>NW_016805866.1:2196579-2213850 GCF_001698545.2 Rhinopithecus bieti | reverse complement strand
ATGTTTTAGCAGTGGCTGGTACTGGTTGTTCCTTTCCATATTTAGTGCTTCCTTCAGGAGCTCTTGTAAGGCAGGCCTGGTGGTGACAGAATCTCTAAGCATTTGCTTATCTGTAAAGGATTTTATTTCTCCTTCACTTATGAAGCTTAGTTTGGCTGGATATGAAGTTCTGGGTTGAAAATTCTTTTATTTAAGAATGTTGAATATTGGCCCCCACTGTCTTCTGGCTTGTGGAGTTTCTGCTGAGAGATCCGCTGTTAGTCTAATGGGCTTCCCTTTGTGGGTAACCCAACCCTTCTCTCTGGCTGCCCTTAACATTTTTTCTTTCATTTCAACTTTGGTGAAACTGACAATTATGTGTCTTGGAGTTGCTCATCTCGAGGAGTTTCTTTGTGGTGTTCTCTGTATTTCCTGAATTTGAACGTTGGCCTGCCTCACTAGGTTTGGGAAGTTCTCCTGGATAATATTCTGCAGTGTTTTCCAACTTGGTTCCATTCTCCCCATCACTTTCGGGTACACCAATCAGACGTAGATTTGGTCTTTTCACATAGTCCCATATTTCTTGGAGGCTTTGTTCTTTTACTCTTTTCTCTAAACTTCTCTTCTCGCTTCATTTCATTCATTTGATCTTCAATCACCGATACCCTTTCTTCCAGTTGATCGAATTGGCTGCTGAAGCTTGTGCATGCGTCACAGAGTTCTCATGCCATGGTTTTTATCTCCATCGGGTCATTTAAGGTCTTCTCTCCAGTAGTTATTCTAGTTAGCCATTCGTCTAGTCTTTTTTCAGGGTTTTTAGCTTCTTTGCGATGGGTTCAAACATCCTCCTTTAGCTTAGAGAAGTTTGTTATTACTGATCACCTGAAGCCTTCTTCTCTCAGCTCGTCAAAGTCATTCTCCGTCCAGCTTTGTTCCATTGCTGGCAAGGAGCTGCATTCCTTTGGAGGAGAAGAGGCGCTCTGATTTTCAGAATTTTCAGCTTTTCTGCTCTGGTTTCTCCCAATTTTTGTGGTTTTATCTGCCTTTGGTCTTTGATGATGGTGATGTACAGATGGGGTTTTGGTGTGAATGTCCTTTCTGTTTGTTAGTTTTCCTTCTAATAGTCAGGACCCTCAGCTGCAGGTCTGTTGGAGTTTGCTGGAGGTCTACTCCAGACCCTGTATGCCTGGGTATCACCAGCAGAGGCTGCAAAACAGCAAATATTGCAGAACAGCAGATGTTGCTGTCTGATCATTCCTCTGGAAGCTTCGTCTCAGAGGGGCACCCGGCCATAAGAGGTGTCAGTCGGCCCCTACTGGGAGGTGCCTCCCAGTTAGACTACTCAGGGGTCAGGGACCCATTTGAGGAGACAGTCTCTCCGTTCTCAGACCTCAAACTCCAAGCTAGGAGAATCACTACTCTCTTCAAAGCTGTCAGACAGGACGTTTAAGTCTGCAGAAGTTTCTGCTGCCTTTTGTTCAGCTATGCCCTGCACCCAGAGGTGGATTCTGCAGAGGCAGGTAGGCCTCCTTGAGCTGCAGTGGGCTCCACCCAGTTCAAGCTTCCAGGCTGCTTTGTTTACTTACTCAAGCCTCAGCAATGGCGGGCGCCCCTTCCCCAGCCTCACTGCTGCCTTGTAGTTCTATCTCAGACTGCTGTGGTAGCAATGACGGAGGCTCTGTGGGCGTGGGATCCTCCGAGCCAGGCGCGAGATATAATCTCCTGGTGTGCCGTTTGCTAAGACCATTGGAAAAGCACAGTATTAGGGTGGGAGTGACCCGATTTTCCAGGTGCCATCTGTCACGGCTTCCCTTGGCTAGGAAAGGGAATTCCCCAACCCCTTGTGCTTCCCAAGTGAGGTGATGCCTCGCCCTACTTTGGCTCATGGTCCATGGGCTGCACCCACTGTCGTGCACCCACTGTCCGACAAGCCCCAGTGAGATGAACCCCGTACCTCAGTTAGAAATGCAGAAATCATCCATCTTCTGCGTCACTCACGCTGGGATCTGTAGACTGGAGCTGTTCCTATTTGGCCATCTTGGAACCTCCCCCTAGAATTTTTTTTTACTACAAATATACCATTCTCATGAATAGAAAAACTATTTTTAAAAAATTAAAAGTACCTGAATCCCATCAACTAGAAGTAACAGCTACTCACATCATGGAGAATATTCTCTCAGGATTTTTTTAGGTGTATGAATAATTTTAAGAAAAGTAAATTGAGTCAAAATGTGTATTCTATGTTGCAGCCTGCATTTTGCACTTAACAGTTTACCATAAACGTTTTTCCATGTCATTTAGCTTTTTTTGCAATTTGATAGTTAATGGCTGTAAACAATTTTATATGTAAATATATGGTACCATAAACCGAAACGTTTACGTTATGCCGGGAGATCATTTTAGATGTATCTTTATGCATATCTGTGAAAATTTCCTTAGAATTCTTAGAAGTATATTTGCTGAATTGGATGTAAAAGTTTAAAAGACAGTTGATACACGTTGTTAAATTGTTCTTCAGAAAAGTAATTCTGTTACTTCGTTTGAAAATACCTTAGCGAAGTGTGCATTACCATTTTAAAATTTTTACTAAATATTATAATTTAATTCACTCTCCATTTTTTAATTAGGGAATTTTTCTTTTTTTTTAGTTTCTATATTTTTAGAGACATGGTCTGACTCTGTCACCCAGGCTGGAGTGCAGTGGCACAGTCATAGCTCACCACAGCCTCTAACTCAGGTGATCTCCCACTTTGGCCTCCCAAAGTGCTGGGATTACAGGCATGAGACACTGCAGCAAGCCTGGGAAATTTTTAAACATGCATAAAAGTAAAGGGTAAAATGACCCCCCTTACCACCCCTCACTCAGCTTCAATATACATCAACATTCTGCTGCTCTTTTCATCTTTACTACCATACCCACATTTCCCCCTTTTTTCTTTCCTAGAATATTTTAAGGCAAATTCCACCTGTGCTTTTACCTCTCTCTCTCTCTCTAGTAAGAATTTTCTTTTCAGCAAAATCACAGAATTAGCCATTACTCCTTTATTACCTAATACCCAGACTGTTTAATTTTTCGAGTTTCTTCAAGTGTCTGTTTACAATTTATTTGTTTGAATTCATTTCCAAGCTAAGACCTAGGTTTCTCTTAATCTGTTGCTGTTCTCCCTCCCTTGTTGTTTTTCTTTTTTTTTGAGACAGAGTCTCGCACTGTTGCCCAGTCTGGAGTGCAATGGCACGATCTCGGCTCACTGCAGCCTCTGCCTCCCAGGTTCAAGAGATTCTCCTGCCTCGGCCTCCTGAGTAACTGGGATACCAGGCGCGTACCACCATGCCCAGCTAATTTTTTTGTATTTTTAGTAGAGATGAGGTTTCACCATGTTGGTCAGGCTGGTCTCAAACTCCTAACCTTAAGTGATCTGCCCACCTTGGCCTCCCACAGTGCTGGGATTACAGGCCTGAGCCACGGCACCCAGCCCCTCCTTTGTTTTTAAGTGTCATTTTATTTGCTAAAGAAATACGCAGCATCCTTTGTGCTATATGGTTTCTCACGTTTTGGATCTAGCTAGTCATGTCCTTGTAATGTCATTGAGCTTGTTCCATTATCTGCTGTTTATTCTATAAACTGGGAGTTAGTTCTAGAGACATGGGTAGATTTGGTTCTGTCTTTTTATTGAGAGTATTTCATAGGTAGGTGGTGGTGTGTACTTTCTGTTGCATTACGTCGAGAGACATGTAGTATCTGATTTTTCCACTTCTACTGATGTTAAGATTAATCAGCGAGGTCAGGTGATATCAGTCTGATCTCACCATTCTACAGTTCCTCATTGATCTTTTGCCTAGAGATTTTGGCAACCATTTATGTTTGTTGCCTGGATCTTTTATTTATTTATTAAGGGTTGCAAAATGGTGACTTTCTAATTCTGCCATTCCTCCTGCGTTTGTTACCTGGGATTCTTTTATAAAGAATTTTCTTTCATCAAGTGTTTGATTGCATTGAAATATAGTCTCATCCAGGGAAAGCTAGATAAACTCTTGATTATTTCCTTTGAACTGTTTCAAAATGAAAATTTGGTGCCCAAGCAATCTCCAAAAGAGACTAATGAGTATGTTTTTGTTTGTTTGTTTTGCTTTGTATTTGAGCATTGTAAGGATATAGGAAAAACCAAACGAAGTTGTGTTTTTCTTTCTCTTTCTCAATGAGTTAACACTTCTGACACCAGATATATTGTGAGTGTTTCCTCACATACCAAGTAAGCAATCAGTTCTACAGAGGATTCTCCAGCAGAAACCAGCAGGATGTCTACCAATTTAATTCCATTCTGACACTACCTGGAGATAGCATTAGATCTCACAAGTTGAAGGCTCAGTCTCACAAGACCAGTCCCCACTCCTTGAGATGCCAATCATAAGCCCTGGGTTGTCTGTGCTTCTGACAGACTGGCTATAAATCAGGGTTCCCACAACCCCCTTCCTGGGTTCAGTTCATTTGCTAGCACTTAGGACTCTGGGAAGCATGATAAATGGGTAAATGTAAATATGAATTTACATTTATTATAAAGGATATTACAAAGGATAGAGACGAAAAGTCAGATGGAAGAGAGGCATAGGGCAAGGTATGGGAGAAGGGCTGCAGAGCTTCCATGCCCTCTCTGATCTGACCACGCCACCCACCCTCCAGGAATTTCTATGTGCTCAGCTTTCCAGAAACTCCCAGAACTCAGCTATTTGGGGTTTTTATGTAAGCTTTGTTATGCAAGCATAATCGATTAAATCACTGGGCATTGATTTATTAGCTCAACTTTTAGCTCCTCTGCCCTTCTGAGGTTGGGCGGTGGGACTGTAAATTCTAACCCTCTAATGTAATGGTTGGTTTCCCTGGCAACCAAGTCCTATCCCAAGGCTTTCTAGGAGCCTCCAGCCACCAATTATCTCATTATCATACGGAAGACATTCGGATCACTCAAGAGATTCCAGGGATTTTAAGAGCTATATTTCTGGAAATGGGATGAAGATCAAATATTTTTTCACAATATCACAAGCATCATTATAAATTCATGGATTCTTATATATAGTCAGCCCTCTGTATCCATGGATTCAACCAAATATTTGAAAATATTTGGAAAAAATGGGTGGTTGCAACTGTGTACTGAACATGTCCACAGTTTTTGTTCCTGTCATTATTCCCTGAACAATGTAGTATAACTATTTACATAGCATTTCCATTATATTAGGTATTAGAAGTAGTCTAGGGATGATGTAAAGTATACAGGAGGATTGCCTAGGTTATATGCAAGCACTACATCATTTTATCTAAACAACTTGAGCACTCATGGATTTTGGTACCACCGGGCCAGGTCCTGGACCCAGTCCTCCGTGATACTGAGGGACAGTCATGTGTCACTTAACAATGGGGGTGCATTCTGATAAATGCATCACTAGTTAATTTTATCATTATGCAAACAGAGTGTATTACACATAGCTAGCTAATGTAGCCTATTATGGACCTCGGCTATATGTTATAGCCTATTGCTACTAGGCAACAAACTTCTATAGCTTGTTATTGTATTAAATAACGTACTCAGTTGTAACACAGTGATAATTAGTTTATAAACTTTTATATTTTCATTTATAAATTTTTTAGCTTTTCGACTATTTTGTAGTAACACTTAGCTTAAAATACAAACACATTGTACAGCTATACAAAAATATTTTCTTTATACATTATCCTTATTCTATAAGCTTTTTTCTATTGTTTAATTTTTTTAAAACGTTTTGTTAAAACTAAGACAAATATACACATTAGCCTATGCCTACACAGGGTCAGGGTCATCAATATCACTGTCTTCCAACTCCACATCTTGTCACACTGGAAGGTCTTCAGGGCCATTAACAGGCATGGAACTGTCATCTCCTATGATAATGATGCCTATACTTCCTGAAGGACCCACCTAATGCTGTTGTACAGTTAACTTTTTTTAAAAATAAGTAGGAGTACATGCTAAAATATGGATAAAAAATACAGTAAGCATGAAGACCAGTAGCATAGTTGTTTATTATCACTATCAAGTGTTATGTACTATACATAATTGTATTACTATACTTTTATGCAACTGGAAGTGCAGTAGGTTTATTCACACTAATTTCACTACAAAAACATGAGTAATGGATTGTGCTACAATGTTATAACGACTAGGACATGACTAAGTGATAGGGATTTTTCAGCTTCATTATAATTTTATGGGACCACCATGGTATCCACAGTCTGTCTTTGACCAGGAAGTCGTGATGTATCTGTCACATGATTGTATTTGTGTTCATTGCATTCATTCTTTTTTGTTGATTGCTCAGAATTTTCCTTTTTTGGCCATTGGTAGTCATTCCTTTGTCTTTTTGACTAGATCCTGGTGATCTTTCGTAATTTTTTTTTTCCAGGAAGAACAAGGATGTCCTAAACTCATTTTGTACATTTCTTGACCCAGAAATGAATGTCAGCTATTTCTCCAAGGAACCCAGATTGCTTTTAATGGGTTAGATACTATAAGCTCTAGTGATCTGCATTGCTAAATTGTCATTACTTATAGGCCTTTTTGGTGCGTTGGGTTAGGAAATGTATCTTTCATACCGATAACTTCCAGTTCAAATTAAATATTACAGGCAAGATAACAAAAATCAGATTGACAAATTGAACTTATAAGGATCAGAGATCCTAACCTAGTATCAAGCTTGGCAAATATTTTCAAAGATAAAATTATCATAAGACACAAGCAGGATGTAGAGAAGTCTGTGGCTACCAGAGCTGCTTTTGGGTCCTTTCTTTCCTCAATTAGACTGTGCTCCAGCCCAGAGTTCAACACTCGAGGCCGCTAAGTAATGCCTATAGAGTGTCAATTCCACGAAAGACAGCTGTTTCCAACATGAGACATCACCGGTTTCTTCTCTGATAATTACATAGTGTATGTGATATTTTCTAGAGAGTCATGCCTACATACATCTCAGGTTTTTTTATAATGAGCAGTGTAGACAGATCAAGTTCATCCCGCTGAAGCATTTCATAAGTAAGGACTCTTCCGATAGTAAATACCTTCAGTGTGTTTGCCAGAGGTATCTCTTTACCATATTTCTAAGGTGATTTGATGATGCTTAGAGAGAAGTATCTGCTCGCTCTGTTTTGGGCCAGTGAGAACAAAGAACAGATTACGGGTCTGCTGCGAGCCCTTACCACCTCATCAAGGTTTTTGCTTATTTTGTGTTATTTCCTTTTACTGGTGCTGAAAATCTTAGTACCTAATGACATTAATGTTACTTTGTTTTAAAATAAATATGTATATATAGTTTCAAACTAACAGTGGCCCTTACCACTAACTGTGGGACCACAGAATGCAGCCCAAGATTCCTTTATGGTCCTTCTTATCCTCAGTATATATTTTGCTAGGGACATGTAATAATATAGTGTGTTAAAATCACTAATAATTCTCTGGTTCTATCAACAACTTTATAAACATTCGGATTAGTTTGTATCAGTTTGTTTTCACTTTTCAATAATGATTTAGACTTGTTTTTAATTTATTCTTAATACAAGAAAATGCTTATGTACTTATGCACATATAATATATAACGTAAATTGCATATGTATGGCTGTGTACAGTTCCAGCTACACTAGAACTGGGTTATGTGACAGTTACTTTGAAACTTTTGCCCTTTGTCAGCCTCTCAGTCTTGTTGCTACCATATTAATCTTTCTCAAACTCAAATTTGACCCCATAACTCCCCTGTTTACAGGCCTCCATTACCTCCCTATTTGCCTGGGAGATGAAGTAATGCAGTCCTTAGCATAATTCACAGAGCCTTCGGTTTACCCCTCCCCTAAGCAGCCTTTTTCAGCAATACAAAACCCTTCCCTGTTCTTCAAATACAACATACAGTTCATGCCCCTGGGCCTTTGTACAGGTTCTCCTCACTGCTTAGGATGCCTTCCTCATTCCCTTACCCAAATCCACTGTCAAATTTCTGTTCATTCTTAAAAGTAAACATAGGTTTCTCCTTTCTGAAGTGGTTCCTGAACCACCCAAGGATAATCAAAGTGTTTACTATATGTAAGAGCTTCCAGTCAGGCCTTCCTCCTTTTGCTCTTTTCCCCCACTATCAGTTCCCTAACAACAGCCAGACTGAGCCTTCTCCCTGCTCAGAAACCTCCTTTGGCTTCCTGCCCTACTCAAAATAAAATCCAAACTTCTTCTATTAACAAGGCCTGACATCAGGCCCCTCCTGTCTCTTTAACTCTTCTGCCACTTCCCTTTATGTGACTCCCGCCATACTTGCCCTCTTGCTATTTCTTGAACATTTCACACTTATTCCCAATTGTGTTGAGGAACCCCAAGACCACACCCTCAGGTGCAGTAATTGGGTAGGAAGTGTTCCTGGTAAATCCATGCTGACTCAAAGGACTCAGCATAGAGTTGTGTTCACACCTGTAATTTGTCATAGTGGAACACTAGAAGGCAAAAATCAGCAAAGGAAAAGCATGAAATGAAGTGTAGGGGAAACCAGATGTAAACTTTCAAGGGTCCTCTCTCAGAGGAGTCACACAGGGAGTGCTTACATCCGGCAGCAACAAGTTAAGATAACACATGTGAAATGTTTACTACCCAGGTAGCTTATTAGAGATCTAGAGTTTTTATTGGGGGCTGGTTAAGTTGGCAGTCTCTTCCTGGCATGTACCAGACTTGCAGAAGGAAACCAAGTGTTCAACATAAATCATATTGTTTGTATAGTTTGGGTGAGCCACTCTTATCCATAGGATGGTGGGAACTCTCCAGCAATCTAAATTTCCAGATGCCAACCAAGGGCCAACCTTGTAAGCCGACCTTCTCAAAGAGAGAAGTTTATGTCTGTTTTGTTAACTCTTCTCTGCACAGTCTACTCCCTAGGTCTTTGGCCAAGGCATCTTTACAGCAGAGTTACCAGTAAGACCCAGTTAGTAGTAAGTAGGAAGACCAGCCTGCAGTATTGATTTAGGTGGCCTGGACTTAGCCAGGTAAAGAATTCCCATTTATCATAATGGTCTATCTTAGAAAAACAATAGGCTTCCTCTCAGCCTACCTTTTTAAAAACACATTTTACCTATTACTTGTTTTTTTACATGGTCTTAAGTTTCTGTGTTAACTTTTTTTTTTTAAATCAGGCACAGCACAACTGTAGCCTAGTAAGTGGAAGCTGACTTAAAAGCCTTCCAGGGCTGAGTCAGTCTCATGAGAGTCAGAGTACACGAAGTTCAGTCCCAGGCCGGGCGCGGTGGTTCATGCCTGTAATCCCAGCACTTTGGGAGGCCGAGGCAGGCGGATCACTTGAGGCCAGGAGTTCAAGACCAGCCTGGCCAATATTGTAAAATGCCATCTCTACTAAGAACATAAAAAAATTAGTCAAGTGTGATATGAGAATCGCTTGAGCCTGGGAGACAGAGGCTGCAGTGAACTGAGATTATGCCACTGCACTCCAGCCTGGGCAACAGAGTAAGACTGTCTCAAAAAAAAAAAGTTCAGTTCCAGAGGGTACACATGGTAACCCTGGAAGCAAACCATCAATTACATATACTCTGTTAACAAAACTCAAAAGAGTTCAAATTCCAGTCCTCCCACTGGCAGCAAAAGCAAAGAAGCTGTGTGCCACTAACACGTTTCTTTTTTTTTTTTTTTTGCAGCTTCCCCTGATCAGGATTATTCCTCTGGTATTTATGAAATTACAAGTGTTTAACATTTTATATTAATTTTTATAATACATCTGGATGCAATAGCCACAAAATATAAAGCCATTTTAAAATTTTTCTTCCTTTTTTTTTTTTTTTCCTACTGCAGTTTACTTAGCCTCCTAGCAGTAAATTCAGTGTTTGCACTGTTAACATTACAGCTGCCAGAGAAGATCCTGGAATGCAGTGGAGGAAGGGAGGCGGGGGAGGATATTGTAGCAAGAGCAGCAGCCAGGCTGAAAAAAAACTGCTGGATTGTTACCTCCTCCAGTTTTTTTGTTTGTTTGTTTGTTTTCTGGCTTATCCAAAATTTTGTTCCAGACCAGATTTAACTTTTTAAAGAGAGCAGTTCAAACTTGTAACATTTTGGTTTGGCCCATCCTTGGGAATTTGGGGTCCTTTCTCTTCCCATCTAGAGGAGAGAACAAAAACCACAGGCCTCACCTGCACTACACTGCCTTTTCCCTCATTTTAGCCAGCATGACTAAAAACAGTCAGGGGCATCCAGCAAGCCAGCGTTCCTGGAGCTGGATCTATCACTTTCAGATTCTGTGGCTCTCACAACATATAGCAGCTCAGCTACTGCTTCACACCGTGGATGACTGCATAACCACCCAGGCCCCAGAGATTCATCATATTCTGCCCTTTATCCTTCCTCTTCTCAAACAGTGCTTTCACCATATATCAATGAGTCAGGGTCATTCTAGCAAATCCCACTTGTGATGCATCTGTGTCAGAAATCCCTAGACCATCCCCAGGTTTAATGATTTGGTAGGGGGATTTGACATATAGTTGCCTTCACAGCTATGATTTATTACAGCAAAAGGGGGCAAAGCAAAATCAGCACAGGTGCAAGGTACATGGGGGGAAGTCTGGAGGAAACAAGGTAGAAGCTTCCAAGGGTTCTCTCCCAAAGAACTTATGCAGGATGCACTTAATTCCCCCAGCAGCAAATTGTAACAACACATGTGAAATCTTGTCTACCAGGGAGGCTCATTAGAGACCCACTGCCTGGAGTTTTTATTGAAAACTAGTCTCTAATCAGTCTCTATTAGCATGTACCAAAACCGTAGAATCCCAGAAGAAAAATGGGTATTGAGAGTAAACCACGGGTTTGTATGGTTTGGGCTCTGTGAGTCACTTTTATAAGTTAGAATGGTGGTGTGTACGGAATTTGTTCCTTATAATGCCCAGACTTCAGGGTTAATTCCCTACTCAAGCAGGGGACAACAAATGGGTAACTTGTTCCCCATATTCATGTAGACAGTAGCTCCAACTTGGAATACTATATCCCTCCCTAATAAGGGCATGGGACTTTCAGGCGTAACAAAGGCATGTGAAAGGAGCAGAGTCTCCCAATTACAACTGAGGAGGTGGGAGAAATACCTGGTTACAGGGTGTCCCAGGATTCCACAGTTGGTAACAGACCTTGAGGACGGTTGTCTGGGACAGGAGATTAATATTGAGAAGGCCGCACCAGTATCCAGGAGGAAGTCAGTTTCCTGGCCCTCAATGATTAAACGTACCCAGGGCTCACTGAGGGTGATGACATGAGCTGGCGCTTGCCCCGGGCATCCTCCGTCCTGTTGTTAGGTCATCTGGTTGAGGGCTTCTGGCCCAGAGAACCTTTGTCCTCTGGGGCAGTGCACCTTCCAGTGATTGCCTCGGCATAGTGGACATGGGCGAGGGGGCAGCTTGTTTCTCATTGGACAATCTTTTATAAAGTGTCCTTGCACACCACACTGACAACAAGCCTCACCAGGTGACTGGCCTGCTCCATTTTCTGTCCTCTTTGAACCACCAAGGTTGGTTTGAGGGCCATGACCAAGGCTGCAGCCTTTCTCTGGTCTCACTTTTCCTTTCTGGCCTGTTCCTCTTGGTCCCTATTATAGAACACCAAGGTTGCCAGGTTTAATAATGCCTCCAGATTTTGTTCAGGGCCAGGGCTCACTTTTGGAGCTTTCTTCTGGTATCTGCGGCTGATTGGGTAATGAACTTACCCTTTAGAATTAGTTGACCCTCAAGTGAGTCAGGTGACTGGGGAGTATGTTCTTTTAAGGCCTCCCATAGCCTCTCAAGGAAGGCAGAAGGATTTTCTTCCTTTCCCTGAGTTATGGTGGACATAATTGAATAATTCATGGGCTTTTTCCTAATTCTCCTTAGTCCTTCTAGAACACAGGTCAGCAGATGTTTACGACTCCAGTCCCCATGATCTGAATCTAGATCCCAGTGGGGATCCATACTGGGGACGGCTTGCTGACCGGTAGGGAATTTGTCCCTTTCTTCGGCTGTCAGTCTGTCATTTACTTGACTAAGATACCAGGTATCTCCAAACTCTCAGGCTATAGCTAAAGCCGCATTGTTTTATTTAAAGGCCAGGGTTTGATCTAACAAGAGCATGACATCTCTGCAAGTGAGAGCGAAGGTTTACCCTAGACCCTGTAGGACATCTGTATACCTATAAGGATCATCCGAAAGCCTCCCCAGGTCTGCCTTGATCTGCTTTAAATCAGAGAGGGAGAAGGGGACATGTACCCAGCTTGGGCCAAATTCCTGGGGTTTTTGTGCTCCTTTGGAGATTTCTTTGCTTGTTTCCTTCTGGACAGGGGGATTAGAGGAGTCTTATCATTAAAAGGAAGGGGAGCTATAGGGAGGCTAGGATATGGAGGTAAGCTGAGAGGTCCTCCTGTGGGATGTAAATTGCATGCTTTGCATAGTTGTGGATTCTCCTTCAATGAGAAGAAAACTTGGACATAAGGTATTTCATTCCATTTGCCTTCCCTCTTACAGAAAAGTCAAGCTGCAGGATAGTATTATAATTCATACTTCCCTCAGGTGGCCATTTTTCCCCATCAGAGAGAATACTGGGGCCAGGCCATAGTGCAGAAAAAAATGAGCTGCCTCTTTTTCAGGGTTTGTGGGTCAAATTGGTCCCAATGGCTTAGGATGCATTTCATGGGTGAGCCTGTTGATGCCTGTTTCCCATCTGAAAGACCATACTGCCCGTGGTTTTGGTTTGGTTCTCTCCCTGTCCAGGAACCTGCAACGGTCCCTGGACCCTGCTGATCGGAATAGTTGAGCCCATCGACACAGCAGCAGAAACACTAGTTTTCCTCCTAGACCACAAAGAGGACCGGGGAAGGTCAGATTTAGTGGCCCTTACCAATGCAGTCTCAAAAACCTGCACCCTTGCCTGTCCTCCTAGACCACAAAGAGGACCGAGAAAAATCGGATTTAGTGACCCTTACTGACGCAGTCTGGAAAACCTGTTAGAGTCCTAAGCATTCTCCTGTTAGTATTGGGACTTTACCCATATCCTATAAAGATATTATGCCCCAAAAGTGAGGGGAGAGATCTCCAGAGTTGGAAGAGTGATGCCTTTTGCCCTCACTTGAATCAGAAGGATATCATTTCTGAGGCTCCCCATATCCTAGCTTCAGGAATAGCTTTTGTTAGGCCTGCTAGCCTGAGGAGGGATCCTAAAATTCCAGATAAGATAGTCCCCCGCCCCGACCGGACTTTTGGCAAAAATTGTGTGTCTCTGACTAGTGAGCCCAAGTGCCTAAAGAAGGGAATAGAGTCCTGGAGTATATACTAGAAATCATTCTTATAGGAGAAACTAGAAAAGCACCAGAGACAGGGAGTGGTTTTTAGAAGCAGGACTAGCCTCAGAGAAGAGAGGCGAGAGGAAGTTTGTCTGACAAGCATTAGGACCCAGGAGCCAAGGGTCAGGATAGATAGGATAGATGGGTGAGTCTCGCTTGGGCAACGTGACTTTGAGAGTTCCACTCATGGCTGCAGGGTCAACCAACTTGTTGTCCGGACCCGGTAACTGGCTTTCCTCTCTGTTGACCTTCGGCTCAGCCCAGAAGTACAGGGAAAGCAGAAGCTGGTTCCAGGCAAACCAACACTCCCAACTCCGAAGAGTTGGGGGTTGTTAGAGAGCTCTTTCCCAGAAAGCCTGACACCCATGTCTTTAGTCCGGTGGCCACGCTAGTCGCTTTTAACTGGCTGACAGGTGCCGGTATTTAGTGCCTGAATTCTAAGGAAAAATAGGACAGAATAGCAAGTGAAAGGGGTCCAGTGGTACTCACTGCTTGGTGATTGTCCCTTCATGGTCACCAAAATGTGTCCAGAATTTATTCCTTCTAGCGGGTTCTTAGTCTCGCTGACTTCAAGAATGAAGCCACAGACCCTCGCAGTGAGTGTTACAGTTATTAAAGGTGGCGCACCACAGACCTTTGCAGTGAGTGTTACAGCTGATAAAGGTAGCGCAGACCCAAAGAGTGAGCAGCAGCAAGATTTATTGTGAAGAGCAAAAGAACAAAGGTTCCACAGTGTGGAAGAGGACCCAAGCGGGTTGCTGCTGCTGGCTCAGGTGACCAGCTTTTATTCCCTTATTTGGCCCCGCCCACATCCTGCTGCTTGGTCCATTTTACAGAGAGCTGATTGGTCTGTTTTTACAGAGTGCTGATTGGTGCATTTACAAACCTTTAGCTAGACACAGAGCGCTGGTTGGTGTGTTTACAATCCTTTAGCTAGACAGAAAAGTTCTCCAAATCCCCACCCTACCCAGAAGCCCAGCTGACTTCACCTCTCAGTGGGAACCCTTCCAAAATCTAAGTTCCTAGATGGCAACTGACAGCCACGTGATAAGCAGTCTTTCAAAGGATAACTAGTTAGACTTGCTGTGCTATTTTCTACATATCATCTCAGTAAACATTTGTTGATCATGAATGAATAATTAAATGGCCATCATAAGGAGAATGATTACTTTGTGATATTGCCTGTTATAGAATACTCATAGCCATTTTAAAAGGAACATGTTTTCTTGTAAATAAGAAAATCCATCAGACAATGGCAGAACCAGAGGTTTATTTGGCTCATGTAACTAGAACTCCACAGGTAGGCAGTTCAGGACTTGTGCCATCAGAGATTCCAGCTCTCCCTTTCTTCCTGTTCAGCTCCTCAAGTAGACTGGCTTCATCCTCATGTTTGTTCCATGTGATCAAATCTGATAGTGGCTGCACCTTCAGGGCCTGGGTCATCAGGAAGAAATGTTGCCTGCATCAGAAAAGCAGAAGCATTTTTGGAAGACGCTAGGAGAATTCTGAAACTATCATCTGGGGAAGTGGTTCAGAATCGGTAATGAGGCAGTCTGCCCTGTCTGCCACCCTCAAGAATGTCAATGATATGTAAGCAAAAAAATGTCCTATTGAAAAGTAGTTCAGTTAGTATGAACCTATATTAGTCACAGTTCTCCAGAGAAACAGAACCAAAGGCCATTTGCTTGGAGAATTTCTTCTTTATAGGGTTCAGTCTTGTTTCTACTCAGTCCTTCAACTGATTGGGTGACATCCATCCACATCATGGAGGATAATCTGCTTTATTCAGAGTCCACCAATTTAAATATTAATTTCATCCAAAAATCACCTTCATAGAAACATCCAAAACAATGATATACTGAATATCTGGGCACTATGGCCCAGCCAGATTGACACACAAAATTAACCATCACAAATCCGTTATGTGAAAATAATCCATTTGTAAAAGTAAGTTTGCAACTGAAAAAGGTCCAGAACTTTTTTCACTAACTGTCATTACCTCTAGACAGAAATAACTTGAAGTGATAGGTAAAGATAACTGTCATTTTTCTTTAATTTCGTATACTTTCTTACTGTTTGTCTCTGCAGTAAACACATCCTTATAGCCTTAAAAAAGAAAATAGAGTAATTGGCATCTTGGTCTATTTTAAATGGCACAAAAGGAACTGAGTTTAAACTGACTGCATCTTGCTTAAAATTGGGTTCTGAAGCAAGTTGTTGAGCAATAGAATGATTTCTACTTCATTGTTGCTTAAGTGGAGATGGCAGGGAAGGAACGACCTTTATCCTAGCAATCAGACTAAACAGAAGATAGAAGACATAGGCAGTTGCCTGCAGCAGGTCCTGACTTTCATAAAAAGGCTTTTTTTGTTATTGTTGTTTCTTTGGTTTGATTTGGTTTTACAAGAAAATTATTTGTGCAAGGAAACTCCTTTAGGAGACCATCCTTGTAGATCCCAGCCACACCACAGCTTTGAAAACTCACCTGTCTTTAAAAGCTATTGTTTAGAGAAACCCACTGTTCTTAAATAGCAGCTTTCCTGAGCAAGTTTTACTCTGGATGGTTTTTGACATTGCCTGTCACCTGATTAATATGAAGTTTGCCACTTTATTCTGGTCACATGAGCCAGTGATTGGGCTTCTTTCTCTTTGTATTTTAAAATGATTAGTTGCTTCTCACAGAAAGAGCTGAACTTTGTATGAACCCTGATCTTCACGTTTTGTTCATTCTACATATGAATACATCTTCTGAAAAATATATTGTAATCTGTAAAACAGTGGCTTTCATCGTATAGTGTGTGTTTATTTACAAAGATAATTTCTAGACCTTATTTAGCAGTTTTCAACTTTTGATGAAAGCAGTCTGTAGCAAATTACATACCATTGGTATTTTCCCCAAAATATTACTATAGCATATTCCTAGACAACAGTAAAATACTGCCCATATCATTTGGCCTATATCATTTACTTTAAATCAAGTATTTTGTTTCCTTTAAACCATATGTACTGGTGCTTTGTTCTTAGTCCTTGGGAGAATTTATTTGGTGACAGTCGTTTGCTTGATTGAGCTTTTATCTCGGTGTTTACCAAAATTGATGAACACTATGACAGTTGTCTTGAGATTGGTAGCTTTTTAACATTAAATAATTATTTCTCAGCTATCTTGGACTACAGGTATATTTGATTCATATGCTACTTAGTACTCTATGTTTGGAAGTACCAGATTGCTTCAGAGAGCCAGCATGATTAAATGAGTAATTTTCTTATTTAAAGATCATCCATGTAAACTGTAAAAGTTCTTAAAATGAGAAACTTGTAAAGCTAAATTATTTGTGTTTATCTTTGTAGATCAAGAAATTAACTTTTAGTGTTTTGTTTTGATTTTACAACTGAAAGTGCGAAAAAGATGTGCTTATATTCCCTTAGCCTTTAATTCAATATGTATATATGTATGTGTATATATATATAGAGAGAGAGAGATAGGTATCAGCATTCTAGCCATGTTTACCTTTTTTATCTCTTGGATTCTTTCCTTCAGTGTTCAAGCATCAAGCATATCTTATCTGTTAAAAACAAAAATCTTATGTTCCTTAGTCCCCCTCCAGCTACCATCCCACTCCTCTACTCCCATTTATAGCATAATTCTTTGAAAGGGTTCTCTTTAATCACTGATTTCGCTTTCTCTCTTCCTGTTCTCTAATCCAGCTCCAGCAAGACTTGAGCCTTCTCCAGACTACTAAATCTACTCTTCTCCACCAGTCACATTCTAATTGCTGAATACCTGGTTGGTTCCTGGTCCTCATCTTAACCCATCACTAGTATCGTTCTTTTCCCTGAAGATACTTTCTTCACTTAGCTGCTGATTCTTGAGAATTTATCTGATCGTGAAACCGAGCTTGCCTCAGGACTCAGCCTATGATGCTCTTCCGCCCCCCCCCGCCCCCT
>NW_016805866.1:2190135-2194248 GCF_001698545.2 Rhinopithecus bieti | reverse complement strand
TTTTGGTGTTTTAGACATGAAGTCCTTGCCCATGCCTATGTCCTGAATGGTATTACCTGGGTTTTCTTCTAGGGTTTTTATGGTATTAGGTCTAACATTTAAGTCTCTAATCCATCTTGAATTACTTTTCGTATAAGCTGTAAGGAAAGGATCCAGTTTCAGCTTTCTACTTATGGCTAGCCAATTTTCCCAGCACCATTTATTAAATAGGGAATCCTTTCCCCATTTCTTGTTTTTGTCAGGTTTGTCGAAGATAGGTGGCTGTAGATGTGTGTTACTATTTCTGAGGGCTCTGTTCTGTTCCATTGGTCTATATCTCTGTTTTGGTACCAGTACCATGCTGTTTTGGTTACTGTAGCCTTGTAGTATAGTTTCAAGTCAGGCAGCGTGATCCCTCCAGCTTTAAAACATAGACAAAGCAAAGGTAAAAATGTTATTTGCCTCTTATTACCAGGATGAGTGACATTTACTTGGTGTAAACCATTTGAAATTCATTTTGTCTTTCATAGCTTATTGAAAATATTTTTTAAATTAGTATCGTAGGGTATGTCTTTTTTTACACTGGAAAGAAAAAAGGGATACTTTCTAGCCTTCAGAGCAGGGGTGCCTATAATAATAATAGCGGCTGTCATCTCTTGGACTCTTATTACCTAAAGTGATAGGCACCATAATTAATCCTTTACTTGTATTATATCAGTCAGTCTTTGCAAACAACCCAATGCAATAAGGACTGTTATTCCTATTTGGAGATAAGGAAGTTATTGCTAAGTAATCTTAAGAGATTAAATAATTTGCTCCAAGCACACAGTTAGTAAGTGGTAGGATTTGCATCAAATGTTCTGACTCCAGAGCCTAGACCCTTCATCACCGAGCTCTGCTACCCAATTAAATTCTCCATGTAAAAGTGACCAGTGGAAGTTGACATGGGCTCATACCTACTGTGTATGGTTTTAGGCTTAGTCCTGGACCTCTGGTGTTCTCATATACGTCTCATGCAGCATTCTTATGCATACCCTTGAATTCAACTATTATCTGTGTACTGGAGAATTTTTTTTTAATCTACGACTGAAACATGTCTAAAACATTTTCACTTGTGATTTTTTTGTTTTTGCTGTTGTTTTTTGTGGGTTTTTTTTTTTTGTTGTTTGTTCAGTAGCCACCTTGAATGTAGCAGTACCTACCCGGTAACCTACTCCTCCTTTAGAATTCTATATCTTAGTAAGGGCAACCATGTATGTACCCCTAAAGCATCTGGGTGTCTTCCTTGACTCAACTTTCCTCTTATCCACACATCTAGAAAGTAGTACCATACCTACCTCCTTAGCATCACTTGAGTGCATCCACATCTTCCATTCCATTCCCCTCTCTGGGCTACCAATGCCTCTCAGACTACTGTTACAACCTTTAAACTGGTCACCTTACATCCAGCCCTACTTTTTACATACCTTCCACTCTTTTAATAAAATGTGAGCATGTCACTCCTATGCAAAACTTTTCAGTGAGTTTCCATTGTTCTCAGGATAAAAGTTCGAACTCCTTATTAAGACTTGTAAGGTTTTCCCCAGTCTGGCTTCCTCATGCTGCTTTAGCCTCTTGTCCACTTTGCCACTCATTGATTCTTGTCACCTTAGCACCTGTTAGAGTACTCCTACCCACCACACCCCCGAGCCTTTCATTCACTGCTATTCCTGCACGCCCTTGAGGTTCCATTGAAACCTCAGTTCCTGAGAGGGGAGGCTTTCCTTTCCATAGCATCCATCACACATTTGCTTAATATCTCTATTCCTGGCTAGGCAGTAAGTTGTGTGTAGCAAAGACCTCTGATCCACCTCATTTCTAGCACCTAGCATAATTTCCAACACCTAAGAGATACTCAGAAATAATTTATAGAATAAATTACAGATGCAGTCTCTACTCTTTACAAGCTCAAAGTCCAATGAGAACCAGAGTATGGTAAAGAAGTAACTTCCATACATGTGATAAGTACTTTAATAAAATGCCACAGGATTGCAGAGGAGTGTGTGAGTGGTTAATTTGCCTTGGGGGGAGCATTTTCCCTATATAACTCTGTATTACTGAAGAAATTGACTTCTGGCATTCAGAAACAAGGATAGCTTTGCTGAGCAGTAGAATTGATTCACTTGCATTTTGCCTTATTTTTTGTGCTTACTTTTTGGGCAGGAGTTTTACGGTAGAATTTTAATATTCTAAGGTTATATATCAGGAACTTCAGAAAGTCTAACCTAGACACAGATGCTAAGTAGTCAGCTAGCCATGCTCACTAAATTAACTAAACCAAGTCCTCCCTAATCAAAATCATTGCTAGCCCTTTTATGTTCCCGGTTACAAATCAGGCATCATGAATCTTTGCTCAAATTCTAACAGCCAAAATTGATGGCATTGAATCAATGAATACCAGGTGTTGTTCATGTTGAGATTCTTATTTCTTGTCATTCCAGCTTTGACCGCCATTGAAGGCACAGCACATGGGGAGCCCTGCCACTTCCCTTTTCTTTTCCTAGATAAGGAATATGATGAATGTACATCAGATGGGAGGGAAGATGGCAGACTGTGGTGTGCTACAACCTATGACTACAAAGCAGATGAAAAGTGGGGCTTTTGTGAAAGTAAGTATTGCTCAGTAGGAGGCAGATCTGCATTGCTTTATGTCTAGGGCAATGTTTTTAAGGCCTTTTTCTAGTCATCCTTTTCCACATTGGTCAGAAATGGCCAGCATTGCTGATGTCGTTATAGCCTTAAAGAGTGGACTTAAGAGTGGGAAGCATATGGTGTATTTAGTTTCAGGCTGTGTCATTCAAGTCATACTCACTTTTTTTTTAGAGATGATTTTCCATTGGTATACACAGGTTGTTTTGTTAAACCCATCAGGCTGGTAAATAAACATAAAACTTTTGGGGGACAGTAAAGGAAACTGGGCCATTATGAAGAAGGTTAATAGTGATTAGAAGAAAAATAAATAACTTTTAAAAAATACTTAGAGTGAAATATGCTATGCCAGGGTAACATTTGACAAATACAGTATATTTAACCATCTTTAGTGTAAATGTCATTATAAAGATGCTGACCTCTAAGGAAAGCTATATTCAGGAAAAACTTTTCTAACTATAAAAAAACAACAGAAAATCTTGAACATAACCCATTAAATACCAATTTTTTTAAAAAAATGGCTGTTACAGAATATTTGGGCAATCCTAAAAGAGCACATCAAAGATAGTCCATCTTTAGATGTAGGCCAGTGTGACTGGGTACTCCAGTTAATGCACCAGAATTTTTTTATATTATAAGAAGAATTTGCTTCTGTTTCTATAAATACTGGTTCTAATGAAATATGTTTCTTTTGATGAGTTCTTACAGTAGCAAAATAACTTTTGAAAAATCTTTAACAGTTCTGTGATTTTCAGTGTTATATGAGTTTGAAAAATTGGTGAACTTGAACATTAAATCAGTTTCTATATTTAATAAAAATCAATTTTTTACTAATTTGTATTATATAGTTAATCAAATATTTTATCCTTGTAAAGATATACAGTATTTCCAATAGAGCTAAAGTGTCCTTTGGCTATAACAGCATTTTTCTGACTACTGTGTTCTAATGTCCGGACCTTATTTTAGCTGACCTTGGCATATTAGTCCATTCTCACACTGCTATAAGGAAATACCTGAGACTGGGAAATTTATTAAGAAAGGAGGCTTAATTGGCTCACGGTTCTGCAAGCTGTACAGGAAGCATGATGCTGGCATCTGCTTGGCTTCTGGGGAGGCCTTGGGAAACTTCCATGTGAGATGCAGCCGTCTCATATGGTGGGAGCAGGAGCAAAAGAGATGGTGAGGAGCAAGGTGCCACATACTTTTAAATGACCAGATCTCGTGAGAACTTACTATCACAAGAACAGCACCAAGGGGATGGTGCTGAACCATTCATGAGAAACCATCCCTATGATTAAGTCACCTCTCACCAGGCCCCACCTCCAACACTGGGGATTACAGTTTGGTGTGAGATTTGGTGGGGACACTGATCCAAACCGTATCACATATAATCTGAAATTTTAGTTGAATTATATTTTTAGAAGTTAGCATTTCTAACAGAAAAGT
>NW_016805866.1:2164272-2189755 GCF_001698545.2 Rhinopithecus bieti | reverse complement strand
TTTAAGTTTTATCTTGTGTCATGTAAAGGCCACACGTAAGTGTTTTTAGAATCATATTTGAGAATAGTGAAAGATCATTCATTACGTTTGTATGACTGCCCAAAAGAAAGAATAAATACTTATGGTTGATAATTGGTGTAGAATTAAAATCCATTTAAATACATCTGACATTTTGTTTTTAGCTGAAGAAGAGGCTGCTAAGAGACGGCAGATGCAGGAAGCAGAAATGATGTATCAAACTGGAATGAAAATCCTTAATGGAAGCAATAAGAAAAGCCAAAAAAGAGAGTAGGTAGCACTGCTAAGTCCACTTTTCCCCCAAGACAGGCCATTACGGAGACAAATAGCAACTACATTCTTTAAAAAATGGACTACCAGAGACATAGAAGATTTTTTTAAGTTCCATTACAAGAAAACGTAATATGACTTGCAGGCATTAGTAGCATTGCTTTTACCACACTTTAGTTTGTTAAGGTAGAATTGTTACACATACTGATGACAGTAACAGTGAGTAAAATGGCAATGATTGACTCAAGTTGTAGTAGTTTCTAAGAACCAAGAATGCATATACTATTTAGAATTCAAAATGACATAAAACAAAAAGAATTGTTGTCAAGTACGTGTTTTGGTTTTGCTTTGTAATTTTGACTGGAATTTAGGAATTTATGCTTGGAAAAAAAACAGAACAAGTGATTATCTCGTAACATCTTATGTCCTTTTAATTTCAGCTGACATTTTACAATCTGCAAAGATTTAAGAAGAAAATTGCAACAGTTATTTTAGATCATATACTGGACACCATCATATTGTAATTTCTTACTGCAAATCTGGTTAACTTTTTTTAATAGAAGTTTTTAGAATTACTGTTAGTATAATTAGACTATTTCAAGATATTAGGATAACAGGGAGAACTGGTACCTTATATGAAAAATAAAATAGCCAGCCAATCTGGGCAACATAGTGCAACCCTGTCTCTAAAAAAAAAATTAAAAATTAGCCAGGCATGATGGTGCACACTGTGGTCCCACTACTTGGGAGGCTGAGGTGGGAGGATCACTTGATCTTGGAAGATAGAGAGGCTGCAGTGTGCTGTGATTGCCTGGGCAACAGAGGAAGACCATGTCTCAAAAAAAATTTTTTTAAATAAAAAAGCAGGATGTTTTTTACATATATAAGTAACATGACCAAATAGAAATAAGATTATCGGGGGATGGCTAGGCATGGTGGCTCGTGCCTGTAATCCCAGCACTTTGGGAGGCTGAGGTGGCCAGGAATTTGAAACTAGCCTGACCAACATGGTGAAACCCCATCTCTACTAAAAATACAAAATCAGACAGGTGCAGTGGCACACGCCTATAATCCCAGCTACTGAGGAGGCTGAGGCAGGAGAATTGCTTGAACCCAGGAGGTGGAGGTTGCAGTAAACTGAGATTATGCCATTGCACTCCAGCCGAGCAACAAGGGTGAAACTCCATATCTCGAAAGATTATCAAAGGGGTTTTGTAACATAAGGAAATTATTTATGCTGCATTTTAGTAGATCAAAAAAACTTAATGGCAGTTTCAGAACATTACTAATTTGGTTTTTAATTGTTTACATTTAAAGAGCTTATCGGTATCTTCAAAAGGCAGCAGGCATGAACCATACCAAAGCCCTGGAGAGAGTGTCATATGCTCTTTTATTTGGTGATTACTTGCCACAGAATATCCAGGCAGCTAGAGAGATGTTTGAGAAGCTGACTGAGGAAGGCTCTCCCAAAGGACAGACTGTAAGTACATTCTCAGTGAAGAATCTCTCTGCATGTAGCACTTGTTCATTTTAAAAGCAATTTACTCTCTTTATGTCCTGACTTCTTTTAAAAAGTCAGACTGGAAGATAAAGTATCTTTAAATACTAATTTTGTGGCTAACCATTTTATCAGTCTTCTTGGATAGTCTTTTTCCTTAGTCTGGGAACATTTGTGGTCAATGAAGACATTTTTGCAGTTGTGCCTTGCCACAATTACATTTGTAGTTTTCCAAATTAGATCTGTAGAGAATGAAATATGAAGCTAATTATTTTTTATCTGAAATTACTCACCATTGCATTTTTCTAAAGTTCAGATGTTACAGCTCATGTTAATCTTGGGTTTTTTTAAAAAAAGTGTTTTATTACAGAAGCAGTACATGTCCATTGTAGGAAACTAGAAATACAAACTAACAAAACTAAGAAGTACATATCACATCTGTACCACCCAAATATGAGTAATAATATATTAGTGCATGCATATCCTTCTATAATAGATCTTTCTCTTTGTGTATATATACACATGATATTTTTATTAAAATGAGATATCACTGTCTATTGTTCTAGAACTTCACCTTTTCATCCCAGCACAGTTTAAGTCACATAATATCCACACTATGTTCATATGATGTTGAACCCAAAAATTTTCTTTATACCTGTTTTGTCCAAACCAGTATTCAATCCAGGACTCAACCTTACATTTTGTTGTTATCCAGTATACCCCAGTGTCTTTTTTGTCTATATTAGAGATAGGGCCAGTTTTTCTGCAGAATATCCTACTTCAGTTTGTTTTTTCATGGTGGCTTTTAGTTTGTTTCTTCATCACCTGTATTTCCTGTCAATAGGATGTCACAGCTAAAAGCTGATGAACACAAGTAAGATATTTTTGGCCAGACTACATTACAAGGGATGTTCTGTATTCTACATTGTATCACATCAGTTGATAACATATCTGGTTGTTTCCCCATTAATAATGCTAAGATTGACACCTGGATTTAGGGGACCATCATATTTATTTAAAATTCCTTCAATAATTCAGGTTTATTCAAGCTGTGAGACTTGCTTAAAGATTAATGAAATATCTAATCAGGAGGAAAGTCTGTTTTCAAACTATATGACCAATAACAGGAGTCATAGCAATTGTTTTCTTAGAACTGAATACCTAACAATTCTGCAGCTCCCTCAGTATTTTATTATAAACAGATTATATCTTAATGGTTCCCCTTTGTTTTCAAAGCTTTTCCCTTCTTTGCTTGAATTAGTTTATATAAAAACATATATATTCTTTATTTTTAGAGGTGTTCTGCTCTGAAGAACGGTTTTACTTTATAAGGCATCGGTTCCCTCTAATATTAGAACCTTACAAAGCCACAGCACTTTATATGTTGCAAAGCACTCTCTCCATGAAAACTAATTCTGGTTGATGCAACAGACAAAACCCGAAAATCACAATGGCTTAACTGCAACTGTCTGAAATAACAGAGAGTTGTTTCTTGCTCATGCTAGATTTGATGTAGCTCTCCTGTTGGCATCACTCTTTTCTGAATAGTGACTCCTGGTCATGGGCTGTTTCTGTTATGTAGCTACACTGATTGCTACACGGGGCTTCCACGCCACAATGAAGTGAGAAAAGAGAGCCTCAGGATTCATTAGGATGTTTTCAGGCTTACATCCCTGACAGCCATATTCCAGGCATGTGATTCTCCAGAGAGGCTGGGAAATGTAGAGGAGCTCATGATTTCAGTGAGCACTGCAGTCTCTGCCACACCTGCCTTTGTCACGTTAGCTCATACTTTCCAACAACAAGGACGATCCACAGAAGGCAAAGTATTGAAAAGGTTGAACTTCACCAATGCATTGTTTGTTCCATTTTTTTGTTTTCACTTTTAGAAAATCATGTGTGCTCTAACATTGTAGAGCAGCCTTTCTCCCTTGACCCCTTCAACTTGACCCCTTGCTGCCTCTTTTTATATCTGGGATAGTTTATCTGGGTAATTCATATCTTCTCTGTTTTCATAGTGTATTGCTCTCTGCATATATAGAGAAATATGCTGATGTACCGATAATGGGAGTTGTCTTCATAATGGTTGTTCATAGTCATGTTTACATGTATTCAGCTTTGTCTTTCTAGTTAATATTAAATTGATTTCAAGCTAAACATTTGTTGTTTAAACTTACATTTGGCTGGGCGCGGTGGCTCACGCCCATAATCCCAGTACTTTGGGAGGCCAAGGCAGGCGGATCACAAGGTCAAGAGTTCAAGACCAGCCTGGTCAACATGGTGAAACCCCGTCTCTACTAAAAATACAAAAAAAAATTAGCTGGGCATGGTGGCAGCACCTGTAGTCCCACCTACTCAGGAGGCTGAGGCAGGAGAATTGCTTAAACCCGGAGGCAGAGGCTGCAGTGAGCTGAGATTGCGCCACTGCACTCCAGCTTAGGCGACAGAGCAAGACTTTGTCTCGAAAAAAATAATAAAAATAAAGTTACATTTGATCCGGTTCTCCCACCGCCCCCACTGTGGGTCTCAGAAGCTTGCGCTGCGAGAGGAGTGGTAGTGGCCAGGCAGCCCAGTTTCGCAAAGGCTCTCCACGCACAGCGGCCCGCAGGCACCAAGAGGAAGGTCAGCTCCGTGGAAGGGGCCGCCAAGGAAGAGCCCAAGAGGAGATTGGCGCGGTTGTCAGCTAAACCTCCTGCAAAAGTGGAAGCGAAACTGAAAAAGGCAGCAGCGAAGGATAAATCTTCAGACAAACAAGTGCAAACAAAAGGGAAAAGGGGAGCAAAGGGAAAACAGGCCGAAGTGGCTAACCAAGAAACTGAAGAAGATTTACCTGCAGAAAGCGGGGAAACGAAAACTGAGGAGAGTCCAGCCTCTGATGAAGCAGGAGAGAAAGAAGCCAAGTCTGATTAATACATACACCATGTCTTACCAGTGGTCCCCGTCTCCCTTCTTGTGCAATCCAGAAGAATATTTTTATCAACTATTTTGTAAATGCAAGTTTTTTAGTAGCTCTAGAAACATTTTAAGAAGGAGGGAATCCCACCTCATCCCATTTTTTAAGTGTAAATGCTTTTTTTTAAGAGGTGAAATCATTTGCTGGTTGGTTATTTTTTGGTACAACCAGTAAATAGTGTGGGATATTGAATTATGGGAGGCTTTGACTGTCTCGGGTGTCAGCTTAACATTCCATACATGGGGGGTTAGTTTTTATATCCTATAATACAAAGCATATTAAATGGCAATATGGAGTCAGTCCTGCATTTAATGTTTTGAACATTTTAAATTACTTCCATTCTCATGTTGTTTTTTCGTAGAATTGTTTCCTAAAGAAAACCACTCCTTGATCATGGCGCTCCCTGTCAGAGTTGTGTGCACTCTGTAACATGTTTGGTTGTGGTAGTCCTGTTTTCCTAATAAGTTTGTTACTGTGCTGTGAAAGATTACAAATTTGAATATGTAGTGTACATGCTATTCAGTTGTGAACTGGTGGGCCATATGTAACAGCTGAGCAACATGTGAAGATACTGGTACTTGATAGCCTCTTAAGGAAAATTTGCTTCCGAATTTTAAGCTGGAAAGTCACTGGAATAACTTTAAAAAAGAATTACAATACATGGCTTTTTAGAATTTCGTTACATATGTTAAGAATTATGTACAAATTGAAATGTCTGTACTGATCTTCAACCAATAAAATCTCAATTATGAAAAAAAAAAGTTACATTTAATTGTGGCCGGGTACAGTGGCTCACGCCTGTAATTTCAGCAGTTTGGGAGGCTGAGGCACGTGGATCACTTGAGGTCAATAGTTCGAGACCAGCCTGGTAAAACATAGTAAAACCTTGTCTTTACCAAAAAATACAAAAACTAGCCGGGCATGGTGGCATACGCCTCTACATAGTCCCAGCTACTTGGGAGGCTGAGGTGGGAGAACCACTTGAACCCAGTAGGCAGAGGTTGCAGTGAGCCAAGATCACGCCACTGCATTCCAGCCTGGATGACAGAGTGAGACCCTGTCTCAAAAAAAAAAAAGAAATGCCACAAATAAATAAAATTTTTTTTAATGTTACATTTAATTTAATTGTGTAATGTGTAAAATCCTGAATGCTTTTCCAAGGCTCTTTAATCCACGTTTGTACATACTTGAATTCAAATCTTTTAGCATTTAAAGATTCTTGTATTTTTTAGTAGTATATAAAACTGTGTCTGTCTTGGATAAACCTTCACCAACTCAAGATTTCTTACTTTATCATTTATTTCAGGCTCTTGGCTTTCTCTATGCCTCTGGACTGGGTGTTAATTCAAGTCAGGCAAAGGTAATACTATTAAAACTTTATTGCATATTACAGTTTGAATTGAATAAATGTGTGCCTGTGTTCAGTTGAACATTTTTTATTCTTTCACAGGCTCTTGTATATTATACATTTGGAGCTCTTGGGGGCAATCTAATAGCCCACATGGTTTTGGTAAGTAGACTTTAGTAGAAGGCTAATAACATTAATATCAGAAGAATTTGTGGTTTATAGCAGCCACAACTTTTTCAGCTTTCATGATCGAGATTTGCTTGTATTAATACCAACTACTCAGTTGAACTTCCTTCAAATTCTTGTTAATGGATATAACACATGGAATCTACATGTAAATGAAAATTGGTGGCGTCCACAATTTTTCTTTAAAATGATTAGTTTGGCTGATTGCCCCTAAAAAGAGCGATCTGATAAATGTCTCTTTTAAATTTTCTCTGAGTTGGAATTGTCAGAATCATTTTTTAATTAGATTATCATAATTTTAAAATTTTCTTTAGTTTTCAAAATTTTATAAATAGTGGCTACAGAAAAGAACATGAAATATTATACATTATTTTGCAACAGTGCCCTAAAGATTGTTAAAGTTCATGAAGTTATTTGTGCAGAATGACTCCAGAGAGCTCTACTTTCTGTGTTTTACTCTTCATGATTAGCTATCTTCCCATTTATTCTGGTCATTTATTGCTAGTGGCACTTTGCCTTCTTCCAATAGTCTCATTTTCCCTATTTTGCTGTTACTTTTTCTTTGCTAATTTGGAAGATTAACTCATTTTTGATAAAATTGTGTCTTAAGATTAAAACTGGTTCTAAGCAAAAGCGCTTATAATTTTCTCTTACGAGTAAAATGCACACACTTCAAAATAAAGTTTGTAACATCTATTTTGATTGCTCTAGGAACTACATTATTTATTTCTTTGTTTTTAGCTATGGTCTTCTTGTTGAAGTTGCTGAATAAATTACCTCAAAACCTAAAACTTAGCATAAATAAGGTGTTAGTGTACTTGGATCAAATGACAGCAAAATTCTGTGTATGCTTAGCTTTATTTGTTCCACGAAGAATGCCTGAAGTACGTGAAACTGCTGCCTCCTCACGTGAAGCTGTTTTACAGGGTTACAGATACTGGGCTGGCATCGGCGTCCTCCAGAGTTGTGAATCTGCACTGACTCACTATCGTCTTGTTGCCAATCATGGTATCTATGTTTTCCCTTTTACCTTTCAGGGAAAAAAAATAAATGAAATTAACTTTAAACATTTCTATTTTTATTGTTCTATTTGAAGTGTTATAAATGGCTGTTTTATGTAGACTCGTCTTTAAACTAGTTAAGGTTCAGAAGTACTTTCTTTTATATAATTTTTTGCTTTAGGTTCTATTTATGTTGTGAAAAAAGTTCAATTTATTAATAGATTACTGATTTGCGATCTGTATAGACTACCGTAAAAACAGATTCCTTTAACATTGTGTTTGTCAGCGTTTGGCAGCTAGAATTGTACTTCTCTCTGGAACAGTTCTGATTTTCCTCAGCCTTATTATTTTCTCCCTCTATTTCAGTTGCTAGTGATATCTCGCTAACAGGAGGCTCAGTAGTACAGAGAATACGGCTGCCTGATGAAGTGGAAAATCCAGGAATGAACAGTGGAATGCTAGAAGAAGATTTGATTCAATATTACCAGTTCCTAGCTGAAAAAGGTGATGTGCAAGCACAGGTACGTGTTTAAACATCTCACCAAATATCTTTACTGCATTGTGTATTTTAATCTGTGGGGGACAGGAGCAAGCACTTATATCTGTAAGTTACCTTTTCATTGCCCTGAGCAATTATGAACTACATATTAGAATCACCTGACCCCCTTAAAAAAAAAATACCAAGAGTCTCACACTCTTAGGATATTCCATTTCGGTTAGTGTGAGATGGGACCTAGGCACTGGTTCCTGAAACTGTCCAGGTGACTCTCCCATGTACTGCCACTGAAAATCACTGCTTGAACAGAGCAGCATTAACACCGACGATGAAGGCTCTTACTAGAGTCACCAATGATGAAAACTGTCACTTTCTGTAAACAAGAAGTCCCTGGAATATTTGCAATATCAGATGCTCTTCAGAGCTATTTACCATTCATGTTTCTTCTGCTCATCTTAAATCATAATTTCCTCAAGGTCAAGAACAGAAGTAAGCTCGTTTAATGGAAATTGTATAATGTCCATCAAAGTACCATGTGTGCACAAACGCGTTTTGTGGCTTCTTTTGATATTAAAATAAAAAGAACTTTAACGTTTACATTTTTTTCCACTAAGTTTGCAATTATTTCTAATTTAGGACATGTACAGATGAGCATTAGATACTTATTAAGAACAGTTGGTTTTAAGACTAGCAGTGGAATCTTAAGAAAAAAAAAACATAGTGAAAGGTAGATCTAAATGTTAGCTGATAGAAATTATAATAAACTTGTTCAACATCTTATTTTTACATTAATGTAAAATTTAATTTACTTAAAATTTTCTGTTTTACTTGCTTTCTGTGTATCTTTTCATGTTTACTTTTCTCTCCTTTCTTGCCCTTTTTTGGTTCGAGTGCTTTTTCCTGTTCATCTCTTCCCCTCTGCTAGCATGATGGCTACTCTTATAGTGGTTATCTAGCAATCACAACATGCATCCTTGACTTACCAAAGTCTGGTACAGTGAGCACTTTTACCATTTCCAGGACAGCACAGAGATCTCAGAGTATTCTGTGTGTGTTTGATTTTATATCTTTTGGTACCATGAGATACTGTTGTTTTGTACAGTCCATATTAATTTACATTTATTTTCAAATTTACCTTTTCATTGCTTTTTATTATTTTTTTTTTTATTTTTTGAGACAGATCCTTGCTCTGTTGCCCAGTGCCACTATCTTGGCTCACTACAACCTCCGCCTCCTGGGTTCAAGCGATTCTGGTTCCTTAACCTCCCCAAATAGCTGGGAATGCAGGCATGCACCACCACACCCAGCTAATTTTTGTATTCTTAGTAGAGATGGGGTTTCACCATGTTGGCTAGGCTGATCTTGAACTCCTGGCCTAAGTGATCCTGCCCACCTCGGCCTCCCAAAATGCTGGGATTACAGGCATGAGCCACCACACTGGGCCAGCTCTTTCTTACTGTATCTCCCAGCTTCTAGTAATTTTCCTTCTTTCTGAAACGCACCCATTTGTGTATTTCCTTTAGAGCAGGTTCACTGGGGACAAATTCAGTTTTATGTGCAAATGCTTTATTTCACCTCCACTTTAGCAGGATACTTTGTGGTTTTGTTTTTTGTTTTGTTTGTGTTTTTGAGACGAAGTCTTGCTCTGTCACCCAGAATGGAGTGTAGTGGCACTATCTCGGCTTACCGTAACCTCTTGCTTCCCAGATTCAAGCAATTCTCCTGCCTCAGCCTCCCAAGTATTTGGGATTACAGACGTCCACCACCATGCCCAGCTACTTTTTGTATTTTTAGTAGAGATGGGGTTTCACTGTGTTGGCCAGGCTGATCTTGAACTCCTGGCCTAAGTGATCCTGCCCACCTCAGCCTCCCAGAGTGCTGGGATTATAGGCATGAGCCACCACACCTGGCCAGCTCTTATTTCTTACTGTATCTCCCAGCTTCTAGTAAGTTTCCTTCTTTCTGAAGAGCACCCATTTGTATTTCCTTTAGAGCAGGTTCACTGGGGACAAATTCAGTTTTAATTTATGTGAAAATGCCTTGATTTCACCTCCACTTTAGCAGGATACTTTGTGTTTTTGGTTTTTGTTTTGTTTGTTCATTTGTTTGTTTTTTGAGACGAAGTCTTACTCTGTCGCCCAGGATGGAGTGCAGTGGCATGATCTTGGCTCACCTTAACCTCTGCCTCCCAGGTTCAAGCAATTCTCCTGCCTCAGCCTCCCAAGTATTTAGGATTACAGACATCCACCACCACGCCCAGCTAATTTTTGCATTTTTAGTAAAGACGGGGTTTCACCATGTTAGCCAGGCTGGTCTTGAACTCCTGACCTTAGAGAGTCCACCCGCCTTGGCCTCCCAAAGTGCTGGGATTACAGGCATGAGCCATTGTGCCTAGCCTGTTTTTTATTTGAGAAAACGTCTCTCTCTGTCACCCAGGCTGGAGTGCAGTGGCACAACACAGCTCACTGCAGCCTCAACCTCTCCAGGCTCAGGTGATCCTCCCACCTCAGGCTTTCAAGTGGCGGGGACTACAGGCGTATGCTACCACGCCAGGCTACTTTTTCTATTTTTTTGTAGAGACAGGATTTTGCGATGATGCCCAGGTTGTTCTTGAACTCCTGGGCTCAAGTGATTCACCCTTGACCTCCCAAAGTGTCGAGGTTACAGGTGTGACCCACAGCACCTGGCCGCAAATGGTACTTTGCAATTACAAGTATATGTTTTTCCTTTTCAAAATTTTTAGGTTAAAGTAGAATAGCATTTTCAGGAGTTAAGACTAAATCTTTGGCCGGACGCGGTGGCTCAAGCCTGTAATCCCAGCACTTTGGGAGGCCGAGACAGGCGGATCACGAGGTCAGGAGATCGAGACCATCCTGGCTAACACGGTGAAACCCCCGTCTCTACTAAAAAAAAAATACAAAAAAACTAGCCGGGCGAGGTGGTGGGCGCCTGTAGTCCCAGCTACTCCGGAGGCTGAGGCAGGAGAATAGCGTGAACCCGGGAGGCGGAGCTTGCAGTGAGCTGAGATCCGGCCACTGCACTCCAGCCTGGGTGACAGAGCGAGACTCCGTCTCAAAAAAAATAAACAAACAAAAAACACACACACACACATTCAACTGCACATGCATACAGAGAGCTAGGCTTATGGTTTACCTTTGCTAAACAAACGCTTTCTTACATAATGNAAAAAAAAAAAAGACTAAATCTTTTAGTTTTTTGAGTCCTGAACAGAAACCATTTTATGACCAAATCATTTCTTGTTGGTTTTATTTTAATTGTGTGCCAGATGCTACCACTTACTTTTGCCTTGTTTGTGATCATTTTCAGGTTGGTCTGGGACAACTGCATCTGCACGGAGGACGTGGAGTAGAACAGAATCATCAGGTAACTACCCTGTTCCTAGGGCTTTTACACCTCAGTTATAGCAGGAAATGATGTTCTCAATATATTTCTTGCTGAGTCAATGCCAGTATCAAACTTGTGTCATTTAAACACCCATCACAAATGAGCTTTCAAGATGTAACCAACCCCTAAGAAAGCTGAAAAATACAAATACTGGTGCCTACTATGTGCCATTCACTGCTAGGCATTCAGGATGCAATATTGGACAAAACAGTTTTGGTCTTTCCCCTTTTGGAGCTTTAACTTTAATAGGAGCATTAGATATTTTTTAAATGATCACACCAAATATAAATTGTGGTTATTCTTACAAAGGAAATTCAAAAGATACGATAATTGGTTAATGGATAGGAAGTACCACTTGGCAGGGAAGACTTCCATAAAGAGAAGTAGAGAACATTGTAGTTGACACTGGAGATAAGGTCCTTCCAGGCCAAAAAGAACAGTATGTGCATAGGCCCAGAGACAGGAAGGAATATGGCTAGTCTGCCCATACTACAGGAATATGGCTGGTCTGCCCATAGTACATGAAACAGAACTAAGATAAGCAATGCCTGATCACATCAGCATATCCCTGCAGCACTTCAGGGAGCTACGAAGATCAGCATGTTCAGATTTGAAAACAGCTTTGGCTGCAGTATAGAAAATGAATTAGAAGACCCCAAGAATAAAATCAGGCAAATCAGGGAGGGGAATATTCCAGAAGTTCAGGTGAGAGAGAATGTGGCTTGGACTAGAACTATGGTAATGGAAGATAGTAGTGGATTCAAGATGTATTTGGTGGTAAATGTAACAGGACTCCATGATGGATAGGGTATGAGAGGGGGGGCTGATACCTTAAGCAACCAATAAGATGGTATTGCCATTTGCTTAAATTGAGCTGCTGGAGGAGAAACAAGTTGAGGTCAAGGAGAGAAGATTTTAGGGGTATGTTCAGGAATTGGATAGGGTGTTCAGAGGTAGTTGAATGGACTGGATTGAAGCTGAAAATATAAATTTAGGAGTTGCCATCATCTTGATGGTGTGCGAAGCTATGGGAGTAGATGAGTTGGCTTAGAGAATGCAAAGTGAGAATGGAGTCCAAAACTAAGACCTGAAGAACTTTAATGTTCAGAAGTCAACTGATAGAAAAATAACCAGCAAAGGAGACTTAGGTGGTACGGGTAGAGTTAGGATGGAAACCAGGAGAGTGTGACATCTTGTAAGCCAAGCTAAGAGTCTGTCAAGAAGGAAGCCATGATGGACTCTGCCAAATGTTGCAGAGAAAGGTGGAGTAAGGTGAGCTGAAATTTAGATTGGCAATATGAAGGTCATCGGTGGCCTTGACGAGCTGTCTTTTTGATGTAGTGTACGGAAGCCAATTAAGACTAGATGACAGAGTGAATTGAAGTGCATGTCACTATTTATTTGAGAAGCTTGGCTGTGAAGGAAAGTAGCTAACAGAACAGTCATCATTGGAGAGAAATTGGGGGTCTAAAGGAGATACATATCTTGTATGTTTTGGTTTGAGTTTTGTCTTTTATTTTATTTATTTATTTATTTTAAGACAGGGTCTCGCTTTGTCACCCAAGCTGGAGTGCAGTGGCACAGTCTTGGCTCACTGCAACCTCCACCTCCTGGGTTCAAGTGATTGTCCCACCTCAGCCTCCCGAGTAGCTGGGAATACATGTGCATGCCATCATGTCAGGCTGATTTTTGTATTTTTAGTAGAGACGGGGTTTCACCGTGTTGGCCAGGCTGGTCTCGAACTCCTGACCTCAAGTGATTCACCTGTCTTGGCCTCCCAAAGTGCAGGGTTTACAGGTGAGAGCCACCACAGCCTGCTGAGTTTTATTTTTTGATAATGAGATTATAGAATGTGTTTGAGGGGGAACTGGTTCCAAAAGAGGGAGAAGTTAAGTCAGCAAGGAAAAGAAGAGGAATAACCAATGGTACAAGGTCCTTAAAAAAATGGGCGGCGATACAGTTGAGAGTGGTGATAATGAATTTCTGTGATGCTAGTGTGTTTACTTAAGTGATTTTTAAGTAGGGTCAAGAATTTTTCTCTAAACAGTACAAGAGGAAATTGTATTCCTTTAGAGAACAATGAAAATATGCTCCATGTCTTGGAAAGACTTCTTAGATTTTCCTTTCTCCCAGGTTATCAGTAGAGAAATAGACCAAAGAAGTCAAGCTTCTCTTAAATGTCTTTTAAGCAGACTGATGTTCATTTTGCCTAAAAATAACAGGAGCCTTCTTGGACCTTAAGTTTAGGTGACATAAGAAATTTCTTTGTATCTATAATTATGCAGTGACTTAATGATAAATGGTACAGTTATTTGGTAAAATAAAACTTCTAGATGTTCCGATTTCTCTTTCAAAATATTCGTGACTGGATATTCTTGTTTTTAAAGCAATGTAATATATAACAAGATTTTTTAAATGTTCCTGAAATAATAATTTTGGCTGAAAGTCAAAAGCAGATTCTGTTAAAAACTAATTATTTTGATAAATTCTTTTCTCACAGAGAGCATTTGATTACTTCAATTTAGCAGCAAATGCTGGCAATTCACATGCCATGGCCTTTTTGGGAAAGGTACTGTACATCCTGTGAATGTTTTATGTAATAGCAAGAGGTGTTTGCATAATTAGCATGTATTATGTTCAGGATCTACAATTTACCAAAAATAAATTGGAAATAAAATTTCTAGTGCGTGACTATTATATCTTAAAGTGCTGTTCTGAGGCATTTTCTTAGGCAACTTAAATATAACATAGTGTTTGTGACTGGGCGCGGTGGCTCACGCCTGTAATCAGCACTTTGGGAGGCCGAGGTGGGTGGATCACGAGGTCAGGAGATCGAGACCATCCTGGCTAACACGGTGAAACCCTGTCTCTACTCAAAATACAAAAAATTAGCCAGGCATGGTGGCAGGTGCCTGTAGTCCCAGCTACTCGGGAGGCTAAGGCAGGAGAATGGCGTGAACCCAGGAGGTGGAGCTTGCAGTGAGCCGAGACCGCACCACTGCACTCCAGCCTGAGTAACAGAGTGAGACTCCATCTCAAAAAAAAAAAAAAAAAAAAAAAAAAAACTTTTTTCCCCTCAAGTATGTTAATTCTCCATTGAAATTAACTCTCACTGAGCTGCTACTTTTTGTGTATTGTATGCAATAATGAGGAACGTATTCTTGATGCTGTGCAGTTTTTTGCTAAGACTCTCACAGTTGCCTGTTTCCTTCCATACTGAATAGAGGAAATTAGAGTTTGTTGAAATTTATCTGCAGAGCTTTTAATTGTCTTAAATGTGGTAGCCATGACCCACCTTTTCTCATTGTAGCTATATTCTCAATCAAGGGAACAGAACATTTAAGTGTAGAAACTTTATAAATAAATTACATATGTCATGGAAGAATCTCAAAACTTTTTCATTATTTTGAAACATACTATAAATCAATGGGTATTTTCACTTCTAAGTAAATCCTGAAGTAAGGAAGTTTAGATGGAATATATCACAAAGGTTTTTACAACAGGGAAATTTCATCATGATTTGCCTCATGATCATACTAGTAATTGGGGTGTGGTAACTACATTTAAATATTCCAGCTGTTCCATAGCATGGAACTTGGTATTTCCCATCTGTTTTTGTTAAGCATTTAAGAACCTTTCATTCCTCTTTTGGTTCTTGCTCTCAATTACTGTCACTGTCTTTAAAAACTATTTTTTAAATGTATTGTTTCTTTAACATGTATGTGAATAAAGGCAGTCTTGACCATTCTGTTTTTCTTTCTCTTGGCCCTTTATCATTCTCCGTACCTGATACTCTTAATTGTTTAGTGTTTAAACCCTTTTCAAATAAACCTTTTAGTTACTTCGTTTCCTGAACTTAAGACCCACTTGTGATCTTATCCTGGGGAAAGTAGTGGTAGAGGAGAAAGAAGAATGAAGGCTGCAAGCAGCTCCCCCTTTCCTTGTTGAATCACTGATCTGATCCTAAGCAACTTACTAACCATTTGACTGCCCTGGAATAGAGTGAGAAAAATGATTTATGCTGGACTTAAAGATTTTTTCTGAGACTAATATGTGAGCTGATTTTATGTATTCATGTTTATAAATAAGGCATAAATTTGAGATGGCATCAAAATATAAATTAATTAAAATGTTTGCTTTTAAGGGTTACTTTTAATTCTTTTTTTTTTTTTTTTTTTTTTTTTTTGAGATGAGGTCATGTTTTGTGGCCCAGTCTGGAGGGCAGTGGCAAGCTCTCAGTTCTCTGCAGCCGCAGCGTCCTGGCCTCAAGCGATTCTGCTGCCTCAGCCTCCCGAGTAGCTGGGATTACAGGCGCGTGCCACCACGCCTGGCTAGTTTTTGTATTTTTAGTAGAGACGGGGTTTTGCCATATGCCAGGCTGGTCTTGAACTCCTGACCTCAGGTGATCTGCCCACCTTGGCCTCCCAAAGTGCTGGGATTACAGGCATGAGCCACTGTACCCAGCCTTTGATTTTAATTCTAAAATATCCTGTGGGGAATTCTAAATTTTTTGGAAAGATTTCATGAGATCTAACAAAACCCAAAAGGAGATAAGAAAGGAGAAAAATGTAATTGGAGAAAGGGTTACAGCTCTTACTGAAATTGGGATCTGTTTTCCAGATGTATTCAGAAGGAAGTGACATTGTACCTCAGAGTAATGAGACAGCTCTCCACTACTTTAAGAAAGCTGCTGACATGGTAAGGCTTTGTCTCAATGTACTGAAATGTGTACCATATTACTAATATTTTAATAAATAAATTTGTTATATTAAAGGGTTAATCATAGCCAACTCATGCTATACATTATTGAAACTGCTTATTAAGTATGATTCATGTGAATGTATTAATTAGACAAAGCCCTCCTGATAAAAATCAATTTTCTTAGGGACCATATTGTTGATTTTTAATTGTTAAGTTTCACTGAGAAGCTTCCTAATCAAGGAAATACTGATTTTTAGTAATGGAACTTGAAGTTATATAATCTACCCTATTTATATTGCAACATGAAATTGAAAAGCTTACATAATAGGGTACTTTTGATAATCATAGTACATAATTTAGGCTTTCTTTGGCTCAGAAAACTGCATATGAATACCTAAAACTTGGTATGTCTTCAGTATGTACACTTACCTCTCTGTCAACTATTATACATGTTACTGTAGTTCCAGATATCACTTGAATGCTTTCTGAAGGAATGCTGTGACAGTCTTTTTAAAGATGTCTTCTGTCCCTCTAAGTTTAGGCAAATTCTAGATTTTTTTTCTTTCTAGTCCCAAAACAGTGATTCTCCTTGCTCTATGACACTCCAATAATCCTAAGTATTTATTTTTGTCACCTGATAGCAGCATTGCTATTATTACATGATTATGCTCTTATTACAAGATGTTCCATCATACCTTCCCTCTTTATTGGGGTGGGATGTTACCAATGAAAACTGCAAAATGTGACCTGCTTTTCATTTTGATGAAATACATTAGTCATGTTTTATGTCATAAATTCATGGTAAGGATGGTCATAAAGTAAGTCACCAAAATTGAATTTGAAATGAATTTACTCTTTACTCTTTTCAGCAAATTACTCAAAGCCCCAAATGTCTAAAAGTCAATATTATGTTCAGTCTGATGAGAAGAAATTTTGTTTTGAACTGAAAAGTACTAAGACATGATTTTGAATATGCTTATAAGTGATTTATTTTGCAATTATTTATTCTTGCCTATTTTTGAATGAATTCTTTTCACTCTTTTGTCTGATTTCTGTGGTTTGCAGGGCAACCCAGTTGGACAGAGTGGGCTCGGAATGGCCTACCTCTATGGGAGAGGAGTTCAAGTTGTAAGTGTTCAGTCTGACATTCTGACTTTAATAATCAGTCGGCTGGAGAGGTAGGGACGTGTTCCTTAATTACCTTCCAGTCAGCCCAGGTGGGGCTGTTCCATTGTAAGCAAAGCTGAACCTCTTCCTATTGTCTGAGTTTGTCTCACTACCAACCCACACCCGACAGACACCTTCTCAACTCTCTTAGAACAGCTCTGCGTCTGGTACTTTCTCCCAAAGGTGTGGAGCTGTTTCTTGTTCTTCCATCTCTGTTCTTTACCTGACTTGCTCTAACCATTTCTCAGGACTTTATCTCCTTGCCTGCTTTTTCACTCAAGCCTGACAAAATGTGTGACTGCCTTCCATTTAGGAGGAGGAAAGCTTTCTGTTCTGCCCTTTACCCCTTCTAGCTACCACCTCTCTTCTCCCAGCCCTTCACTCAGAGTCAAACTAAGCTGCTGCCATTCACTCTTGAGTTCTTAGCAGTCGAACTTCTGCTTCATGGAACTGTACTCTCTGTACAGATCACCAGTAACCTCCTTAATGTCAGTCCAATTGACATTTTTTGGTTCTACCTCACTTGACCTCTCCCTTCCCTGGTGTTCTGTCTGTGTCTGGGTTTCCTTGGCCATTGCATCTCATCCTTTGGTGCAGCCTCCTCGTATTGGATGTCCCTGGGTTCATATTGCTGTTTCCTTCTCTATATGATCTTTCCAAGTAATATGTCCTTTTGATTTGAGGCTGAAACTAAGAGCTAGGTTTAAGAGCTAGGTTTTTAATATCTATAGGTATTCTCTAACACAAAAGACAGTAATGTGTTCTCATTTTGAGGCCTTGTAGTCATTCTAGGACACTAAAATTCAATAGTAACCTTTATTTTAACTTTTCTCCTTGGATACATATGACCTTTGAAGTATAATAATAATGTAGTGTTTGGTAAGGTACACAGGGAGTAAAAGAATAAGGAGAGAATTTTCCTTTTTTAATTTTAGGAAAATTGAGGTTTAAAAAGGATTAATTGGTTAGCACAGAAGATTGACTGTTTCTTAATTTCTGGTCTGATGTTCTACTAGTGTTTATGCTTTCTGAGAGCAACATACAAATTGTTTCACAAAAACTCTTACTTGCTCTTCTTCACCGCCTTAAATATTAATCCCTCTATAACTTAATGTATATTATTATCTATTATAAGAATTAGAAAGTGGTCTTTTTAATGGCTCTTCGGGAATATTTTTTATATGCTTTGTTCATTTTTTTAATAAATCTCTTAACTTTTGAGTATGTCAGCCTTTTGAGCGTTCTCATCATATGACATCTTTTTCTACAGAATTATGATCTAGCCCTGAAGTATTTCCAGAAAGCTGCTGAACAAGGCTGGGTGGATGGGCAACTACAGCTTGGTTCCATGTACTATAGTAAGTAACATTGGAATTAATGGTGGATACACCAAGATCTAAATTAAGCTGTTTTCCTCTGGATGGCATTATCATATGGAAATGGGTGTTATCAAATTCTGGCTGGTTAAATGTTCTGCCAGTTCAATGATTTATACTTCTTATGTTTTTCATTGTAAATTATATTTATCTGTATCAATATGCTAATTTGTATTAGATTCACATATTTACTCAGTAAGAATTCTTTCATTAGAGTTTTATTCCTCATATATAAGCCTCCTCTGATGCTTAACTAAATCTTAAGTCTATTATCTTGTGTGATTTTTTTTTTCTTACAGACGGCATTGGAGTCAAGAGAGATTATAAACAGGCCTTGAAGTATTTTAATTTAGCTTCTCAGGGAGGCCATATCTTGGCCTTCTACAACCTAGCTCAGATGCATGCCAGTGGCACCGGTGTGATGCGATCATGTCATACTGCAGTGGAGGTAAGGTCTTTTCTACCAGCTTGTGTGTAGGGAGTTGATTTCCCCAGCAGGAAAGTCTGTGCTTTTAATTCTGGTTTTCTTGGTATGTTTTCTTACATAGTTCTAGACTCAGCCTACCTAGCTTTGATACACTGAGGGAAGACTGAGGGGTCAGTGTGTAATTATTATACTTACTTATTACAGTCTCTCCCTATTAGAATCAACTGTATAAGGGGAGACATTGGTGTCTGCAGTATCTCTTGCACCTAAGTATCTGATAATAATCAGCATCAAAAAAAAAATGTGAGCTGGGCACAGTGGCACGTGCCTGTAGTCCCAGCTACTTAGGAGGTTAAGGTGGATGATGGCTTGAGCCCAGGAGTTCGAGACCAACCTGGACAACCTGGATAGAAAGAGCCTATCACTTTAAAAAAAAAAAAAGAAAGAAAGAAAAGTTGAATGAATGTTCCAAAAAGGAATGCTAATATCTTCTAATTGGAAATTTTCCTCTTAGCTGTTTCTTAGACCTGGCACTTTAGAGTGACATTGATAAATGCTTAGCAAAGTTTCTAAATCTCCGTACTTTAGTTCACTCACTTGTCAAATGGGGCTGTTAACAGGACTTACGTCATAGGGTGGTCCCTCATGAACCTCACGGGAGAATTAAGAATCATAATACACATCAACCATTAGAACAGTACCTGGGCAGAGTAAATGGTCATTTTTGTAGTACAATAATTGTGTACTGTTTTTTTTAATAAACCCGTTGACTTCTAAAGAGTAAGTGAAAACTTTAAATAAGTATCTCAAACTTTTATGTCTATTCAAGAAAGCTGCCAGAAATTGAAAGAGCAAGCTTAATAGTTATCTGTAGCCAAAGTGTGTAAGTGATTATCTGGTATATCGTTCTTATTTTCTTTTACTGATTTTTTTTTTCCCCACCTCACACAGTTGTTTAAGAATGTATGTGAACGAGGCCGTTGGTCTGAAAGGCTTATGACTGCCTATAACAGCTATAAAGATGGTGATTACAATGCTGCAGTGATCCAGTACCTCCTCCTGGCTGAACAGGGCTATGAAGTGGCCCAAAGCAATGCAGCCTTCATTCTTGATCAGAGTAAGGTTCATTTTAGTCCTGCCTTAGGTTTAGAATGCACGAGTTCACACCAGTGAACTGTTTAATCTGTTCAAAAAGAAAAGCTACTAGGAAACATTCTTTATTATTATAACTGGAACTGAACACACATGCTTAAGTTATTAATATTTTACTTTAGCCATCAAAGTTAGTTTTATAACCAGAGTTGACTGTAGAAATGGATTTGACATTCATTTTAAAATTAAGCCCTTTGCATAAATATATTTTTCAAAATACAGTGGATACAAAAATGCCATTTTCCCAACACTGTAGAAAAGTGGCTCAATAGTCTCATGATTGGTTCTATAGATAAAACATGTTTCACAAAGTAGTGCGCTCTTGCATCTGGTGATTGCTTTGAACTCACTATTTTAGTTCAGTAATTGTCTAATTTCAGCATTTGTTTTAATTCTTATATCCTAATTCTTCTTAACTTATGCTTCACCTGTCCTCCCTACTTTGCAAATGAAAATTAAGTCTAGTGCCTTTTCTTAAATGCCTGATTTGTATTTTGTTTCTTTTCCTGTAGGAGAAGCAACCATTGTAGGTGAGAATGAAACTTATCCCAGAGCTTTGCTACATTGGAACAGGGCTGCCTCTCAAGGTGAGTGATTAATTCTAGGATGAGAGTTTCACCCAGGGACTTCCCTGTGTTGTTTATCTCCCATGAGAATATTAAACCATGCCATTCATCATCTTTAAATTAAGCAGAAGCCGGGCACGGTGGCTCACGCCTGTAAGCCTAGCACTTTGGGAGGCCAAGGCAGAAGGATCACTTGAGGTCAGGAGTTTGAAACCAGCCTAGCCAGCATAGTGAAACCCTAACTCTATTAAAAAAACAAAAAAGTTAGCCAGGCATGGTGGCAGGCATTTCTAATCCCAGCTACTCGGGAGGCTGAGGCAGGAGAATCACTTGAACCTGGGAGGTTACAGTGAGCCAAGATCGCACCACTGCACTCCAGCCTGGGTGACAGAACGAGACTATCTCAAAAAAAAAATAATTAAGCGGAGATACTGTGACTTAATTTGTTTGCATATTATTCATATTTATTCTTAACATAGAAGTTTCTCAGAACCAGAGTTTCTAAATTGGGTTGTAAAGTCTTTGTACAACACGTTTCCGTCAGGCTGTGATTCACTCTTCGGTTTCTAGTTTGGTTTCTAGTTTGTATGAAATGGGAATTAAATAGAATATATGATAGAACAACATTAGTCTGAAACCTAAGAGACTTTTTCCTCTTTTTCTTTTGAATATTTCTTTTGAAAATGTTCCTCTCAACCTTCTCTGCTTGTTCTTTCTCCAAGCCTAAATGGTCAGTCTGGACTATTTTAAAATGTAAGTGACATGATAAAGTAGAGCCTGATCATTTACATAGGAGTGTTTGTGAAAGAAGGGAGTACAGGTTGAGTATCCCTTATCTGAAATGCTTAGGGACCAGAGCGTTTCAGATTTCGGATGTTTTTGTATTTGTGTGTGTGTGTTGGGAATATTTGCGCATACATATTGTTTGAGCATCCTTAATCTGAAATCTGAAATGCTCCAGTGAGCGTTTCCTTTTGAGCATGACCTTTGAATGTCAAGTTTCAGGTTTTGGAGCATTTCAGATTTCAGATTTTTGAATTAGGGATATTAAACCTGTCCCCCAACACACACACCAACTTGGTTTTACCTCTCTCTATTCCAAAGCCTTCTGCAGAAGAGCTACACTTCTAGTTTAAATTTTTCCTGGACTTTATAACTTGGCTGAAAGGATTTGTTACAAAGTTTGTGTACTACGAATTAAAATTATTTGTTTTATGTAAGCATGTTAACAGGAGGAGAAAAAAGTTTGGTCTGTTTTAAACATACTTTATTTATTGGCAGTTCTACATTTAACTTTTGTTTAAGGCTATACTGTGGCTAGAATTAAACTCGGAGACTACCATTTCTATGGATTTGGCACCGATGTCGATTATGAAACTGCATTTATTCATTACCGTCTGGCTTCTGAGCAGCAACACAGTGCACAAGCTATGTTTAATCTGGGATACATGCATGAGAAAGGACTGGGCATTAAACAGGTGAGTGTGGCTTCCAAACATGTTTGAATCATATCATTGTGATTGGGGGAAACACTTGCATTTGAATAGAAAATAGACTTTCCTTGCCATTCAGTTGGATTTCAGGCCACTAAATTATGGGCCTGATTTGTAATATTTCAGAAGACTGCCCTTCCATCTCTCATCCTCCAGCACCCACAGATAATACTATCCATGCCGTTTTATTTAGGGATTAAGCTGAAGACAGACTCATGAAAATGGAAGTGCAGTGCTACCTCTGCTGATAACTGCTTGTTTGAGAAACTATCTGTCCGTCTTCAGCCAAATTCTATTCTTTTCAAATTATTTTGAAATGTATTAAATGTATTCTGATAAATTTATTTCTGATTCTTATACTTTCCTAATGAAGTCTGACATTCTCTGGACTCATGACTTAAGGTTTTGCCTGTGTGCCCTCAAAAGAAACTGGAAAAACTACAGACCCCTTGTACATTTTAAGTTGGCATTTCAGTTTTTTCTTAAGTTTCAAAAGGTCTAAATTCTAGCTATTTTAATCATTAACATTTTTAAATAGAATTAGTTACCCTTAAAATATCCAGTAGACTCTAAATAACAATAATTTAATACCAACCCACCTTTATTAATGTTTTGGAAATATACAAGCAAGTTTTTTAATTGAAAGTTATGTCTTTTCCTATTTCCCTAAATTTATGTTTTCTACCATGACTTCTGTAGAATGTAATACTAATGTATTGTTTTTAATGCTTAGGTCTTTTATTGATTACTCTAGCATACTTATCTGAAACAAACAAGTGTATAAATTCATTTTGAATTTTTTTACCAGTGATCTAAGTGTTAAGAAAAATTCATGAGATATTACTAGTCACAGTTGGTCAGTTAATACATTGTTGGTCAAATCTACAAAATACGTTTTGATAAAACTTTGCTTTTTGTATTGTTAATTGAAAATGCATCTTTTAATGAGATAAATGAAGTATTTGTTAAAAATTGAGTAGATTTAGCATTAATTCTGTATTTCATTTTTTAAAATGTATCACTAGAATGTCATTCATATAAATATGTATATGAAAAATGGGAAGAGTTTCACTATAGCATGGTCACTTAATTCTTCAAACTGCTTTAAGAGTTAGATACCAAAAATCAGAGTCACTTGTCATTAGAAATTATTTTAATGATCAATCCCCTGACCACTTGATAGGTCCCTCTTCAGTTGTGTTGAAAGCAAATAATTGGAAACCAGAGACTTGTGAAAACATGCGTTCCCTGACACTGGAGCATTTCACTTTTCTCATTTTCTAGGAAGAGTACAAAAGGCTTTACCAAGACTTATGCAATGGGCTAATTATACTCCTTCCTGTGTCACTTAGAGGCCCTTTGTTGACCTAACTCTGCTTAAGGATTGAGGGAAAGTTAAGTTCATTTTTTGCTAATGCAGTATTTTCTTGACAAAATGCTGCTGCTTTGTTCACATTTGGATGTTTTATTTTAATTAAAGTATGTAAATGTTTATATTTTAAACGTACCTTAATATTTAGAATATTACTAAAATTAGATACTTACATATAGTTCAGTCAAGGCTTAGGAGCAGCAAACTCAGTACATTCAGCTTCTGGAAGATCTCTGCCACTTAATGTAGTAATCAAACCCAGTCATCCAGTGTCCCAAATTAGACTTAGCCTCTATCAGAAAGGCTGATGGGTTTTTGTCTTTTTTTATTTAAATGGAGATGGGGTACCACTGTGTTGCTTAGGCTTGTCTCAAACCCCTGGGGACTCAAGCGCCTTGGCCTCCAAAAGTGCTGGGATTGCAGGTATGAGCCACTGCACCCAGCTGACTTTATTTTTAAATCAAGTGAAGTTTAACATGACTAATATAAAGATCACATGTAAGTTATGGCTTTCATGGAGTACATCTAGTAATAATTTACTGACTGTAGTCGAGATTAAAATGATATAACTAAGCTGTTTTTATAATAGGTTATAAAACAAGAAAATTAATGTGGTCTTCTAATTTAATTTGTAGTACAACGTGTAACTAATAATAGAAATTCTTGTGAATAAAGAATATGGTAAAAGGCATAGTGTTCCTTTGATAAGAGTAGGGGAGGGAACTTTTGTTTAGCTTTTGAGAATAAATAATCATGTATGAAAATAAATAATCATGTATAAAAATCAGTAACTCCATTACTTTTATTTTTTTTTATTTTTTTATTTTTTGAAATGGAGTCTTACTCTGTCACCCAGGCTGGAGTGCAGTGGCACGATCTTGGCTCGCTGCAACCTCCGCCTCCTGGATTCAAGCTATTCTCCTGCCTCAGTCTCCCGAATAGCTGGGATTATAGGCACCTTCCATCACGCCCAGCTAATTTTTGTATTTTTAGTAGAGATGGGGTTTCACCATCTTGGCCAGGCTGGTCTCGAACTCCTGACCTCATGAGCCACCTGCCTTGGCCTCCCAAAATGCTGGGATTACAGGCGTGAGCCACCACACCCAGTCCCATTACTTTTTTTTGTAAGACATTGTGATCACCTTTTGTATTTTTTTTCTGTTGAGGTTTAAAATATTCATGCTACTAAAAACAATTCCCCATTTAATATAGTTAGGAAAATATTAAATATGAGGATTGACTGTAATTGAAAAAAAATCATATTATTTGGTAAGTTTTAATTACACATTAGTGAATCTATTTAATTACCCCAGTGAATCATCCAGTGTATGAATCACATGAAGTTTGATCCATGATCTTGGAAAATACAGCAGTCCAGAAAACCATTTGAGTTATATTTTTCGAAAAACTCAGACACTACCCATACTGTTACCATTATTTGAAGATGTTCTTCTTTTTAAATAATGACACACCCTAAGGACAAGAATAAGGAATAGGTGAAAATAACTGCTTGTATTTAAATATGTTGGCAGGGGAGTCATTTTGGTCTTTAACCTTTCTTCCTCATGTCTCATGGAATTCTTTAAGAGTTTGGTATTCTTTGATAATAGGGAGTAGAAGTGAGATTTTTAAGTGAAAATTCCCACCATCCCATTCTATTACATGTCTGAATTCAAAACACTCCAGCCTGGGCCAAAATTAAGAATGACTGGTTTCACCCTTTGCAGAAAGATCTAACACAGGGAAACACAAGATCCACTAATAATTAGTCAATAAAGGAGCCTTCTCCAGAACCAGTATTTCAAGGTATCTCTTCTGATGGTAGCCCCTGAGGTTTTTAGACCCCGAGGCAATGCACTTGAGGAAAGAGTGGGGTAGATAAGGGCTGTGCCTTCCTTTTTGCAGAGAAACGTTGCTGTGCACACAGGCCTATTCTCAGCAGATCCCTTTCAGGAAAAAGCACGTATGGAAGCTGCAGAACTGCAGAACAGAGTCCCTTAACATGTCCATGCCAGTACCTCTTGTAAAATCTTTTTCTTTTTTTGGAGACACAC
>NW_016805866.1:2145421-2164103 GCF_001698545.2 Rhinopithecus bieti | reverse complement strand
ACACACGTATGGAAGCTGCAGAACTGCAGAACAGAGTCCCTTAACATGTCCATGCCAGTACCTCTTGTAAAATCTTTTTCTTTTTTTGGAGACAGGGTCTCGCTCTGTCACCCAGGCTGGAGTTCAGTGGCACCATTATCAGCTCACTGCAACCTCCGCCTCCTGGGTTCAAGTGATCCTCCCACCTCAGCCTCCCAAGTAGCTGGGACTACAGGCAGGCGCCACCACACCCAGCTAATTTGGCTTATTTTTTTGTAGAGACAGTTTCACTGTGTTGCCTAGGTTGGTCTTGAACTCCTGGCCTCAAGTGATCCTCCTGCTTCGCCCTCCCAAAGTGTTAGGATTACAGGAATGAGCCATCATGCCTGGCCTCTGTTGTAAAATCTTGAGTGTCTCTACCCCACTTTGAAGATCACTGTCCCAAACTGAAACCAGACGTTGCTAACACTGATTGAAGTTTTCGGTAGCAAAAAATTAGTGTGAATTTCAGAGGTCGCCCTTGGAAATCTCTAGGTTAACAGTGCTAATGCATAGATACATGGCTGTATCCAGCATATCTACACAGCAAATGAGATGTTATGTTGGGGGAAAATGAGTTTTTTAATTAAGTTTTTCAATATTAAGCAGTTAGATAATTAAACGAATTTTACCCAAGTAAAGCTTGGCATTTTTCTTTAGGTGAGGGAAACTCATTTTAAAATGAAAACCTCAAAGGTAAAATAAATTTGTCTAATATGTTCACTAAATATTTTACTTATTTTGACAAGAAAATGCATTTTGTTTCTTACCTATATTATAGGATATTCACCTTGCAAAACGTTTTTATGACATGGCAGCTGAAGCCAGCCCAGATGCACAAGTTCCAGTCTTCCTAGCCCTCTGCAAATTGGGCGTTGTCTATTTCTTGCAGTACATACGGGAAACAAACGTAAGTGGTCCATGCCTCTTTTCATTAAAGTATAAATGATGGAAAATCTGTCCTGGAGGTTTGTTTTTCAAAAGTTGAGAAGCACAGGGAAGAGTGTTCTGCAGGTATCAGGTGTGTTCCCTTCTTCCCCTCGGCTCAGGTACCAGAGTACCTTATCAGGGAAGGGATAAATGCAGACACAAAGCAGCTAGTGCAGTTTTTAGATGGCGATTGACACTTGTAACACTAAAGCATTTTTCATGGAGGCAGATGTTTTCTGGTTTAGGGAAAATTGAGACTAACAGCAGTTTGAAACAGTATTTAATTCAGTAAACGTTATATCAGATGACCACCTGGCAGTGACTCAAAGCAGTCCCTTAAAAAGAAAAAGAAAGGCCGGGTGTGGTGGCTCAAGCCTGTAATCCCAGCACTTTGGGAGGCCGAGACGGGCGGATCACGAGGTCAGGAGATCGAGACCATCCTGGCTAACATGGTGAAACCCCGTCTCTACTAAAAATACAAAAAAAAAAAAAAACTAGCCGGGCGAGGTGGCGGATGCCTGTAGTCCCAGCTACTCCGGAGGCTGAGGCAGGAGAATGGCGGGAACCCGGGAGGCGGAGCTTGCAGTGAGCTGAGATCCAGCCACTGCACTCCAGACCGGGCGACAGAGCAAGACTCCGTCTCAAAAAAGAAAAAAAAAAAAAAAAAAAAAGAAAGAAGAACCTGAGAACCTGCCCAGGTTGTTGTACTTCAGATTCTTCTGATAGTGAAACATTAAGTTGAAAACACCACCCGAATTTTCTTCTCTAAAAGTAGCGTAAATTAGTTAAATAGGCTAATGGGAGAACCTATATAGAAAGTGGGTTACCCATTTTCTTCAAAATTACCAACTTTAGTTGGCAATACTGATATGTAGGTACTCTTGGGTTCTGCCAGCTTTATATTTTGTTTCTAGTACTGTAGTTCCTAGAATGGATTAACTGGTGCAGCCTTTCACTCTGAAAGCCCTAAGATGTTCAGAGCCCTTGTTTCTAACATAGGCTTATTCAGGACAAGAGAAGTTTCTTCAGGACCAGAAAAGGGTGATGTTTCACCCTTTTGTTAATGGCTTTCAGTATTAGATTCAAGAACGGGCTTTCCCTCATGTCTGTCACAGGAATAAATGTAGTCCGTGCTGCTCCAGCATCAGTGAAAAGAAACGGACTTGTCTAGTCCATGCACCTGAAGTCCTCCACAGATGGGGCTCCAGAGCGCTGGTCTTGCGGGACTCTGGCCTCCCAGTCGCTTATACATTAATTGCATGGTAGCATGAGTCAGGTGTGCTGTAACCACTGCCAATTGAAACAATCTTTGTTCCTTTCATTAAAAAGCCGATCATGTGGCAGCCTCTTTCTCAGTACCATTGCAGACCCTTCTCTCTCACAGTTTTTATTACTCACTGTTGGTTATGGTCTAGGACTTCATCTTATAATATGCTGTACTGGGTACATTAGATCTTTGCTATTTGTGTTAATACAGAAGTATAAAGAAGACAGTAAAAACGCCCCATAATCCTACCACCTGGCTATTCCGACTAAAAAGAAAAAGAGAGTACAAGACTAAGAAGTAGCAATCGCAAGAAAGTCAGACAGTACAGAAGACCACACATCTCCCATCCCAGATTCTTCCCCAGAGAACACAATTAGTGGTTTCTTGTCATTTTTTTCCAGAAAAATGTAGCACCTGTACCTACAAATGTGTTATAGAGAGACTTCATATGTAATTTTATTTTAAAAATTATACCCCATATTGACTATCTTAATGGGTAAGTATAATAGAAGTCAGAAAGTGTCAGAAATAAGTGATATTAAAACAATTAAAATATCATAGCCTAAGGACGTAACTTTCAGGTTGCAATTCAGATGTTAAATATTTTGTGTTTTAGTTAAATCCTGATTGAGAAGCATTATTTATTCAGCTATTAAATGTTTGAATTCCTGCTATTTTCAATTACATGGAGAACAGTGAAGTGGCCCCACTATCATGGAACAGAGCTTTCCAGCTGGTGTGCTGTCACTGCCAGTAGATTCGCTGTGCCAAGATACTAATTTCTCCCCTTGGCTCGCCACTGTTTTTTTCTTTTTTTCTTTCTTTTTTTTTTTTTTTGAGACAGAGTCTCGTTCTGTCGCCCAGGCTGGAGTGCAATGGCACAATCTCGGCTCATTGCAACCTCCACCTTCTGGGTTCAAGCATTTCTTGTGCCTCAGCCTCCCAAATAGCTGGGATTACAGACGCCCGCCACCATGCCTGGTTAATTTTTGTATTTTTAGTAGAAACGGGATTTCGCCATGTTGGCCAGGCTGGTCTCGAGCTCCTGGCCTCAAGTGATACACTCACCTCGGCCTCCCAAAGTGCTGGGATTACAAGGCCTGAGCCCCTGTGCCTGGCCCCAGTGTTTGTTTTCAAATATTTTCTGTGAAAAATGGTTAAAATTAGTGTATTGGATTACTGATGGAAAGAACACTGTCAGACATTTTATATTAAATGTCAGCTGTTATACATTAATAGCTTAATTCCTCAGACACATTATTTTGAGCTTCAGTTGAAGGCTTTTAAAACCCTTGTAAACATACACACACACACATTGCAAAACATTTTTACAACCAATTATTTTAATTTCTGTACTTACCTCTGCTGATGTAACTTTCCCACTTCCTTGCCTGACATTTTAGTAATAATAATGGTTTCTATATTATTTTCGTTAAGATTCGGGATATGTTCACCCAACTTGATATGGACCAGCTTTTGGGACCTGAGTGGGACCTTTACCTCATGACCATCATTGCGCTGCTGTTGGGAACAGTCATAGCTTACAGACAAAGGCAGCACCAAGACATGCCTGCACCCAGGCCTCCAGGGCCACGGCCAGCTCCACCCCAGCAGGAGGCGCCACCAGAGCAGCAGCCACCACAGTAACAGCCACTGGGTCCAGCCTTGATCAGTGACGGCAAAGAAAGTTATCTGCTGGGAACACTTGCATTTGACCTTGGATCAGTGGTCACCTCCCGGAAGAGGCACGGCACAAGGAAGCATTGAACTCCTAAAGCTGCTTAGAATCTGATGCCTTTATTTTCAGGGATAAGTAACTCTTACCTAAACTAAGCTGAATGTTTGTTTCAGTGCCATATGGAATAACAACTCTCAGTGGCTTTCTTTTTTCTTTTCTGGAAACATATGTGAGACACTCAAAGTAACGTCTACTGTATCCGGCTATCTTTCTTGGATCCTTTTGGTCATTATTTCAGTGTGCATAAGTTCTTAATGTCAACCATCTTTAAGGTATTGTGCATCGACACTAAAAACTGATCAGTGTAAAAAGGAAAACCCAGTTAGTTGCAAATTTAAATGTGTTCGGAAGTCTGAAAATAGAACTTGCCTTTTAAGTTTTTGGAAACTGCGACAACTGAGAAACTCTTACCAGTCCACATGCAATTAGATTTATTCAGCATATTCGTTATTTTAAAAGGGAAGGTTGGGTGGTTTCTTATTGGTGATTGTCATACGGTATACCATACTCCTCTCCTTCAAAGACTGAAAGGCCTTGTTAAGGAGCTTTTTGTGAGCTTTACTTCCTTGGAATGGAATATACATACGCAAAGCCTTGTGAACTGACTCCTTGCCGAGAATTTGCCCCACCTACTCTGTAATTTGCTTGTTTGTTTTGAATATACAGAGCCTTGATCCAGAAGCCAGAGGATGGACTAAGTGGGAGAAATTAGAAAACAAAACGAACTCTGGTTGGGGTACCACGATCACAGACACAGACACACTTTTCCTAAAGTTGAAGCATTTGTTCCCAGGATTTATTTTACTTGGCATTTCTTTTTGCACAAAGAACACATCACCTTCCTGAATTCTTTAAATATGAAATATCATTGCCAGGGTATGGCTTAGAGTGACTACTATTATAATACTAAAACTCAGAGAATCAAAGATGGATTAAACTCAGTGGTTGATGAAAGCCAAAACCTGTCTATATTGTTCTGTACTATTCAGGTATCTTTTTATTTCTGATAGTTTTATATTATAATGGAAAGCCAGCCACTGCTTAGCTATCTTAGTCACCATTTTCTCACTACTAACATGAGGAAAATCAAGGCTACTTGATTTTCAGGATTGTCTGGTTAAATAGTATGGGAAAAAAAACTGAAGAGGTTCACATAATCACACACGTGAAGGAATTAAAGCTTAAACTGAATTTGTATTTCATGTTATTGTCAGATGGTGGTGTTCACCAGCCTGTATCTTGTCTGAGACTGCATTTGTATCTGAGCGGGTTTTCTATGCCTACTTCAGTCTGTTTATACTAACCTTCATGCTTTTTTCCCAGAATCCCTCATCTGCCAGAAAACTTGAAAAGTTTATTGCTTGTAGAGGTGTACTGCTTTGATTTTTGAAGTTGGGGTAGTAGTTAGAACTAGATTCAACTAGTCTATAATGAACATGAAGGCTTTTAAATGTGAAGTTGTATACCTTTTTTGTGTTTAGAGAATTATGGGAAACCTGGTAAGCAAAACTTTCCTCCCAGATAATTGCTTCCAAATTCAAAGAGTTGGTCACCAAGAGAACCATGTGTATGAAAGCATATCTGTGAAAGGTAGGAAATTTACCCCCACTAAGTGTAATGTTGCTTTAGGCAGCTCTTGTAAATACTAAGACTTGTTTGGTCTCTTACACGTAGAGATTTGAGTTCAGTTGGTACAGTACTTTGGTGTCTCCACCACTGCCCTTCTCCCCGCTTCAAAATAAGTGTAATCCATGGTAGCAGCCACACTTCCTTTAGAAGGAACTGTTATAATTTATTTAAAAGTTGAAAAACCACCCAAGATGACTACCAACTTTCACTTTTTTCTTCTGCTGTCCACCCTCATTTTTCTTTTAGCAAGATTTTTATATCTAACTTTCCTTTCCTCCATTGAGTACATGCTTTGAGAAAACATTTCTTAAAACAGTGTGTGCCACCTAAGGCTGGATGGGAAAGTGCAGTCTTGTTCTTCATATAATAACCCACTTCTTATTAGTTTACCACTTGCCTTTTTTAATTGTTAATGTTCTGAATTTCCTTTTCTTGGCTTGTTTCCACTTTGTTTTACCCTGGGTCATTTGCTGCCAGCAGTTTGTGAATGGTATCTTTCAAATAACTTAGTTCTTATGGCTTCACTTAAGGACTGTCTCAAAAATACTTTGCTCTCTTCTTTCTTGTTCATGGGACATGGTACCTAAGCAAATAGGAGTTGGGTTTGGTTTTTCTCCTAAAATAATGCTCAATACTTACCTAATCAAATGGCATCCATTTGAATAAAATGACAGTAACTAAAGCTAGTTAATGTCAGTGACATTAAACTAACTCAGGATTCAGGAGTTGTAATGTTAGAATTTAGACTTAACAGATAGAGTGTGGCTTCATTTGTCCATGGTAGCCCATCTCTCCTAAGACCTTTTGTAGTCTGTCTTCCTGCCTTGGAGTGTGATGACAGTAATACCCTGTTTAGTATTCTCTTGTGCATTTGGTTTGTGGGTTAGCCGACTGTCTTGAAACTATTCATTTCGCTTCTATTTTATTTTACAGAGGTAGCATTGGCAGGTTTTTTTTTTCCTCTCTCTCTGTTTGAAGTTTCAGTTTCTGTTTTCTAGGTGAGGCTTATTTTTGATTAGTAGTCAATGACCAAAAAAAAAAAAACTAAATCAAAGATGACTTCTTTTCAAAATTTGTTACTTAGCACTTAACTCAGATTAATTTATAAATTATTAATCTTGATACTCTTAAGGATTTGTTACTTTTCTGCATATTAGGTTCATTTTTACCTTACATGTGAGAGTCTTACCACTAAGCCATTTTGTCTCTGTACTATTGGGAAGTTTTGGAAACCCCTGCCAGTGATCTGGTGATGATCTGATGATTTATTTAAAGAGCCGTTGATGCCTCCAGGAAACTTAAGTATTTCATTTATATATATATATATATAGGATTTTTTTTTTTTTTTTTTGCTTTGTCTTTCTCTCCCTTCTTTTATCCTCATGTTCATTTTTCAGTGTTTTGGAAGTATGCATGCAGGCCTATAAATGAAAACCACAAGTCTTTATGTGTGTAGCATGTGCATTAATGTCTTAACTACATATGCAAAAACTTCCTTTACAGAGGTTCGGACTAACATTTAACATGCACATTTCAAAACAAGATGTGTCATGGAAACAGCCCCTTTACCTGCCAAGACAAGCAGGGTTATATTTGTTTCAGTGACAACTAATATTTGTTTTGAAAGTGAATCTCATATGTATATATATTACACATTATTATGACTAGAAGTATATAAGAAATGATTAGAACAAAAGAAAATTTCTATTTTCATGCAAATATTTTTCATCGGTCATCGCTCTCAAATATAAATGAAAATATAACACTCCTGAATGCCTGAGGCATGATCTGGATTTTAAATTTGTGGTATTCATTGAAAAGAAGCTACATTTCTCCACCCACTTGGTAATTTCAAGAAAATGTAAAACGATCCCAAGGAAAGATGATTTGTATGTTAAAGTGACTGTTTGCACAAGTAAAAGTCTGATGTGTGCATGAAAAGGATTCCTTGGTTATGTGCAGGGAATCATCTCACATGCTGTTTTTCCTATTTGGTCTGAGAAACAGGCTGACACTATTCTCTTTGATTAAAAAATAAACTCATAAAACTCAGAATGTTGATATAATCAAGATATAACCACTATAAATGTGTGGAAAAGGAAGTTTGAAAGACCTTAAGCTGGCATTGTGAAGGAGCACCATGGTAGACCCTTTTTGTAAGTGTATTTTGTATTTAATGAAATGCAGTATAAAGGTTGGTGAAGTGTAATATAATTGTGTAAACAAATCCTGTTAATAGAGAGATGTACAGATTCGTTTTGTACTGTATCTTGAAACTTGTGAAATAAAGATTCCACCTCTGGTTATCCTGTATGCTGTAATATACCACAACCAGTCATCTTTCCAGATAGACTTTTTTTAAGCTGAATGATTCAATTTTTAAATGTTTTTTGGAAATTCAGAAGCTTCTGAAAACATTCATTTGGGGCAATTTGAATTCATGTTTCATTTTAAACTCCTGAAATTCAGATTTTGACAAGTCCGATATTGCCCTAGGGAGAGCATGAATTTGCTAAGAAATGTGATTATCTTTTCAATCTCCGATCATCTTTGCCCTGAAGCAGCCTGTGATATGTAGTAAGCGTGATTCACTCTAGCCTGATGATAATATAATTTATCTAAAGTTTGTTTATGCATTGCCTTGTGGCAGGAAATTTTTAAGAGACACGTACAACACAGTAACATCTATTTAGACTAAATATGCTCTGAGTAAAGGAGAAATGAAAAAATACGAAATCAAGAGTGAACATGTACACAAAATGCAACTGGAAGTGGGCTACAAATTTGGCCCCCAGCTTCCCAGCAGGCAACTCAAAGAGGTAACTGAGGTAAAATGTTCCAGCTTAGAAGCATTAGATCTTGGATAAAAAGCCTGCATGATGCAAATTGTGGCAACTGAGATGTCAGATCTCAAATTTTACTTGTGGGAGCACAGTCAGTGACCCCCAGATGACCTTGACTGACCTAAAAGTTGTAGGGGAAGTCGGATGTCAGAGCCTTAACACCAGCAGGTGACCATCCAACCTGGGGCAATACCTGTTCACCACTTGGCCTCTTTCTGACAAGTCATTAGAACGTCCTCCATCTTCACTGACTGCAACTTGATGAGCTACAGCCTCTTTACTAACTTCCTTTATGATGCTAATTTAGGTTGGTTATACCAGCTTAGAAGTATGCTTACATTAAGTTACAGCAGATACACAAATTAGATGCAAGTAAAAACCAGAATTTCTGTAGTAGGAACTATGAAAAAAAAGGAATTTTTTTACTTTTGGGTATTTTCTATGAATAAGAAAAGCATTAGAACCTATCAGTTCAAAAGGAAGTACTGCTGTGTAATGGGCTTTGTACGTTCCTTCTCAGGTCACGCCACTACTTCGCCATCAAATTGAACAAGCTTTTCATTAGATCCTGAAAATTCACCACCCTAGTAGTTTATTATTGGTATTATAATTTGAGTAGAACTCTGATTTTCCCTAGAGGCCAAATTCTTGTTATCTGGATTAATTTCTTTTAAACATAACGTTAATGCTGAATTGTATATTAAATCCCATTTCTAAAAACTGCACAATTTTTTCTCGTGTGAGTGGAATGTGGTTAACTGAATTTGGAATGTTCATATAATTTGTTGCTGCTCAATCCAGTTTCCCTTTGCCTCCTCTCTACCGCCCGGTATAACCTCATTAATTCACCTCTCAGACTTGGAAAGAATGTCTCGTAAGTCTTGGGAGATAAGAGATTCAGGTATCCCATGTAAGGATTCTAACTTCGAAAATGAGTATGTCATTGAGTTTTACACGATTCAAGATTTAAATGTGGGCAACAGAAACCTCTGTTCTTGGAAACAGATTTATTTCAGGATGTGAAAGCACAGCTGTGGGTTTCAAGAGTTTGCACACCTGCGTTTCCTCACCCTTCCTCTGTGGCTATGCCTGTGGATGCTTTTCTTAGGAAAATTTGATTAATTGAACTTTTTTTGTTCTAAATGCAATGTCCTGAAGTGAGTAGAGACTAACGCTGGCTGTGAGTGCATGTGAGTGCATGGTGGTGAGGAGTTGGGGAGCCTTCCGTCTGATTTTGTTTCCCTTAAGTACTAAAAGAAGAATTTACTTGAATTTCTCCAACCTGTACATGTATTTTCTTTTACCTACCATTTGGACAATGTTCTGTGGCTGGTAGCATCTTAAACCTCTTTACTTTTTTTTTTTTTTTCTTTTGAGACAGGGTCTCACTCTGTTGTCCAGGCTGAGTGCAGTGGCTCAATTAGAGCCCACTGCAGCCTCAAAACTCCTGGGCTCAAGAAATTCTCCCACCCCAGCCTCCTGCATAGCTGGGACTACTAGGGTGTGCCGTGTGCCACCACGGCCAGCTATTTTTTTATTTTTTGTAGAAACAGGGTCTCCCTATGTTTCCCAGGCTGGTCTCAAACTCCTGGGCTCAAGCAATCCTCCCACCTCAGCCTCCCAAAGTGCTGGTATTACAGGTGTGAGCCACCATACCCAGCCCGTCTTACATCTTTCAGTGCATGGAAATGTACTTCCAGGACTGCGAGAGCTGAGAAGAGCAGGGTATTTTCCCTGTAGCCATCTTTGGACCCTAGCTGAAGTATGTGCTGCAGGTAAAAGCACCCACACTGGGCCTTTTTTATTTCAGAAGGAGGAAAAAGTAATTGAAGCCTTAAGTTTGTGTAATTGGTATCTGTATTTCATCACTCATTTGAGACTGAAAATTAATTAAAGCCTCATAACTAGACTGTTGTTTTGTGTTCTCACGTTAGCTAAACCAAAGAATCTGTTGAGTCCCAACACAGTACAGTAAGTTAAGAGAGCACATTTGTGCCTTAGAGCAGTTAAACAGAGGTGAAACCCATGAACAGAGATGAAACCCAAACTTTACTACAGAGAAATGAAACTCCATCTCATCTGACCTATTGCCACTCCTTAAAGGGGCTTTTTAATTGTGAGTCACCATTTCAGTGCAGGCCATTATGACAGATCAGATAGATGCATAAGGGAAAGGTCCATGGCCAGGTGTGGTGGCTCACGCCTGTAATCCCAGCAGTTTGGGAAGCAGAGGCAGGCGGATTATGAGGTCAGGAGTTCAAGACCAGCCTGGCCAACATGGTGAAATCCCCTCTCTACTAAAAATACAAAAATTAGCTGGACGTGGTGGTGCGTGCCTGTAATCTCAGCTACTTGGGAGGCTGAGGCAGGAGAATGGCTTGAACCCAGGAAGTGGAGGTTTCAGTGAGCCAAGATCGTGCCACTGCACTCCAGCCTGGGTAACAGCAAGAATCCATCTCAAAAAAAAAAAAAGAGAGATTCAGACACAACCAACCGTTTGATCCTCGCATGGGTTCTCCTGAGTTGCCCAATCCCTTCACAAAAGAGATTAGTGATGGTCAGTCCTAGCCCCACTGAATGGCCCTAAAATGCAAAGGAAAACGGGAAGGATGCCATAGCGAGAAAGTTCTGGACTGCAGTCGAGTCCTCACACTGGGTGGGTGGCCCCAGACAAGTGATTTGCTGGACAGGGTTCTCATAGGCATCAAGAGACTGGGTGGGGATGGTCGTTAAGGTCCTGTCCAGCTGTGGGAGGTCTTAAGTGCCAAAAGAAACCAAATTGACTTTTTATTCCACTGACACCAGACCCTTTACAAGGCTTCCTGGTGGAAATGACACCATTCCACTGTCCTAAAATGGTTGACTCCGAATCATTTACAAGCAAAGTTTATGCTAAAGAGGTCAATATTAAAGTTTATACATAAGGGGTCGGGCGCAGTGGCTCACGCCTGTGATCATAACACATTGGGAGACCGAGGCTTGAGGTCAGGAGTTTGAGACCAGCCTAGGCAACATGGTAAAACCCCGCCTCTACCAAAAAAGAAGAAAATTAGCTGGACATGATGGTGTACGCCTGTGGTCTCAGCTACTTGGAAGGTTGGGAGGCTGGGGTGGGAGTATCACTTGGGCCTGGGAGGTGGAAATTGCAGCAAGCCAAGATGATGCCACTGCATTCCAAACTGGATGACAGAGTGAGACTCTGTCTCAAAATTAAAAATAATGTTCATAACATAAGGTTTCATTTGGGCATTTATTCACCAGCCTTTATTAATCACCTACTATCTTCCAGACCCTGAAGTGTAAAATGAATTTAAAGATGAGTATGAATGAAAGACTGAATTGAAAGAGGCTGTTTTCATCTGCAGGTCTTCATCACCACAATATATGATAGGTGCTAAGTGTTTCACATCCATTATTGAATTTAATCTTCAATACTCCAGGATGTCAGTACTAGTCATGTCATTCTCATTTAACACATGAGGAAACAGGCTTGGACAAGCTAAGCAACTTGCTCAAGGTCACTCAGCTAGTGTTAGTCATAAAAATTGAATTCAAATAAAGAACTGGGCCAGGCATGGCGGCTCACACGTGTAAGCACAGGACTTTGGGAGGCCAAGGCAGGCGGATCACCTGAGGTCAGGAGTTCAAGATCAACCTGGCCAATATGGTAAAACCCCATCTCTACCAAAGATACAAAAATTAGTTGGGTGTGGTGACACATGCCTGTAATCCCAGATACTCAGGAGGCTGAGGCAGGAGAATTGCTTGAACCCGGGAGGCGGAGGTTGTGGTGAGTCAAGATCGTGCCACTGCACTCCAGCCTGGGGAACAGAGTGAGACTCTGTCTCAAAAAAAACCTGTCTTGGCTAAAAGCACCCAAATTGTAAACTATTATGTTATGCTGTCTCCTTAATGCAGCATGGTAAGGTTTACAATGGAGTTATAAATGCAGTGCCCATAAGGAACAGGAAAGGGCAACAACAGAATGAGCAACGTTTCTCCCAAGTGAGCGTCATCCTTGTCCATGCTCACAAGTGCTGTTTTGTGCTTAGCATGTGCTGCTGCTTTACAGTTGTAAAGACATAAAAAAAACAGCTAGAGCACATCAGGATTGGCTTGTCTCTGTTCCACCACGTCTAGTGTGAGGTGGGATGGCTTGAATGGTTTGACGAGCCATGTGGCTGGGACCACAGCCTTTTTTCTTTTGACATACACCTGGAGCTGAACATCTAAGACGCTCCTTCACGCACATGCCTGGTGCCCAGGCTGGGCTGGCCAGCATCACCCTCTCCACGTGTGGGGATCTCAGAGTAGACAAACCTGCCTCAGAGTGAGCACTCCAAGAGCCAAGATGGTGCTGAGGGGCTTCTTAGGACTAGACTTAGAAATCTCAACCATTGGCCAGGCGCGATGGCTCACGCCTGTAATCCCAGGACTTTGGGAGGCTGAGGTGGGTGGATCATGAGGTCAGGAGAACGCCTGGTGGCTCACGCCTGTAATCCCAGCCGAGGTGGGTGGATCACGAGGTCAGGAGATCGAGACCATCCTGGCTAACACGGTGAAACCGCGTATCTACTAAAAATACAACAAAATTAGCCGGGCGTGGTGACAGGCGCCCGTAGTCCGGGCTGCTTGGGAGGCTGAGGCAGAAGAATGGCGTGAACCCGGGAGGTGGAGGTAGCAGTGAGCCAAGATTTTGCCACCGACAGAGTAAGAGTATCTCAAAAAGAAGAAGAAGAAGAAGAAGAAGAAGAAGAAGAAGAAGAAGAAGAAGAAGAAGAAGAAGAAGAAGAAGAAGAGAAGAGAAGAGAAGAGAAGAGAAGAGAAGAGAAGAGAAGAGAAGAGAAGAGAAAAGAAAAGAAAGAAAGAAAGAAAGAAAGAAAGAAAGAAAGAAAGAAAGAAAGAAAGAAAGAAAGAAGAAGGAAGAAGGAAGAAGGAAGAAGGAAGAAGGAAGAAGGAAGAAGAAGAAAGAAAAAGAAATCTCAACCATCAATAGGATGCAGACCAATAGGACTGCATCCTATTGGTCCATAAGTCACTTGGACCAGCCCAGATTCAAGAGTTGCTGATTGGAGAAACAGACTCCACCTCCCAGCAGAGAAGTGACTTGGGCATCCATGGAGGGAAGGAGTCGATGGTGGCCCTCTTCAGATGAGGCTGCCACAATCACAAAGTCATTCTTCATGGTATCAGCCACATTTACTGTTAGTAAACAGTTACGGAAAACATCTGTGTTTGACTTGCTTCTAGATTGCTTCTCTGTGTATAACTTGGGCTATTAATTGTGGTAATACAGGGCGACACAGTAAATCAGGTATCAGCCCTACCTTCAAGGACTCCCTAAACAGTGGCCTTCAGGCACTCGGCAAGACCAAAGCTACTTCCCTGATTGGAATTTTTAAGAGCTTCTCATTTAACTGCTACCACCTCAGTTGGTCTACAAATTTAGAACGAGAACTCCCACATCCATTTACCTGAAATAGCTGAGCTAATGAAGATTAATGGAACTAATGGGGGAGTGTGTGAGTGGGCAGTATTCATCATACCTATTTCAATTCTCCTCACTGCTGGGGTCTCAACATTATGCTGTGCCTTTTTTTCCCTCCCTCTGCCCTCTGCCCAAGCTCACTCTCCTCCAGGTTTCTGCTCAGACTTGCCTGACTGCCCCCCATTAAATCAAGTCCATCTGTTTTACACCCCCTGTGTTTTCCCTTTATAGCACTTATTGATTACAGTATTTAATTAATCTTCATCTCTCTACTAGTAAATCTCAAAAGGACAGGCATCAATCTGTCTTACCCACCAGTGTGTGCCCAGAGCTTGGCACCCCCAACACACAAATTAATTTGATTAATACTTGAATTAAAAATTAGCCAGACATGATGGTGCGTGCCTGTAATCCCAGCTACTCGGGAGACTGAGGCATGAGAATCACTTGAACCCGGGAGGCGGAGGTTGCAATGAGCCAAGATGGTGCCACTGCACTCCAGCCTGGGTGACAGAGCAAGACTCCATCTCAACAACAACAACAAAAATTTATATATATATATATATAGTTTGTTTGTTTGTTTATTTATTTTAGTAAAACGGAGTCTCACTCTGTCACCCAGGCTGGAGCGCAGCAGTGGGATCTTGGCTCATTGCAACCTCCACCTCCCAGGTTCAAGCGATTCCCCTACCTCAGCCTCTTAAGTGACTGGGATTACAGGCACCCACTACCATGCCCGGCTAATTTTTGTATTTTTAGTAGAGACGGGGTTTCTCCATGTTGGCCAGGCTAGTCCCAAACTCCTGACCTCAGGTGATCCACCCACCTCGGCCTCCCAAAGTGCTGGGATTACAGGCGTGAGCACGGCTGGCCTCCTATATATATATATGTGTGTGTGTGTGTGTGTGTGTGTGTGTGTGTATTTGAATTTGAATGAGCAGATGGACTTTCCAGTAGAAATAACATTCTGAAAGATGGTGAAGATCCAGAGTCATCTCTTGAGAAAACCTGCCTAAACACAAATGTACTTGAATGACTTATGTGGCATTGTGTTACTTAACTAGCTACTTCATGTAAAATTTCTCTGAAGTCTTTATCCAGTCAATTCTCCCTATTCCCAAGAAAGCAGGAGAAATCCCTCCTAGAAAAACAGCTTCAAGGAGGGAAAAGAAAGTGAGTATGTCTGGCAGGTGCTTTCATGGCTCATGGGTGGCCCAGGGATGACAACTTCTACCCCGCAGTGGGGTGGCTGTGCTCCAGAAATTGGGTCACGAGGGCTCTACATTGAAGGCAATCACTTCAGTAGAAGTGGTTAACTCTTCCACGAATCCTACCTGGAGATGCTGTTGGGCATGAATATTCTTACACGGGGCATGGCCTTTCCACGCATGTCTTTCTTCCTCCAGCAGGTTGACTCTGTCATGAGATCATAATGACGAGAAATTGCAAGAAATACAGTTGGAGGATTTGCTTAGATTTTTTAAAAAAGTGTTACCTAGCGATTGGGCGAAGTGGTTCACGCCTGTAATCCCAGCACTTTGGGAGGCCAAGGTGGGTGAATTATGAGGTCAGGAGTTTGAGACCAGCCTGGCCAAGATGGTGAAACTCCATCTCTACTAAAAATAAAAAATAAAAAATAAAAAATAAAAAAATAGCTGGGCGTAATGGCGTGCCCCTCTAGAGGCTGAGGCAGGGAATTGCTTGAACCCAGGAGGCGGAAGTTATGGTGAGCCGAGATCGTGCCACTGCACTCCAGCCTGGGCGACAGAGTGAGTCTCCGTCTCAAAAATAATAATAATAAATAAATAAAAGTGTTACCAAGTAGTGATACTCTGGCCAAAGTACGATTAAAAACTGAAAACGAAGATGTTTCAATATCTCTTTAAGGAAAGCGCTGTACTTCTTTCTTAAGATTTTATGGCTGGAGGAGATACACAGCTGTCTTCATTCTCTCTCTTCCTCCCCCAAGCAGCCTCGGCTTCTTTTGTTTCTGTAAAAAGGAAGTGCAAGGCAGAGAAGAACTGAATCCACAACTCACACAGTCTCCTTTTGCTCTATATAGCATTGCTTCTCTCAAAGATGCACAGTAAATTGGATTGGATCGTTGTACAGACGGTCCAAGCTCCTTTATTGGGTTGAAACGCAACCTATGTGTCACTAATCGTTTTAAATATGCGCCTACAGGTTCCTCGGAAAAGTATGACTGCAGTTACCATAATTTCCACTAGAGGGCACAAAAGGGCTACGTCTGAGGCAAAGTTTAGACGATAAAACTTTCTGGGATTTTCCGCAGTTTTTCAGGCGTCTTTTCTGGTGTGGGCAAAATCTGAGGGACAAGTACTCCCCAGATTTCCTGGAATAAAATCACTGTCACTGCTAGAAGCATCACAAAATGTTAAAAAAAAAAAAAAGTACACTAGCCCAGCAATGTGAGTTGTGACGTGTACACAGAGCTTTCTGACTGATGTCGCTGAAGAATGAATGTGACGTTCCTCTGCCGGCAAGGGTGCATCCCCTGCCTCCAGAAATATTTTCATCATCATTATGACTAAATGATGGCTTCCATCATTATGGCTTCCATAAACAGATGTCTTAGCCACTGGCACCTGTGTGTGTGGACTTATTTGGAAAAAGTTAAAGATCGCCAGCTGAGATATTCTAGATTATCAGTGTGGGCCCAAAATCCAGTGACAGGTGTCCCGTTTTTTTTGTTTTGTTTTGTTTTTTTGTTTGAGAGAGAGTCTCACTCTGTCGCCCAGGCTGGAGTGCAGTGGCGCGATCTTGGCTCACTGCAAGCTCCGCCTCCCTGATTCAAGCAATTCTCTGCCTCAGCCTCCCAAGTAGCTGGGATTACAAGCGCCCGCCACCATGCCAGGCTAATTTTTGTATTTTTTTGTAGAGACAGGGTTTCACCATCTTGGCCAGGCTGGTCTTGAACTGCTGACCTCATGATCCACCCATCTCTGCCTCCCAAAGTGCTGGGATTACAGGCGTGAGCCACCACGCCTGGCCGACAGGTGTCCTTACATGAGAAAGGCAGAGGGAGATTTGACACACAGAAAAGGAGAAGACGCAGAGGAGAGGAAAATGCCTTGTGAAGATGGAGGCAGAGATCGGAGTTCAGCTGCCACAAGCCATGCCAGCAGCCACTAGGAGCCGGAAGAGATCAGGAAAGGTTCCCTCCTAGGGCCTCTGAAGGTAGCACAGCCCTGCAGACACCTTGATTTTGACCTTCTGGACCCCAGAACTATGAAAGAACAAGTTTCTGTTGTTTTAAGCCACCAACTCTGTGGTGTAATTTGTTACAATAAGCCTAGGAAACTAGCACAGTCATCCTATACCACGCGTGGTCAATGGGACCAATGTGACCCCAAGGAGGAGAGAATGGGCTCCTGGGAGGGTGTGAAGAAGTCCTAGATATTACAATGGTTTGTCATCCTCCAAGAGGCTCTATAAACAGCCTTATGTATAAACATAAACAGATAGACAGTATATCTGTGGTATTAAAATTGTATACGTAGTGGGGAGGAGAAGGACAATTAGGAGGGGAAAATGTCTAAAAGGGCTCCTTAGAAGAATTCTTTTTTAAAAGTTGAGAGGCTGGGCGCGGTCACTCACGCCTGTAATCCCAGCACTTTGAGAGGCCAAGACTAGCAGATCACGAGGTCAGGAGATCGAGATCAGCCTGGCCAACATGGTGAAACCCCGTCTCTCCTAAAAATACAAAAATTAGTTGAGTGTGGTGGCACATACCTGTAATTCCAGCTACTCAGGAGGCTGAGGCATGTGATTTGCTTGAACCCAGGAGGTGGAGGTTGCAGTGAGCCAAGATCTCGCCACTGCACTCCAGCCTGGAGACAGAGTGAGACTCCGTCTCAAAAAAAAAAAAAAAAAAAAAAAGTTAAGAAATGCAGCTCAAGGCCAGGCACAGTGGCTTACACCTATAATCCCAGCACTTCGGGAGGCTGAGGCGGGCAGATCGCTTGAGGTCAGGGGTTTGAGACCAGCCTGGCCAACATGGTGGGAGTTTGAGGAGCCTTCCTGAATGAGGAGGAGCTGGGGTATGGAAAACAAGCTGGAGTTAGCCAGGCAAACGAGAGGCGGGCGCTGAAGGCCATAGGAAAGCTCCGTCTGAAGAGAGGCACTCCCTCTGTGCTCTCTCAGGCGCTCCATCCTTTTCATTTCTGCTGTTACCACCTTGGTTAAGGTCCTCCAATCGCATTACGCCTCGGCAACAGTGTTCATCCCATCTCTGTTCCCCTGCCCTTCTGATCTCCCCTGGATACCAGATGAATTTACCTTAAATAATTTGCAACAAACACACACTTCTGCTCAAGAACCCTCTGTGGCTCACTATTACAGGATAAACTTTCCCCAAGCTTGCTACTTAGACTCTAACATCCTTGCCCCTTCTTCTTCTCTTACCTAACCAATACTGTTTTTCCTGGATATCGCTATGCTACAGGTAAAGATACTATCCCAGCCTGGCGCAGTGGCTCACACCTGTAATCCCAGCACTTTGGGAGGCTGAGGCGGACGGATCACGAGGTCAGGAGATTGAGACCATCCTGGCTAACACGGTGAAACCCCGTCTCTACTAAAAAATACAAAAAATTAGCCAGGCGAGGTGGTGGGCACCTGTAGTTCCAACTACTCAGGAGGCTGAAGCAGGAGAATGGCGTGAACCCAGGAGGTGGAGCTTGCAGTGGGCTGAGATCCGGCCACTGCACTCCAGCCTGGGCGACAGAGTGAGACTCCGTCTCAAAAAA
>NW_016805866.1:2138370-2143309 GCF_001698545.2 Rhinopithecus bieti | reverse complement strand
AAGCCAGAAGAGAGTGGGGGTCAATATTCAACATTCTTAAAGAGTGCAATGGCATGATCTTGGCTCACTGCAACCTCCACCTCCCAGTTCAAGTGATTCTCCTGCTTCAGCCTCCTGTGTAGCTGAGATTACAGGCACCTGCCACCACACCCGGCTAATTTTTTGTATTTTAGTAGAGACAGGGTTTCACTATATTTGCCAGGCTTGTCTCGAACTCCTCACCTCATGATCTGCCCACGTCGGCCTCCCAAAGTGCTGGCATTACAGGTGTGAGCCACCGTGCCTGGCCTTTTTAGTCCTTATTTTTTAGAGACAGGTCTCACTCTGTCACCCAAGCTGGAGTGCAGTGGTGCAATCATAGTTCATTGCAGCCTCAATCTCCTAGGCTCAAGCAATTCTCCTGCCTCAGCCTCCTGGGACAATGGGCATGCACCACCATGTCCAGCTAATTTAATTTTTTTTAAGAGATGGGAGTCTCACTGTGTTCCCCAGGCTGGTCTCAAACTCCTGGCCTCAAGGGATGCTCCTCCCTTAGCCTTCCAAATTGCTGAGATTTTGGCATGAGCCACTGCACTCAGCTTAAATAAATTTAAATAAATATTTGAAGAATATTAATTTGCAACGTTTCTCTGATTAGCCTACCCAGGGCACCATGTTCCGCCCTAATCAGTTGTCTTATTTTCTAAGATTTTCTTTCTTTCTTTCTTTCTTTCTTTCTTTCTTTCTTTCTTTCTTTCTTTCTTTCTTTCTTCTTTCGTTCATTCGTTCGTTCGTTCGTTGGAAACATACATTTAAAAAGACAAAAGTTACTTAATTATCACTGAAGTTCCTGAAGCCATAAAGGAAAAGATTGATACGTTTGACCATAAAATGAAAACAGTATGCTTGACAAACCTGCTGTGATCAAAGTCAAAAAGCAAATGTCAAAGTAGGACATACTTGCACTTCATTTTCCAGCAAGATTAATTTCCTGAAGACATAAAATCTCATAGAAATCCATAAGGATCAATAAACTAATATGATAGGGAAAGTGAGCAAACATGATTAACAGTTCACAGAAAATGAAATGTATATGACTTTTAGTATATGAAAGATAGCCTCACTAGGAAAAGAAATGCAAATGAAAACTACACCGATAACTCTTTGGAGATTCTTATTGGGAAACTGGGACCACCTTATACAGCAGACATCCCCCTGGGGGACCACCTCTGAGCGACCTGCAGCTGCAGACGTTTTCAGCACACACTGTGTTTCCCACATCTGAGGTCTGCTTCTCTCTGCTTCTCAGCTTCTCTCTGCTTCTCAGCTTCTCACGGGTGTGGAAGGAGCATTGTTGGGAGGTGGAAGCTGAAGAGGTCGGGCAAGTGGTGTATGGAGGGCCTATGGAGTGAATGCAAAGCTGGAGGATCCAGCCAGGTACAGGGGGTCACGCCTGTAATCCCAGCACTTGGGGAGGCTGAGATGGGTGGATCTCCTGAGGTAAGGAGTTCGAGACCAGCCTGGCCAACATAGTGAAACCCTGTCTCTACTAAAAATACAAAAAATTAACTGGGTGTGGTGGCAGGCACCTGTAGTCTAACCCACTAGGGAGGCTGAGGCAGGAGAATCGCTTGAACCTGGGAGGCGGAGGTTGCAGTGAGCCAAGATAGCACCATTACACTTCAGCCTGGGCAACAAGAGCAAAACTCCTTCTACGAAAAAAGAAAACAAAGCTCAAGGATCTTTTGTTTCTCATATCATTGCACTCAACAACTGTAGACAAGATGACTCCTCAGGTTGCTACCAGCTGTCCTCTGTTACCCCAGTGCTTTGAAAAAACAAGTCACATGCAGTGGCTCACACCTATAATCCCAGCACTTTGGGAGGCTGAGGTGGAAGAATGGCTTGAGCCCAGGAGTTTGAGACCAGTCTGGGCAACAAAGTGAGACCCTGTCTCTACAAAAAATAAAAAATTAGCTGGGTGTGTTGGTGCATGCCTCTAGTCTCAGCTACTCAGGAGGCTGAGGCAGGAGGATCACTTGAGCCCAGGAGTTCAAGACCAGCCAGACAACATAAGGAGACCCCCATCTCTCTGAGAAACAAACAACAAAAAAAATTAGTCGGACATAGTGGCATGTGCCTGTGGTCCCAGCTACTTGGGAGGTTGAGGGGGGAAGATCCCTCGGGCCTGGGAGGTCGAGGCTGCAGTGAGCCGTGATCTCACCACTGAACTCCAGCTTGGGCAACAGAGCAAGACCCTGTCTGAGAAAGGGAGAGAGAGAGAGAGAGAGAGAGAGATTTAGAAAACAGGGTGGACGGTGGAGGAGGAAGGTGCAGGGTCCACCTTCCTCAGAAGGCAGCTGGCAGTCAGCAAGAGCTCCTGGAGCCGGCACCTTGCACAGCTAAGGAGTCCCCCTCACCTGCCGCAGGCACACCTTCCAGTCAGAGCTGGAATTCTCGTAAGTGCAGCTTGGTTCCTCTGGCTGTATTTCAAGGGCTGTCTTGGCATTTTGGTGACCTTGTTTGCCTCTCCTGTCCTGAGACTGGCTATGTCTGCAACCTGACTGGTTCCTGATGAACAATAGGAACAGAAACTGTCTTCCCCATTCGGACACAGGAAGCCAGCTTATTCCCCAGAAGGCTGGACAAGGACTGGCAATGGGTTTGGAAGCAGAGAACAAGCTTGCTAGAAGCGGCAGGGTGTGGGGAGAGCAATGGCTTCCGTGTGAGTAGCAGAGAGAGGTTTTGAAAGAGACTCATAGATACCCGTGACCCCCAACAAATCTTCAGTGGATAAAATGCTTGGTGTGTGTTAACTGGCTTTTAACTAGAGAAGGACTCACAATAATTCATAAACGACTATGTTTCGGTCATGACCCCTTTATTCCTCTTTTTCTCAAAGAATGCCAACTGTAATTACACACAAAGGAGAGTATGAGTTATTCTAAAACCTGACTGGTGCCAAATGAGTTCACGAGTGGAGAGGACATTTCCCAAGTGCCCTTTGGGAGAATTTTTTTAAATCCAGAAACTCTAAAATTAAGAAGAAACTGGACCCGGTGTGGTAGCTCAGGCCTGTAATTCCAGCACTTTGGGAGGCCAAGGCGGGCCGATCACCTGAGGTCAGGAGGTCGAGACCAGCCTGGCCAACACGGTGAAACCCCGTCTCTACAAAAAATGTAAACATTAGCCAGGCGTGGTGGCGTGCTCCTGTAATCCCAGCTACTCGGGAGGCTGAGGCAGGAGAATGGCTTGAACCAGGGAGACAGAGGTTGCAGTGAGCTAAGATTGTGCCACTGCACTCCAGCCTGGGCCACAGAGCGAGACTCTGTCTCAAAGAAAAAAAAAAAGGAAGCTACAATAACAATTCAAATGTTTCTAAGTTAAGAGGTGAGATTGTCACTGGAGACGTTCCCTGGTTCGTTTCATGTCCTGCCCCACACACAAAACCGGAGTCCAAGGCTCCCAGGGTTCCCAAGCTCCTGGTAGGACAGCCCTCCTTGGCCCAGATGCCAGTAAACTCAAGACTACCAACCTTCTGGGACGTTTCCGACAGTCACCTCCATTCCTCTTTGCTCTCAGCATCCCAGCTTTGCTCCAACATCAATGAGCACAGTTCCTACAGAGTGTGTCATGCCAGCATGGTTGAGTCTCAGCTGTTCCTAGCTGGCAGTCCTGTACCCCCTTGACAGGGTGACTGGGCTACAGTAGCGTTTCTCAATTTTTTTTTTTTTTTTTTTAAGACAGAGTCTTGCTCTGTCACCCAGGCTGGAGTGTGTGCAGTGGTGTGATTTCCACTCACAGCAACCTCCACCTCCCGAGTTCAACCAAATCGCCTGCCTCATTCAGCCTCCTGAGTAGCTGAGACTATAGGCATGCCCCACCATGCCCGGCTAATTTATATACATATATATATGTATATAAATATACATATATATATGTATATATGGAGTGCAATGGCGCAATCCCGGGTCACTGCCACCTCTGCCTCCTAGGGTCAAGCGATTCTCCTGCCTCAGCCTCCTGAGTAGCTGGGATTATAGGCATGTGCCACCACACCCAGCTAATTTTTGTATTTTTAGTAGAGACAGGGTTTCATATGTTGGTCAGGCTGGTCTTGATCTCCTGACCTCATGATCCACCCTCCTTGGCCTCCCAAAGTGCTGGGATTACAGGTGTGGGCCACCGTGCCCGGCCATCAACAGTGTTTTTATTGTTGGCATCCCAAGGAACCATTTTAGATATTTTTTTCTTTGCTCTCTACCCCCTCAAGAATTATAATACCATAGATATACTGTATATCTATTTGTGTGCTGTATGTATATTTATTTGTGTGCTGTATGCATATCTGTTCATTATAAAGAAAAAGAGAAATTTCTTTGCCCCTGCCAAGAACCCATTTTCACCCCTTTGCGGGTGATATGGCCCCTGTTTGGCATGTGCAGTGTGAGGGTATTGCAGCACTGTTTGTAATAGCAAACAATTAGCAATAACTTAAATGTCCGTCAAAAGGACTGGTTAAATAAATTATGCTATAATACATCCAAGGAATATGACAGTATGTAGCCACAAAAAGGAATGAAGAGTCTTTCTGTATAGCGATATGATAAAAGCTCCAAAATATAGTCAGTGAAAAATGCAAGGAGCACAATGCTTATAATGGTACCCTTTTTGTTAAAATGAAAAGAAAGAATAGCTACATGTATTTGCATATGCGTAAATTATCACAGAAAAATATGTAAAACATATATTTTTTGACACTGGTGTACTTTAAGGAAGAAAACTGGATGCCAATAGGACTGTATACCCTGAACCATGTAATTGGGTTACCTATTCAGACTTTAAATTAAAGTGAGAAATCTAATTTTAAAGTTACACTTTAAATTAAAGTGAGAAATCTAATTTTAAAGTTACACTTATGCTTATGCATTTTCCTTTTTTTTTTTTTTTTTTTTTTGAC
>NW_016805866.1:2067990-2138221 GCF_001698545.2 Rhinopithecus bieti | reverse complement strand
TTTTTGGACAAGAGTTTCACTCTTGTTGCCCAGGCTGGAGTGCAGTGGGGTGATCTCAACTCACTGCAACCTCTGCCTCCCGGGTTCAAGCGATTCTCCTGCCTCAGCCTCCTGAGTAACTGGAATTACAGGCACCTGCCACCACGCCCTATTAATTTTTTGTAATTTTAATAGAGACGGGGTTTCACCATGTTGACCAAGCTGCTCTTGAACTCCTGATCTCAGGTGATCTGCCCGCCTCGGCCTCCCAAAGTGCTGGGATTACAGACGTGAGCCACTGTGCCCAGCCGGTGCGTCTTCTTAAACCGTTAGTGGCTGGCTGCAGTGGCTCATGCCTGAATCCCAGCACTTTGGGAAGCTGAGGTGGGTGGGTCATTTGAGCCCAGGAGATCAAGACCAGCCTGGGCAACATGGCAAAAACCCGTCTCTACAAAAAGAACAAAAATTAGCTGGTTGTGGTGGTGCACACCTATAGTCCCAGCTACTCGGTAGGCTGAGGCAGGGGGATCTCTTGAACCCAGGAGGGAGGCGAAAGTTACAGTGAACCAAGATGGCGTACTGCACTTTGGCCTGGGCAACAGAGCAAGATCCTGTCTCAAAAAAAAAATTAGTGATAACAAAATTACTGTGTTCTCCCTTTCTATCACCAATTGAAGGATTCTCTCATTAGTTGAATTTAGCAATTCTAAATTTATAATTTAGAAATATATTATTTTTCCTATAGTTGTAAAATCTTGGAGTAAGCTTTTATCACCTTGGGGTTTTTCATAATACCTGCACAACTGGAAGAAAACTTTACGCTGAGTTCAAAAATGGAATTTCCTGGACTCCCCATTTTCATTTATCTGCTAAAATACACACTTAATTCCCATATAGCCACACGTTGATTATCCACCCTGTGGTTTATATCATTTTTCACAACTGTCACAGTAACTTTGTCCTTGAGCAAAGAGTCATTGCCTGATGTGGTGAATATTTTGAGGCCCCAAATTTCCCCAAATATTCCTGCCATTAATGACTCATTTTCTAGGCATGGAGAATCATAAGCCAACGAGGAGCTCTTTACACATTCAATTGCCTGAATCCTTCCCCTTTTTGTCGTTAAGGTTGTCACTCAATGAGATGACACACTACAGTCCACTGAAGCTTCGGTTAAGCTCAAGTCTGGACTCAGTCATCAGGTTGCCATCAACAAGTACGAAGTGAGTGCTGATTACAAATTCATGGAGTTCATGTGGGCATCAATCTTCACAGTACTGCACGATTTAGTCCAAAGCCCCTGCCAGAGCTTTTTGGTGATGATTAACTCTTATTTAATCATGGGGAGAAAAAAGAAAAACCCATGAAGGATCCCTGACATTCTTTTCACAGGGTGTGGAGACACTGTAAATGCAGCAGTGTGTCCATAGCTGTTAGCCATCAGCAATGGTGACATTGTTGTGTTGGTAGTGTTGTTCCATCACCTTGAATTCATCAATAGTTGAATTTTTAATATTTGAAAATGTGATTCTCAAAAATAACTCAGTGCTACCACCCTGACTTGGGTAGATGAACTCAGACCTCCCTCTAGGCTGTGTGGTCCAGCCAAGAGCAGAGAGACACTCTGGGGATCTGTGGGTAAAGAAGAGGATGTGGCCCTTCCTGTTTAGGTGTCGAGGTTAGTGGGGGTTATGGTGAGTCAGGAGCCCAGGGCTGGTTAAAAAGGAGGCCACAGTGGGTGTAGGGGTCATGGGGGTCAGAGCAGCAGCAGATGCTCTAAGAGGATCTCTGGAGTGGAGAAACCAGTTCCCCAAGTGGATCTTCTACAACCACTGTTAATGGCCAAAGGTTTACAGTGCAATACCAGGCTCCAGCAACAGGAGGCTAGAATTCTAGTCTTCTGGCTTGAACAGGTGCCAGTGTAAAGCTGTTTCACTTGCTTCATAAAGTTCTCTTTTTCATAGCTCTTGCTGGTACCCAAACCCTTAGAGATTATCAAATTGTTGCCTAAGATTTATAAAACACAATTTTTATTAATTGGTTGTCATTTTGCCCCCTAGAGAAAAATAGCTAGTTATGCACTTAGCAAATGGAAGTCTTCCATTTCTTTGATGCTTATGAAAACATGTGTAAATTTCCAAACTGAAGCAGAATTAAGTAAAAATGTGAAATGCCATCTGTCAAATTTATTCTAGATGCAATGATAAAGAAATTTATCATTAGGGTATGGGGTATGTCCCAGAATCACACAAAGAAAAGCTGAATATGCAGACAGGGCTGATTATTTAATTGAAATTATTATTATCACTGGTGGAGAAGAGGCAACAATTCTATTTAAGATTCAAATCTCTAGGCCCAACCCTTAGCCAGGGAGGGCGGGGCACTTGATTGGCAGCCTCACGAAAACTGTGGATTGTGGCAGGAAAATAGAATCCAGGTGCTACAGCCCAAAGAAAAAGAGAGAACGTCCGGGCGTGGTGGCTCACACCTGTATTCCCAGCACTTTGGGAGGCCAAGGCGGGTGGATCACTTGAGGTCAGGAATTCCAGACCAACCTGGCCAACATGGTGAAACCCCGTCTCCACAAAAAATACAAAAATTAGCTGTGTGTGGTGGCAGGCGCCTGTAGAACCAGCTATTCGGGAACCTGAGGCTGGAGAATCCCTTGAACCCAGGAGCCGGCGGTTGCAGAGAGCCGAGATCACGCCATTGCACTCCAGGCCGGACAACAGCGAGACTCTGTCTCAAAAAAAGGTAGGGGGGGACCCTGAGCAGCGAAAGCCATAGATATCCATTATTAATACCAAATTCATTTTGTGCTTTTATATCATTTTACTCAGGCAATCAACAACATTGGTTTAATGTCATTGATAATCATTTAAGAACTCAGAATGTGCAGGGCCTTAAACTAGGGGTTCGAGTCTTTCCTTTGATCAGCTGACAATCTAGCTGGAGAACAGGCACATTAACACACACAGTAAATTTAGAAACTGAGACATAACCATGTACAGCTGAACATACTTACCCAAAAAATGATATAACTGAAGCAGAACCTGCAGCTGGGATCTCTTTGGAACCGTCCCTCTGATAGTCTGAGATAGGAGAATGTATTGCAGTGATTCAAATGTTTGCCAAGTATTAGGTCCTTTTTGAAAAAAAATTTGTAGGACATTCATGTCATGTCCCATTTTTATGTATTCAGGACATGAACTAGGAAAGCCACAAACCCATTTGCCTGCCCCTTGCAATAACTCTGACTTCCACCAGGGGACCTCAGCGCATATGTTTTTAACCACAAGTCTGCGGAATGGGACACCGTTCAGAATAGTTTGACAACGTGACTTGTAATCATGCACTTAATTTGTTTACAGCTCTCCGTGCATCACTAATGTAAGGACAGACTTTGAATGACTGTCTTGGAGACATCTATGGGATAAAAGAGAAGCATGGGCTCTGGAATCTGAAGATTCGATTCCATTTCTGCCTCTGTGTTGTGGCTGTGTGATGCTGGCAAATTACAGACCTCAAGTTGAAATAATGAGCGTAATAATTACCCGTGCCCTGACTTCCTTATACTGCCCCCACCCCCAAACTTCTACGAGGGCTCACAAAGAAGCTGCTTCACTCACCCAGGCGCTGCCCTGCATCCCTGTCCAGAACTCTGCCTGCACCCTGCCCCACCCTCCCAACTCTCTCCTGCCACGTCTGCAGCTCTGCAGGGAGAGACGGATAATTCCAAACCGGGAATAATGGACAGGGACTCCGGGCAGCAGCTCAGGGGCGCAGCAATAATGGATGTTAAGTGCTTATTCGGGGACAAGTAGATTGTAGCTGCTCCATGATTGTTTGTTCCTGTCCCCTATGAATATTCTCCCAGTAAAATAAAAGGTTTAGATCTGCACTACCCGATACAACCGTCACTTGTCCCATGTGGCTGGTCCCAGTGAGGCATGCTCTAAGTGTAAAACCCACACACTCTCCAAAGACTTCACAGGAAGAGCAGATGCACAATATTGTTTTAGTTCACGCAGGCTGCTATAACAAAGTACCACATACTGGGTAGCTTATAAACAACAGAAATTTATTTCTCACAGTTCTAGAGGCTGGAAAGTCCAAGATCAGGGCCCCTAGCAGATTCTGTGTCTGAGGAGGCCCACTTTCTGTTTCCTAGATGGTACCTTTTCTTTCTACCCTTACATGTTAGAAAGGGTGAGGAAGTCTCTCTCTTAGGCCTCTTTTTTTTTTTTTTTAATCAGTGTCTCGCTCTGCTATCCAGGCTGGAGTGCAGTGGTGTGATCATGGCTCATTGCAATCTCCGCCTCTGTGGTTCAAGCCATTCTTCCACCTCAGCCTTCTGGACTCAAGTCTGACGAGGGCCCACTTTCTGTTTCCTAGATGGTACCTTTTCTTTCTACCCTTACATGGTAGAAAAGGTGAGGAAGTCTCTCTCAGGCCTCTTTTTTTTTTTTCAATCAGAGTCTCACTCTGTTATCCAGGCTGGAGTGCAGTGGTGTGATCATGGCTCATTGCAATCTCCATCTCCGTGGTTCAAGCCATTCTCCCCCCTCAGCCTCCTGGGCTCAAGTGATTCTGCTGCCTCAGACCTTTGAGTAGCTGGGATTACGGGTACACACCACCAGGCCCGGCTAATTTTTGTATTTTTAGTAGAGATGGGGTTTTGCCATGTTGGCCAGGCTGGTCTCAAACTCCTGACCTCAGGTGATCTGCTCACCTTGGCCTCCCAAAGTGCTGCAATTACAGGTATGAGCCACCATACCCAGCCTCAGGCCACTTTTCTAAAAAATTTATTTGTGTATTTATTTATTTTCATAGAAATGTAGTTTTGCTATGTTGCCCTGGCTGATCTCCAACTCCAGGCCTCAGGTGATCCTCCTGCCTTAGCCTCCTGAGTGCTAGGATTACAGGCCTCTCCTATAAGGGCTCTAACCCCATTCTGAGGGCCCCACCCTCATGGCCTAATCACCTCCCAAAGGCCCCAATTTCTAATACCATCCCCTTGGAGGTTAGGATTTCAACATATAAATTTTGAGGAGAAACAAACATTCAAACCATAGCGAATATTTTCATTAATACTTTTCATTTCATTATATGTTGAGATCATAATAGATTTGATATATAAGGTTAAGTAAAAATATATTATTAAAATTAATGTAGCTACTGAAAGTTTCAAATTATGTGTACAACTTACATTATATTTCTATAGGACAGTATTGGTCTTTACACAGATTTTAAGGTTCTGTCCTGCTATGAGGTTCCACGATTCAAACATGAGCAGTCTTAGAGGGGGAAAAAAGTTCCAGGTAAGCCTTGCATGTAGCTATCCACTCCTAGGGAACTATCCTACAGAAACACACATGGGGATCTGTACGATGCGTGTATGTTTGTAGTATTATTTATAGCATGAAGAAAAAAGCTGAAAACAAACTAAATGTTCAACAGAGGGGAACTGGTTAATAAATGATAGTACACGCATGGGACATGTACAGGCATTAAAAAGGCAAGATATTTCCCATAAGAATCACCTGAGACACTTATTAAAAATATCAATATAGGCCACGTATGGTGACTCATGCTTGTAATCCCAGCACTTTGGGAGGCCAAGGTCAGAGGATCAGTTAAAGCCAGGAGTTTGAAACCAGCCTGGGCAACATAGCAAGACCCTGTCTCTACAAAAAACTGTCTCTACAAAAAACAGCCAGGTGTGGTGGCGCATGCCTGTAGTTCCAGCTACAAGGGAGGCTGAGGTGGGAGGATCACTTGAGCCCAGGAGATTGAGGCTGCAGTGAGCTACGATTGTGCCACTGCATTACAGTCTTGGGAACAGAACAAGACCCTGTTTCTCTCTGTCTCTCTCTCTCCACACACACACACAATAAAAAAAAAATAAAATTAAAAAAAAAAAAAAAAAAAAAAAAAAGACTTCCCCAGGTGCCTCCCTGAGAAATTCTCATTCAGCAGGTTTGGAGTGAGACCTGTCAGTCTCAATGTTTAAAATGTGCCCCTGAGTGATTCTGATTTCCTGACAAGTTTCCAGACACTAAAACAATTGGTAAGTATATATAACTGCATGGAAAAAATAAGCAAGATAGTGTTTGGACTTATAGTCTATGATGCATTTTTGTTTATAAAACAGGATTGTATATGTATGTTTGTGTGTAGAAATACACATATTAATGTACAGAAAAGATTTAGAAGGATATAAACCCAGCTGCGACAGGTGATTGCCTCTTGGAAATGGGGAAAAAGAAATGGGCTTTGCATTTTTACTTGCATACTTCAATGTTTGTTTGTTTATGCATTGCTTACAGGAGGGGAGAAGAGCCCCTTGTGATTTCATCAGTTCCCAAGGGTTTGGGGAGGGTGAGCAATGGAGGAAGCCAGGGGTGAGGCAGTCAGCTGCACTCACAGCCATGGCCTCACGGCCCAGGGACTGCCCATTGTGAAGTCCCTTGGGGTGCCCCCACCCTGCACCCTCATTCTTCCCACTAGCTCCAGATGGGCTCTGGCATTAACCTGCAGCTCCTCCTGAGCTCTTCCCCCACTGCCCCCAACACAAGGGGAGCCCTGACTTGGGAGGAGAGCTTTCCAGATCGTAGCTTGGCCTGAGGCAGAGCCAGAGCGATGAGGTCACCCAGCACAGCTGCTAACTATTTCAAGGAAACAGGTGGTGGCTCTGGCCTCTTCATGGGCTTGGAGTTTTCTGGGAGAGGCCTCTTCAAGGGCGTCCTTGAAGCCCAGTCGCGAATGTCCCTGTGGTTGCTAAAGGGGAGCTCAGGGTAATGGAGTATCCTCAAGAACCTACAGATATTACCTCCCACCAGAACCGTGGTGTCAGCCCTGGCTGCATATTCCTTCAATGGGAGGGCTTTAGAAATGCTATGCCAGAGCTGCACCCCCGACCAACAAAGTCAGACTTTCCAGGATGCAGCCAAGGCATCAATATGTGGAAAGCTTTCAGGTGAGTCCAATGTGCAACCAAGGTTGAGGCCACCGGTTCAACCCTTGCAACTAAAGGTCCTGGACCAGCAGCATTCCCTGGAAGCTCATTAGAAATGCAGAACCTCAGAATCTGCATTTCAAGATTCCTAGGAGATTTGTGTGCAAAGAGCTTGAAAGCGCTGCTGCTGTAGGTAGACACGGAGCTAGAGGTTAAACACATAGGCTCTGGGGACTGCAAAAGGGGTGAAATGCTAGCTAAGACCTTGACTTCTCCTCCTTGATGTAATGAAGATAGTAAAATCTTCGTCTTGGATTGTGCTGATGATTATGATGTCTGTACCTGGTACTTAGCACTCAGTATATATGAGCTTCTATTTTGTTAGGATCGTTACTGTTTTTAATCCTGAAATGCAACCTGCTCGGTTGGCCAGCCTGCTCTGAGCATGTGCTGGCTCTGTTTTTTGTCCAGCTCAGCCTTCATTCTGCCAGCATCAAATGTCTTTTCTCTCTGGGAACTCAGACACAGGGACCAGAAAGTTCATGGCTCAGTCCAGACTGTCTGTGATCCCAGAGTTGTTTTTCCTGTGAAAATCATGTGATTGCTCCATTGCTAGGGAAAGTCAAACAATAAAAGGGTGTAGGTTCTCGTAATTGCTGTGGAAGCTGCAAATGTGGAGTGTTTCTGTGCCAGCTGGAGAGGAGAAGGGTTTGGGAAGGAGGTTGCCAAATACTGCCTCCCAGACTTCTTGGTTGTGGTTCAACTCCGGACTGAGAGTCTGAGGAGGTGGCCCCGTGATGACTGCAGAATCAGTCACTGACCTATGACAGACAGAGCATAGCATCAAGCAATGCTGTGCTTTCAAGGATAGCAGTCTTCCTCAACAATAGGATTTTCTTTAAAAGCCCTCTTCATTCATTTAAAGAAACATTAATTAAGCATTTCTGGCCAGGCGCGGTGGCTCACGCCTGTAATCCCAGCACTTTGGGAGGCCGAGGCAGGTGGATCATGAGGTCAGGAGATCGAGACCATCTTGGCTAACACGATGAAACCCTGTCTCTGCTAAAAAATACAAAAAATTAGCCAGTTGTGGTGGGGGGCGCCTGTAGTCCCGGCTACTTGGGAGGCTGAGGCAGGAGAATGGAGTGAACCCAGGAGGCGGAGCTTGCAGTGAGCCGAGATCGCTCAACTGCACTCCAGCCTGGGCGACAGAGCGAGACTCCATCTCAAAAAAATAGAACGAAATGAAAGCATTTCCTAAGTGCCAGGCATTGCACTATTATCTCATTTCATCATCAAAGTTACCCTTTGGGGTTGGCATTACCCTCATTTTACAGGCAAGAAAACAGGCTCAGAGATGTTTGGTTTTAGGGTTAAACAGCCATTGGATGACACAATTGGAATCATACACAAGTTGTCCTGAGTCCACAGCACCCCTCTGGGTCACTCTGTGCTACTACTTCTCCCCAATCCAGGAAAACATGGTGTTGGAGGATGGGGCCCCTTCTAGTGAAAGACTGGGTTGTTTGCTATTCTTTGTGTTTTCCCCTCCTACTGTTGAGACTGGCACATCTTCCCAAGTCACTCTGCCAATCCCTTCATTCTCTGAGAGAGAGGACATTACTCCACTATGAACTATAGTGTTGCATTCGCAAACTGCAGGAACTGAAAATAACATCTCTTACTTTCTTTCACCTTTCCATTCAAGAAACATTTATTGAACATGTCAAGAATTACACAGGTAAGTAAAAAGGAGACATGGGTCTTGCTTGAGGGACAAGAGTGTGGTAGAATGAGTCCTGGCCTCTGGGAGAGTGGACAATATGTGGTAGTTTTATGGGTAAAAAAGGAGGGATTTCAGGCAAAGGGAACAACACAAGCAAAGGTACAAAGGCAGAGAGTATATCTTTGTGCCTACCTTGTTTTCTTTTCTTTTCTTTTGAATCACTAAAATGCAGATTTCTTGAAATAAAAGCCAATTGGAATTATTTTATTTTTATTTTATTTTATTGCATTTCATTGCATTCCATTTTATTTTGTTTTGTTTTATTTTGAGAAAGAGTTTTGCTCTTGTTGGCCAGGCTGGAGTACAATGGCACGATTTTGGCTCACTGTAACCTCCACCTCCCAGGTTCAAGCAATTCTCCTGCCTCAGCCTCCCAAGTAGTTGGGATTACAGGCATGCACTACCACACCCGGCTAATTTTGTATTTTTAGTAGAGATGGGGTTTTATCATGTTGGTCAAGCTGGTCTCGAACTCCTGACCTCAGGTGATCCACCTGCCTCAGCCTCCCAAAGTGCTGGGATTACAGGCATAAGCCACCATGCTCAGCCCACCAACTGGAATCTTGAAGAGCAAAGTTTGTTTTGAATTTTAAATGAATTCAAAATAATAAAATTCATAGCATCCAATCATTCCTAACACTATGACCCAGGCACTGTCCTAAACACTTGATGTACATTAACTCATTCAATCCTCATAAGAACCTATAAGGTGGGTGCTAATATCCCCATTTCAGAAATGAAGAAACTGAGGCACAGAGAGGCTAAGTAACTTGCCAAAGACCTGTTAAGTGGTTTAACGATTAAGTGACTGAGCCAGGATCCAAACCCCAGGCCTTCTGGCTCCCGAGTCTGTAATGTTTCCCATCTGCTATATTGCCTCTCCAATGCCAAACAATCTAACATACCGCTGCAGCCTCTGGCAATCTCATTTTGGAAGTACTTTTTCATAACTCATTTCTAGTGCACAGCAGGACTGTGGCCCAGGAGACCTGTGGCTCTCCTACAAATATCAGTGTAATAAAATAATAATAGCAGTTAATATTTGTTGAGTACCTGCTAATATTTATCAAGTTCCAGGCATATTTAATGCTCACCAAAACCCTCTGACATAGGTGGATTGTTCCTCCCCATCCCCCCACTTAGTAACTATGGAACTAGGGCTCAGAAACTGACCCAGGATGGCCCAGCTAGGAGCTGGCAGAGCTGAGTGAGCCATCCCAGGCCATCTGAAACCAGAGCTTCCCTTCCCAGCAGCACTCCCATGGGGCCTTTCTGTCATGGGAGTAATTTAACTTTCCTCTTTTCTGGTTTTCTTGTCTGTCAGATGGGAATAAAATAACTAATATCTGTGTGTAACAGTGTAGATTACAGAGGATTCTCTGGTGCACAATCTCATTTGAATCTCCCAGCAACCCTATCAAGAACAACACCCCTTCCAACGAGCTCAAGAGATCTTTAGGTTCTAACCACTGCATTTCTAGAGAGTGCTGTCTGGTTGTTGGCTAAACTTCTGCCTTCCATACACTGCCACTGGTGGGGACAATAGAACAAACAGGAAGAGCCGTCTTGGGCCAGCCACAGTGGCTCACATCTGTAATCCCAGTGCTCTAGGAGGCTGAGACAGGAGGATCACTGAAGGCCAGGAGTTGGAGACCAGCCTGGGTAACATAGTGAGACCTTGTCTCTACAAATAAATTAAAAATTAGCTAGATGTGGTGACACGTATAATCCCAGCTACTCAAAGGGCTTGAGGCGGGAGGATTGCTTGAGCCCAGGCATTCGAGATTGCAGTGAGCTATGATTGCACTACTGCACTCCAGCCCAGGAAACAGAATGAGACCCTGTCTCTTTAAAAAAAAAAAAAAAGAAAGAAAGAAAGAAAAAGAAAAGAAAGAAAAAAAAGAGTAATTTCATTCATGCAAGGAATGTGTATCCCTTTCCACAAAGATTAAGACTGACCAACAAGAGAATTATGTCACCCCATTGATCAGAAGTGAGAGGATACATGGACCAGAAGGGCTCACTGGCATTTTGGGGTTATGGCCTGGAAAGCCCTGGAAAGAAATAGGTATGACTGTCCCTAGAGAACTGGTGGAGAGCCCACGAGGTAGAGGGTAACTGCCCTGGGTCCTAGCACAGGGTAAAGGATGTCTCCCCGAACCCAGCTGCCCTCAGGTCCAGAGGTGGCATTGCAGTTGAAATATAGCCAGTTAAAACAAAGACATAGGCCCACACACACAGCTCACACCGAAGGTTAGCAGGGAACAGAGAACTAACAATAGTTCAGAGCCCCAAACTCATCCTGTGTGTGATGTGAATGAGAATCACCCAAAATCAGCACCCCAGCACAATTCTGGCAGCTCAATCTTGCATGATCTAATGAAAGAAATAATTCACAGGCCAGTGAGGCAATCCACACTCCAGGTGGTCCTCCTGGATGAAGAATCCAGCCACAAGATACCAAAAAGATGCCATAGATCCAAGAGCTCCTCGGGTCTCTGGTTAACTCCACCTGAGTGGTAGTAGGTAAAGAGTGCCCCTAGGTGAAGAAATGGGAACAGAAGTGAGGACATTGCATTTGGTTCTTGATCCAGGCTCAGGGTTATCCACCCAGATAGCACTGGGTCACAAAGCATAGAACCCCTGAGGCCTGGATCCTGGGCCAGGGCTCCATTTGTCTGCTTTAAGAGCAGCATTGCCAGTAATACACCTACTTTTCATTCCTGAGGCTGGAAAAGTAAGATATTAAACTAGCTTTCCTGTCTCTCTTGCAACTAGGCATGGCCATGTGATTCAGTCCTAGCTATTGAGATATAAGTGAGAATTTACCAGATGTGGAGGAGGTGTTTTAGGAAGATTTTCCTCCCTGATATAAAAAAAGCCTCTTTTCCAGCCCAGACCACTTCCTTTCTTCCTTAAATAAGCTTTCTAAAGATAAGATACCTGGAGCTGTGGCAACCATTTTGCAATCACAAGGCAAAAAGCCTAAGATAAAGAGACAAAAAGCCTAGGATGAGAGAGTAGAAAGAGCCAGGGTCCTTTTGCCATTATTATTATTTATTTTATTTTATTTTTATTTATTTGAGATGGACTTTTGCTCTGTCACCCAGACTGGAGTGCAGTGGCACGATGTCTGCTCACTGCAACCTCCATCTTCCAGGTTCAAGTGATTCTCCCAAGTAGCTGGGATTACAAGCGCTTGCCACCATGCCTGGCTAATTTTGTATTTTTAGTAGACACAGGGTTTCACCATGTTGGCCAGGCTGGTCTCAAACTCCTGACCTCAAGTGATCCACCTGCCTCGGCCTCCCAAAGTTTTGGGATTACAGGCGTGAGCCACCACCCCTGGCCCCTTTTGCCATTATTAAACAACATCCTCTGGGACTTCTAATGTTCAGACTGTTCAGGTCAGATAATGAATGTCTTTAGTCTGTGAGTTACTATAGCTGGTTATTCTGATACTTGCAGCTGGAAAGCATTCCTACAAAATATAGGCTAAAATAATCAAAGTCCAGCTCAAGGGTGGGCTAAGTGCTGGGTCCTATGTGAGACGCTCAACAGCATCTCAAAGATTGCAAGAATCTTTTTTTTTTTTTTTTTTTTTTTTTTGAGACGGAGTCTCGCTCTGTCACCCAGGCTGGAGTGCAGTGGCCAGATCTCAGCTCACTGCAAGCTCCGCCTCCGGGGTTCACGCCATTCTCCTGCCTCACTCAGCCTCCCGAGTAGCTGGGACTACAGGCGCCGCCACCTCGCCCGGCTAGTTTTTTTTTTGTATTTTTAGTAGAGACGAGGTTTCACCGTGTTAGCCAGGGTGGTCTCGATCTCCTGACCTCGTGATCCGCCCATCTCGGCCTCCCAAAGTGCTGGGATTACAGGCTTGAGCCACCGCACCCGGCCAAGAATCTCTTTTCTAAAAAAGCTTCCAGTCTAGACATGAGATAAATGTGCAAACAGATGTGACATCTGTGTCATGCTAGTAACACCNGGCGCCTGCCACCTCGCCTGGCTAGTTTTTTTTTTGTATTTTAGTAGAGACGAGGTTTCACCGTGTTAGCCAGGGTGGTCTCGATCTCCTGACCTCGTGATCCGCCCATCTCGGCCTCCCAAAGTGCTGGGATTACAGGCTTGAGCCACCGCACCCGGCCAAGAATCTCTTTTCTAAAAAAGCTTCCAGTCTAGACATGAGATAAATGTGCAAACAGATGTGACATCTGTGTCATGCTAGTAACACCTGAGAAGGTACAAAGGTTCAATCAATTTCCTAAAAGAATTCATTCTTATTTAGCTAAGTATGATCAGAGATGTAAATTCATGGATGCTGGAAAATATTATTTACTTTTAATAAAGTTGTCTTTTAATTCAGAGATTTGGTGACAGGTGGGACTCCCAGGGTTTCTTTTCTCTCAGATCTCCCTTTTTCTCTGACCCTCCCTTCCATGTGCTCATCAGTTTTTGCCCTCATCTCCAGGTGCTGCCTCCGTCCTGGTGGTTGCTCTTTGTGGGGTCACGGTCATGAGCCTCTGCATTTCTAATTCCGTCCTGGAAGGGCAGGAGAGAGAACTCCTTGTAGTTGGTAGATCTTTAAAGTCCTTTTAAGGATTAAGCTTAGTGTTAAAAAAGTTATTCACAGTGGAGCAGCTAATATTAGTTAATAGTTAAACAAAATTTTTCTTGGTACATATTGACTTCTCTGAAAGCATATTGTTAATGGGTTGTTGTGCTTTAAATCCGCCTTCCCATTGGGGTGATTAACGAAATACTCAAAATAAGTGACAGGGACAGCACACACTATTCCCCACACAAAAATGTCAAGATCACCAAGACAATTACTAAAAAGGGGGTCTGGTGTGACAAAATGCAGGATGGCATAAGAGAAGGGGCACCTTTGTGAGCTTGGGGGAGTCAGGGAAGCCTTCACAAAGGAGTAGCATTTGTTGGGACCTTGAGAACAATTAGGTATGTATTAGGACACTTGGGTGTAAGTGACAGAAACTCAACTAGTTTAAGAAAAAGGGACTTAATTGTAAGGACACCGGAATCGCTTTCACAAAATAAAAGGAAAAGTTGAAGGACCTAAAAGGAAAGAAGGGCAAGGAAATAGCTGGTCTTCAGCACAAGTGGATTAGAGCAGCAGTCCCCAACCTTTCTGGCACCAGGGACTGGTTTTGTGCAAGACAATGTTTCCATGGTAGCAGGGGTGGGGGAAAGGAGGGTGGTTTCAGGATGAAACTGTTCCACCTCGGATTATCAGGCATTAGACTCTCATAAGGAGCGCACAACCTAGATCTCTTGCATGCACAGTTCACAATAGGATTCACCCTCCTATAAGAATCTAAACCATTGATCTGAAAGGAGGTGGAGCTCAGGCAATAATGCTTGCTCACCTGCTGCTCACCTCCTGCTGAGTGGCCCAGTTCCTAACAGGCCATGGACCAGTACCAGTCTGCGGCCTGGAGGTTAGAGACCCTTGGAATAGAGAATGTCTACTTTACTTGCCTCAGTTTCTCTCTGCATCTTAAAACAGAGAAAGAGTAACTCAAATGTGCTGTTCTTGATACGAAATTCTCAGGAAATCTGCTTGGTTCACCTTGGTTAGGTTGCCCACATGTAGGACAATCAGTTGTGGTCAGGGATAAGAAGTCATATGAGAACTTGTCAGTTCCTGCTAAAATCATGGGGTTGGAGACAGTGGAGGAAGATGCCCGAGAAGAAAGGGGCAGGTGTTGCCAGAGGAATGCTGTTGTACTGTAGTTATTGTTGGTGGTGTGCATATGATACTAGGCAGATAAATAAAAATAAGCAGAGAAGAGAAATGGAAGATGATAAGGATGAGTAGATGATGAATAGCACACTGGGTAAAGGGAAGAATATGTTCAAAGGCGCAGAAGTGTGATGGTACATGGTACGTTCTAGGAACTACAAATAGATCAGCAGTGGTGGAATAGGAAGTTAAAGAGGAGGATGACAGAAGTTAAGGCTGGAGAAGTAGGCTAAGGCTGATTAAGGGGGATCTTGTATCTCATCGTAAGGAACTAAGATTTTTTCCCTTAGGTAACAAAGAGCCATTGAAGGAATTTTAATAGGAAAGAGAAATTATGAGATGTATATATTAGATCATTCCAATCGCTATGAAAGGAATGGATCAGACAATGTTTACAAGTGTGGTACCCAGGACAAACTGATTTTACTTGGTGCAAGAGCTGGTTCTAAGTGATATGCAAAAGGGAAATTGAATTTCATTGGTTCATATAGTGAGAGAGTTAGTCTCTTTAAAATTCTCTTTGAGTCTGTTTGATTAACTTGAGGAGAAATGATTCATTTGGTGCCTATATGTTTTTCATATCTCGCCAAGGCATGGTAACCTCCCTTTTCATCAAAGAAAGAGCAGAGCCTCAAACTCAGAACCTTCAGCAACCAACAATATCCAGCTAAGATTAAATAACATAGTTTTGTTTTATTGTATGATTTTATGGTTAATTATCTCTTTATGGCAAATTATACTGGTTTTCACTTATGATAATGATATCAAAATCCTTTTAGGAAAACTGAGCAAAATGAAAGCCAATTCAAAGAAGCAATTAAGTACATAATTGTGCAGATGATATGTGGAAATGGTAAGAATGGTGACAATGGGACATAAGTGACTGATATTTGGGATACATTGGATTAGAAGAAAATAACCCCCAAGAGACCAGTAAGAAGGATACAGCAACAGCACATGAGAGATTTTAAACTCCTTGATATCAGAAAGATTTATCTTCTATTAATTTTGCTTTCCTCTCAGGAATAAGTTTAGAGGGCAGCAAGGGTGACTGTCCAGCTAGGAATCTCATCAGCAATGCAAAACATTGTCACAGATGTTGAGATAGACCTTGAGGTTAATGCATTGTTTCCAACATTAGGTCCTAAAACTTCTCCTGAAAAGCTACCTTAAATCTAACTTTTGAAAGTGCACAATAAAAGTGAATTAAATAAAAACAACTTGAAATTTGTACTTATCCTTCAAATTCCTCAAATATCACTCCTCTGAGAAGCTTTCCCTGATTTTCTGTGTCTTTTGGCAGCTCCTTGCCCTGTGCTTTCAACAACCCTTCCTACACATCTAAGCAGAGCTATGGTAGAATGGTTTCTTTGTGTGCCACCTCATCAGGCTCTAAGTTGTCCAGTGACTGTCTTTCATCCTTTTTATCCACACCCCTTGAGGCCGTTCTGGCACAAAATAGGTATGAGTTCAATAAATATTTGTGCAACAAATGAATCTTGCTGTGAGGACACCACATTATAGAAGAACACTTAGAAAGTCATTATGTTCCAGCCGGGTGCGGTGGTTCATGCCTGTAATCCCAGCACGTTGGGGGGCCCAGGCCGGCGGATCACGAGGTCAGGAGATGAGACCATCCTGGCTAACACAGTGAAACCCCGTCTCTACTAAAAATACAAAAAATTAGCCAGGCATGGTGGCACGTGCCTGTAGTCCTAGCTACTCGGGAGGCTGAGGCAGGAGAATCGCTTCAACCTGGGAGGCAGAGGTTGCAGTGAGCAGAGATAGCATCATTGCACTCCAGCCTGGGCGACAGAGCGAGACTCCATCGCAAAAAAAAAAAAAAAAAAAAAAAAAAAAAAAAAAAAAAAAAAAAAAGAAAACATTACATTCTATATTATTGATTTCAAGTTCAGTAAAAGTTCATAGATGGGAAAGATCAATATGAACAGAGGATGTATTGGAAGAGTTAGGATGTTACGGAGCTTGAGTTGGAAAGAGGAAATCTGAATAAAGATTCTTCAACGCCACTTCAGCATCTTACTAGCAAGATTCCTACTTGGAAGAGAGTGTGTGTGTGTGTGTCTGAGTGTTGGAGTGTGTGTTCGTGTGTGTCTGAGAGTGGGGTGTTGGAGGGAAGGAGGGAAAAAGCCGGGTCTTTGTAATGAATTTCTCTTGTCCCTTTTTCCTCTCACTTTTCTCAAGACTAGCCCTGTAGAATTTGGCTGTCATTGTCTAAAATCCTTCCTGTTCCTAGCATGTCCCACAAAATGCCTGGCCCATAAATACATGTGGGGTGGAAGGAGTGCCTTGCCATAAAGACAAAACTAAACCCTGTCTTATGGACTGAAGTTTATTAAGAGTTCATAGAGAGGAGAAGGGTGGGAGCTGTGAGATCTTATGAAGGGTTTCTAGTGGATACAGGGTTGATCTGGGTTGTGATACATAAAGACATAGATTTTCCCACTCCCATGACCGCCAGTATTCTTCCAAACTGCCGATTAAAATGGCGCTAGTCCTCCAAACCAGCAAAAGCTGCACTGCCGTATTGGTAGCCACTAACCACATGCGGCTATTTAAATTTCAACACAATTTAAAATTCAGTTCTTCAAATCGCACTAATCACATTTCAAGTGTCCAGTAGCCACACATGCCTAGTGGCTTTCATATTAAATAGCTCAGATAAAGAACGTTTCCATCATCTTAGAATATTCAATTGAACAACGCAGATCTAAAGAGTAAATCCTCTCTGGGATGCTGAAGGTGGGAGCCACATTTAAATGCTTTTCACAGTCTTAGAAAAGTTTCTTTTCACTTTTAGCTACTATACCTTAGGATTTAACCAACATGTCCATTACTGATGGTTTCTACACTTTCAGAATGTATGTATTCTCAGAAAGCATGCAGTGAATTTTCTTTAACAATTCAGTGGTTTTTAGCATATTCGCAAAGTTGTATAACCATAACCACTAATTACAGAACATTTTCATCACCCCAAAAAGAAAGTTCATAGCCATTAAGCAGTCACTCCTCATTTCCCCTTGGCAACCACTAATCTGCTTTCTGTCTCTATGGATTTGCCTATTCTGAATATTTCATATAAATAGAATCATACAGTGTGTGGCCTTTTGTTTCTGGTTTCTCTCACATAGCATAATAATTTCTAGATTTATCCATATTTTGGCATTTATCAGTACTTCATTTTATGCCTGAATAATATTCCATTATATGGATATACAGTAAGTTCTCATTTATTGTCATTGATAGGTTCTTGAAATGACAACCTTTAAGCAAAACAATGTATAAAAAAAACCCAATTTTCCCCTAAGGGAATTGACATAAATAAGAATTAAGTTCCTACAGCATATTTCTGGTCACAAAAACATCACCAAGCTGCTAAATAAAGAGCAAAAACACTTCTAGTATTAAAGGTGGAAATAAATGTGAGCTATATGTACACTTTTAAAAGATTAATAAAAACAAGCAAGATAATTATTTGCACCATTACTCCAGTTCGAGGTCTCAGGTGATTGGAGCCCATCTGGCAGCTCAGCACACCAACAGGGAACCAGTCCCAAACAGGACATCATTCCATCGCAAGCCTCTCTCTCTTTCTCTTTCTCTCTCTCTCTCTCTCTCTCTCACACACACACACACACTCACACTCATCCTGGTACAATTTAGACGCACCAAAGAACCTAACGTGCACATCTTTGGAATGCAAAAGGAAACTGGAGTACCCGGAGAAAACCCATGCAGATGTGAGGAGAACGTGCAAACTTTCAGCTGACAGTTGATTTTTTTTTCTCATCAACATCCTAAAGAAACAACGTTATTGGAGGACCTTCTGTACTATTTAATACATTTTGTTTATCTATCATTAATTGATGGGCATTTGGGTTGTTTCTACCTTCAGCTATTACAAATAATGATATTATGAACATTTGTGCACAAGTATTTGTGTAGGCATATGCTTTCAGTTCTCTTGGTTGTATATCAAGGAATGGAATTACTGGGTCATATGGTAACTCTATGTTTAACTTTTTGAGAAACTGTATAACTGTCTTGTAAGTCAACTGCACCACTTCACCTTGTGTTCATTTAAGGAAGAGCTTATTCTTCTCTGGACCTGACAGTGTTTGACATACAGAAACTACCTATTTACTGTTGGATTGAATGGATGATCACTTTGCTCCACACCAAATGTTCTTCCAGTCTGGAACTGAAGAATGCCCTGTTGAAGACCAGGATAGGGTGTGGCCCTAGTCTCTTTAATACCACCGTATTAGCCTGCCAGGGGTTTTCATCAGTCACTTCATGTTTATTAAGTACCTACTTACTTGGGGATACATTGATTGGGGATACATCATGAAGTAATGCACAGTCTTCTAGTTAGAAAGACGGCCATTTGAGCAGATCACTAGAATGCTGTTGCTAATTGATGTTATGGGCATATAAGACAGGCAAGAGGTTCCCAACTCAGCCTAGGAGATTGAGTGAAGACTTCGCAGAGGAAAGAATATTTGAGTTTTGAGCATTAAGCAGTGGTCACCAGGGAAGAAATGTGATACAGGGGGCGAACTAAATAAAGCATTTTGCTAGAGACAGAGAACAGACCAAGACATAAGCAGTTCCTGCCCCCAACAAGATTCCAAGGTTATGGAAGTAGAATTCAGGTTCTTCCTTCACTTGTCACTCTTCCTTCATTTGCCATCCTTCTTTCACTTGTCATCCCTGGGCTGAGCTTAATATGAAGCGATGAGGGTTGAGCAGTTTGACAAACCGTTTTGGGTCAGCTTGGTTCTCTGACTGAAACAGTCCTTCTTCGTTGGAGTGATAGTTTGACCAATCCAAATGCAACTCTGCTTTGGCAGAAGCCGCAGCTATGGAAAGTGAGCAACCTGAATTATGGGCTAATGTCTCCATGCGCTTCTGATGCTTGGAGAGGGATGCCCACGAAAGAACTCTGCTCACACAGTCCACACCATGCCGTGCTCTGTCTGGTGTTCCTCCCAGGTGAGGTTCAATCCATGCCCGTCCACCTATTCAATATAAAGTGAATCAACTGAGGCCCAGCGTGGTAGTTTACGCCTGTAATCCCAGCACTTTGGGAGGCCGGGGCGGGCGGATCACTTGAGGCCAGGAGTTCGAGACAGCCTGGCTGACATGGTGAAACCCTATCTCTACTAAAAATACAAAAATTAGCCGGGCGTGGTGGAACGTCCCTGTAATCCCAGCTACTCAGGAGGCTGAGGCAGGAGAGTATCTTGAACCCGGGAGGCAAAGGTTGCAGAGAGTTGAGATTGTGCAACTACACTACAGTCTGGGCGACAGAGCGAGACTCTGTCTCCGAAAAAAAAAAAAAAAAAAAAAAAAAAAATTAAAGTGAATCAACCGTCCATTGATATAAACTGGAGAAAACAGAGGTAATTTCCTCTTGGAAGATCGATCTTGGGCTCCTTAAAGTAAATGACTGTAAGCTCACCCTAGGGTAAGGGCCAAGACTGTTCAGAGTGGGTGAAACTGTTAAAGCCTTGAGTCTTTACTTCTCTCCTAAGCCAAATTTCTCACTCAAGGCGTACTGTCAATATAGGAGAATAAACAAGGTGGAAATGTCTGGAGAAAAATGGCTACATACTTGCTTTCAAGGTAGTGCCACCAAACCAAAGGTCCTACAATGTAAGCTGTGTTATTTACTTCTACTCATTTCCTATCTGGGTGTTTAGAGACGGTGTTTTATGAGTAACAGAACAAAAGTCTGGTGGCACCCAGACTTATAGTTTGTTTTCATTCCTTAGAAACATTCAGGGCAGATGGGAAAACAGACGGAGGACAGAACAATTTCAATTCCCTATACCCCCTCGGTTCTAACCAGCGCCTCTCCTCCACAGTGTGGAGTGACTGCTGCTGTGTCTTTCAATGAAAATCTCTCCGACTAAAAACTGGTGTCACTTGTTCACGTGTTAACGGGGCATATGGATGTTATTATAACAGCCCCTTTCTGTATGTCTGAATTAATAAATGTAAAACGTTTGGAATAGTGCCTGGCAAATAATATGCACCATAAAAATGTTAGGGTCATTATCATTATCCAGCCTCATCTCTCTAGCTAGGTATGAACTTCCCTGTAACCGAAGAACTAACCACTTTTATCTTTTTTTCCTCCCCAAACACTTAGCACGGCGTTTTTAATAATTTGTTGGCGTAATTAAGACCTTAAACAAGCTGCTGTCCCTTTGAGAGCTCATGTAGGACCACCGAGAGGTTGTGTGTAGAGTCCGATATGAGTCCACAAAACTATTTGGCGCCCGCTGTTTACAAGCCACTGTCCTGAGCCTACGCCCTTTGTAGAGTCAAAAGTATCAATAAACGAACGTAAGGCGTGAGGCAAGGTGAGCAATGATTCCCGCTCCTAGGAGGTCTCAACCACCAGCCCGCAGGCGGAGGGGGTGGGACTCCAAGGCGCTCCCCATTCCCTGCCATTTCCATGTCGCTCGAATCGGTGCTTTCCGCGTTGCCTTGTGCCTGGACAGCCGGCCCCACTCGGCGCAGAGGGGAAGGATCCAGTCTTCGGGGTCTGCTTGGGACTCCGGGAGCCGCGGGAAAGTAAGACTGCGGCGCAGCAGACTTGGCCAGCAGATCCCGGCGGCGCCCGGCCCGTCCCTCCGCCCGGGCTCCCTGGCTGTCCAATCAGGGCGCGGCTCGGGAGCGCGCCACGGCCAATCAAGAGCGGCGGGAGCGGCGCCGGGAGCCGGCGGGCGCAGAGCGAGCCCGAGAGTCTGGAGCCGGCGGCGGCGCTGCGGCTGGGAGGGAGCTTGGCGAGAGCAGGGCGGCCGTGTGGGTATCCTGCGGCCAGAGGAGACGGCTTTGCCGCGGCGACCTTCCGGCGGACGCCGGGGACCCTGCGGACCGCGGCGCAGGTAACTGCACCTCGCGCCCTGCAGCAGGAGGGCGAACGCGCCTCCCGAGAGGGGCCCCGCAGGTGGGGCGGGCCGGCCGCGAGGTCCTAGCGCCGCGGTGCCCCCTGGGGCCCCCGAGCCTGTCCGGTCGGGCCACGCTGAGGCGCGGCGTTTCCACCAGCCGCGGGCGTCCCGGGGTGGGAGAGGAAGAGGGGACTCTGCTTAAGGCAGGTGGGGGTGGAGGAGGACTCCTGCGACCCCCGGCCCTGTACACAGACACTTCTGGCCGATGGGTGTCTTCGAGATTGGGACTCCCAGGGTGTCTTCATTGGCTCGAGTGGGGAGGCGACAACAGGTGTCCCTGGGGACGGTGCTTTCCCTATACTCCCCTCGCCTGAAACCCCGGCCTTGGCGCCGCGCCCCACCTTCGGGGTGTCGGGAGGCAGGACCCCAGCCTGGCCTCAGGCGCTCTGCCCGCTGGACAGCGCCCAGAGGCGGCCTTGAAGCGGGTCTTGGATGGAGTTTCCTCTGCGCGTTGCCAAGCAATTTGCCGGACACCCGCCTCTCGCTGGGATGAAGAGTTGAAGATGAGAGAGTGTGTGTGCACGCGCGTGTGCGTGTGTGTGTGCATTCGTGTGTGTGTGTGCGTCCGTGTGTTCTGGTGCAACCCCTACTGGAAGGAGCTGCCTGAGGGCTGTGAGTGAATCATTAACTGTGCTTTTGTGCAGCTCCTGGCCTCTGCTTGCCTCCCCGCCTCTCCCGACGCTCCCCATTTCCCCCTCGGGCTGGTCCTTCTTGCTCTCCGTGCCTCCCTCTCCTGATCTGTAAGGTGGCGTTAATGATTGCACCGGCCTGATAGCGTTGTTTTGAGGATTGTATGAACCAATGCCTGAAAAACACCGAGCACAGCGCTAAGCCCTCAATAAATACCGGCTCTTATTATTTATTATAGGGAGTGAATGGGCTTTTAAAGAGTAAATCAGACGTGTCCAAACTGGCCTAGCAACCTTCTGTAGCTCTGAACTGCTTTCTACACTTGAAAGGAAAAAAATGCTATTATTAATGAGACTGATGGTCTCTTTAAAGGTAGCATATCCTTTTGGGGGGTGGGGCGGTAAAAAACCGATCCACTGGAATGGTGAGAGAGATAAATGCATTCCAACTAGTAACTGAGAAAAGCTTTGTGACCTTTGAAAAAATTGGTATGACTATTGTGTGAAAATAATATCATGGTACTTTGTTAAATGTTCACCTTTCATTAGCATGGCTGATTTGGGGGAAGTATTTGAAAGTTTTATACCTTTTATTCCTCCCGTAAACAAAAGGTAAAATTAAAAGAGAGGGAGGCAGAAAGAGAGAGAAAAAAAGACTCAGCCACACAACAGAATTCCAGTGGCTCATAGAAACCTAAAATTGCAGTTGCTACTTTTAGGTGTTTTTTTCCTATGCCTGACCTGGGTGGTCTGGTTTAATTCTTTGTCACTGTGTCACTTTTCTTTTCTTGGTTAATCTGAAAAGTCAAATAACTGGCCCCTTTTATTTTTCTTTTTAAAACTTAATATCTCGACATGTAACAGATCTGCTTGGAGTTCTGACCCCCCTGCTCACTTGCTTCCTACCCTGTGACAAATCCAAAAGAACCTTCTCAAAGCTTCTCTAGGGTGATGTCAATAGGAATCTGTCTTACCACACCATACTGCCCCCTGCCCTCCAACCCATAGGCGAGGACCTGGGGAAAGGATGCAAACAAAATGCCCCAGTTCTTGTAGGGTCTCCTGTGCTTTTGCCAGGAGCCTTAGAATGAATACATTGACTTAGAGGAAATGCTTATCTTCTGAGGGGGTAAGAAGCCCACTTCCAGATGCAATCTTTCAAGTCTCAGATTAGCGTGGCAGCCCTTTCAGTTGTTGATAAGGGGACTTTTCCTCTTTCCAGTGGTGTGGGAGGATCTGAATGCTTGCTGCTGGGGGGGAGTAAGAGAGATGCGTTGGGCGGGGCAAAGACTCCTGAGTTCGGAGCCAGACTCCCACCACGTGAGATCTCAGAGTGTGACTGACTCTGGGAAAATTCAACAAATTGCTTTGTTTTTCAGAGCCGGGCTTCTGCTTTAAAACATGAGTTGTTGAATTTTTAATTTTATTATTATTTTTTCTTAGAGGTTGTTCTAAGTATAGTACTAATAAATGGAGGAGCCCTGGCACAGTTCCAGGGATGGGGTTACAGGTCTGTAGCATCCAGAGAATATCTTAAAAGTTATACCTGGGAAGGACACAAAAAGCTTGACCGAAGGGTAACACTTGAGCTGAGTGTAGAATGGTGAGCAGGTCTCTTGTGCAGGCAGGGGTGAGGTGGAATTGGAAAGAAGGTGGAGCAGAGAAGACATTCCAGACTGAGAGAAGTGATCAAAAGTACTGTTACAGTTGGCTTACGGTAAATAACAAGAAACCCCCAAATCTCAGTAATTTACAACAACCAAGATTTAGTTCCCTCTCATGCTGCATGTCCAGTGTAAGTCAAGAATAATTTTACCCCTCATTTATCATCATTCTGGGACCCGCTGAGGCTTAAGAAACAGCCTCTCTCTGGGACAGTGTGGATCTTATTTATGACAAAGGGAAAAAGGACATGATAGAACAAAACTATAGCATCTAAAGTCTGCTCAGAAGTAGCAGCTGTCACTTCAGCTCTCCTGCTCTTGGTCAAGGTAACTCATATGGGAAGTCTGCTGTCCGTGGTATGGGGAAGTCTACACCAGCTGCAGACCGCGAGGTATGGCTGAGCAGGAGGAAAAGTGCTGAAGGAAACAAGGTCAGGAGGTGGCCCAGTGGCAGATGATGAAGGACCCTGGGTCAGGTCCCAGGGGACTGGGCCTTTATCCATTGGCAGGGAGCAGCCACTGAAGAGTTTTGAGTTGGGCTTTGACAGGGTCAGATTTTCCAGCTAAACACACATTTCTAGTGGCCATGTGGAGAGAAGATTGAAATAGGTGAGCTAAAAAGCAAGAGGTGATAAGGACCAGGGCAAATACTGTGGCCTCCAGTCTCTCTCTCACCATCTGTGACATGACTTCAAATTCCACTGCTAGAAACTGATTTAGTTGGCTCTTGAGCAGCTTGCCTTCTTCACAAGTTCTCTCCTAAAATGCACATGCTCTCTCATCTTGAAGTTGTTATTTTATATCACCTGAAGCAGTGGATCTCAACTTTAGTGTGCATCCGAATCACCTGGAGGGATTGAGAAAATGCAGATTGCTGGGCCCCGCCCCCTGAGTCCCCGAATCGGTCAATCTGGTCTGGGGCCTGGAAATGAGTATTTCTGACAAGTGCTCAGGTGATACTGATGCCACTGGTCCCACACTTTGAAAACCACCAAACTAAGGGGAGACATTAAGATGTGGTTGAGATAAATACCAGAATGGAAGAGTCCAACGGAAGGAGGAAAAGGGCTGGAAGGTCTCAGCATTCTCCATGCAGCAGTTTTGCTGAAGGCTGGCTCTGGCCATGAGCAGTAGGCTCTGTAAGAGTAACTGAGTCTCTAGGTGTATATTAAATTGCAGATGCAGTGCTCGTAGTGAGAAAATGAAAAAAGCTTGGGTCCAGAGAAGAAGCATACAAGTGCTGCTTTGTCCCATCCCTTTGTAATTTTGCCCAGACTTCCCATCCTCTCATCTAGCACACACCCTTTTGTCTGGCTCCAGACCTCTAACTCAAGCCTGTCCACATATTCCAATCCTGATCCATCACACTTCTTGTCATTCCAGCTTATAATTTCTTCTGGAGCTTAGCTTTCCCACTGGGTGGACATTTGGCTGAATTTTGATATAGTCAGACCAAGAAATTGCTTACTTTACTTGAGGTCACTATCATAATTAAACATCTGTGCCATGTGGTCATACAGATTGTGATCAGTCCCCCCCACTCCCAAGATAAATAACCCCCTGAGAACCCAAGATTGTCCATGGTTTGGCTGATACTAAGAGATGGAGCAAGTTACTACAATTCCCCCTAACTGTGACTCATCACTGCTGTAACAACAGGGCATGCCAGAAATGGACGTAAAGGAGCAAATATGTTGGGGTGTATAATGTGACACAGGAAATGAAACACAGTGAGAGTGTCTTTTTTTTAACTATATTTTTTCTCATTCGTAAGCGTGGCACAAATTTGAACTCTACCTAGGGTCGCAATAAACCAGTGGTTTGCCACCATGTGACAGAGAGCATGTAAATGCATGAAATACTTCTAGAATCACCATTCTAAGTGCTGGCTACCAGATTAGGATATTTGTTTCAAGGTAGGATGAGTGCAGAATTATCCATCGGGGTGTGCATAGAAAATTCTAGAAATTCTATATGCATTTTATTTTTTGAGACAGAGTTTTGCTCTTATTGCCCAGGCTTTAGTGCAGTGGTATGATCTCAGCTTGCTGCAACCTCTACCTTCCAGGTTCAAGGAATTCTTCTGCCTCAGCCTCCCAAGTAGCTGGGTTTACAGGTGCCCACCACCATGCCCAGCTATTTTTTTTTTTTTTTTTGAGACAGAGTTGTGCTGTTGTTGCCCAGGCTAGAGTGCAATGTGCAATCTCAGCTTACTGCAACCTCTGGCCCCTGGGTTCAAGCAATTCTCCTGCCTCAGCCTCCCTAGTGGCTAGGATTACAAGGATGAGCCACTATGCCCAGCTAATTTTGTGTTTTTAGTAGAGACAGAGTTTGACCATGTTGGTCAGGCTGGTGTTGAACTCCTGATCTCAGGTAATCTGCCCACCTTGACCTCCCAAAGTGCTGAGATTACAGGCGTGAGCCACCATGCCTGGCCGTAGGTAATTTTTCTATTTTTAGTAGAGATGAGGTTTCACTGTGTTGGCCAGGCTGGTCTTGAACTCCTGACCTCAAGTGACCCGCCTTCTTCGACCTGTCAAAGTGCTAGGTTTACAGGTGTGAGCCACTGCATCCGGCCTTCTATATGCATATTAAATGCGTATAAAATAAATATTATAATGAGCTCATATTATAAAAAGAAGTGAGTGAGATTTGAAAAGATCCTTGTTTCAACTGAGATTTGAGAGACAAGTCATACCTTGAAGGTATGCTTTTCTGAAACAGGAGAAATTCTCCCAGGATTCTGTGTACTTTCCCAGAGGTGGATGAGAAAGCTTAGAACTGTAACCTCTGTCCTAGAGGCCTGAAGCCAACTGTTTCCCTCTCCAGATCATTTTGGAGAGCCAGCAGTTTTTCACAATCGTGCACCCGTGGCCTCAGTACTGCCCTCACTTGATCTACTCTATGGTGAACTACCACAGTTCCCTCCAGCTCAGGTTTCCAGGAAACCTGGTCTAAATTTTCAAAAGGTGCAGCAAACAAAACTGCAGATGTAACTCTGAGAGCCAGTGAGAGAAGAGACACTTAAACCAGCCAGGGGGATTTAAAATGCCGAACAATTCATTAGAAGGTGCTGCCATCCCCACTGGATAACATTTACCCAGAAATTTGATATTTAAGAAATGTTAAGTGTCAAATCATAGAAAAATATTATCTTCTATTATCTAGTTATGTTAAATTCTTATATATCATATACATATATATATATTTTTCACATCTGTAGCACTTTCAGGAGGTAGACTTTTAGTGTTATTGCTGTCTTTCTGAAATGCAGTAACAAAGATAGAAACAGTTGGCTAAAATTCTATAGATAGATAGTAGCAGGGCAGGATTGAAACTTCAATTTTTCATTCATAGTGTACAACCTTTGTCACCCCAGCTGGCTGCCTACTAACTTGGACTGGTGCCCTGAAGTGGCCTCACTGACTGGCAAGGGGTGGCCAATATTCCTTGTGATGTTTCATCACAACGAGGAGTGTGAAGCTGCTTTGCAGATTGCTAATGGCTCAGGGAAACCTTTGGGAGTTATGTTCACTTGAAAGGTATTGACCATCAGCTGAGTGCAAGGCTTTAAGGAAAACGCTACGAGGAATTCAGAGAAGTATTATGCTCAGTCTCTGACACAGCCTCTATGCTGAGAGAGAAAAGACATAATATTTATATAAAATCAGTAATAGTTAAACCACAGTGAGACCAACAGTAGGCAGATAATCCAATGGGCTATCAAGTGCTGTGAATTCAGACAGCGAGTCTTTCCCAGATTGTGCCGGGCTGGGAAGGTTCAGGGGGGAGCAGCTACTCCGGACTGGATGGAGAAGTAGGATTTAGCTAGGTGGGAACCGTAGTCTTTAGGGGAGGAATGGATCTAAGTGAACTGTGTCCCTGCCCTGGTCCACAAGCCTTTTCAGGTCCATTCACTGGACTACTGTATCTGAAGTAAAGGGGTCAAGTGGGAGAGAAGGGAAGTCGGAGCTAGATGACTTCTTTTTTCTTTTTTTTTTTGATACAGAGTCTCACTCTGTCACCCAGGCTGGAGTGCAGTGGCATAATCTCGGCTCACTGCAACCTCTGCCTCTTGGGTTCAAGCAATTTTCCTGCCTCAGCCTTCCGAGTAGCTGGGATTACAGGCTCCTGCCACCACGCCTGGCTAATTTTTTGTATTTTTAATAGAGATGGGGTTTCACCATGTTGGCCAGGCTGGTCTCAAATTTCTGACCTCAGGTGCTCCGCCTGCCTTGGCCTCCCAAAGTCCTGGGATTACAGGTGTGGCCATCAAGCCCGACCTAGATGACTTCTTAAAGGTTTCCTTTCTTGACTGCCATCGGACTGTTTAATCTTTGCCGAAATTATCCAGAGCACTATTGAATCTGAGTGACTTGCATAACCTCCTACAAAGGAAGCCGTTCAGTGATTTATTAGTAGATAAATAACACTGGACTCTCATTTGGCCCTCTTAACGTGTTCAGTGTATTAATAGGAAAGCGCTTTGGAGCTAAGGATGTCAAACGTCTATATAAATAAAATCTAATCCTATTATAAACTCTATCAGACTTGCAGGCAGTTGGTCCTACTCCATTTGCAATCTAACCTGGAAAGGTCAAATGACTTGTTGAAAGTCATGCAGAAATCTCTTGGTGCTTCTGTAATAACTGACCCTGCTTCCCCTGACATTTGGCGGTGTCTAGCTTAAGTCACTTCACAGATCTCCGTAAGGTTGGTGACACTAAGAATGACACTAAGGTGACACTGGGCCTCTGTCATCTATATAGCATTTCTCTTACTCATATTATACCCCATGGGGGCTCTCAGCTGTGACCCCAAAGGGTCCTTGTTAATTTTAAGCTTGGGGTGAGATCATTGTATCCTTCTCTGTCAGGCTTCTCCCTGGCTTTCATTGAAAGAAGGTACCATTTTAGTGCTATGTGTCCATGCAAACACAGCATCTGAATGCAAGGGCATTCTGAAGCATTTTCCAGGCCAAATGCCGAGAAGTATAGTGGGACCGTCAGTGGCTTTCTATCTACCTGAACTTTGAAGGTAGACACTAGACCCTTGCCAACTTGATAGTCCCTCCATTGGCTGCCCTTTGAAGTTAGCTAACTGGTTTAAAAAAACCAAATGGGATACTTTAAATGAAAACGGACTTTATTTCACTGTTTGCCTTAGAAACGGAAAACATTTGTCTTAAGTTTTTCTTGGTTTTTGTTTCCGTTTTCTTTTGAGACAGAGTATCATTGTGTCACCCAGGCTGGAGTGCAGTGTCAGGATCTCAGCTCACTGCAGCCTCCGCCTCCTGGGTTCAAGTGATTCTCATGTCTCTCCTTCCCGAGTAGCTGGGACTACAGGCATGTGCCACCATGCCCGGCTAATTTTTCTATTTTCAGTAGAGATGGGGTTTCGCCATGTTGGCCAGGCTGGTCTCAAACTTCTGGCCTCAAGCAGCCCACCTGCCTTAGCCTCCTAAAGTGCTGGGATTATAGGCATGAGCCACCATGCTTGGCCCATTTGTCTTAAGCTTTTAAAAGATAATGCCATAGTTAAGTGGAGAAGGCTGGGGTGATCCATATTTGGTAGATGTTGTTTAAATGTTGTCTATCATGTGAACTCGGAGCTGTCAAAAATGTACTTTGTGTTTTTCCCCATCCTTGCCAAACATAAAATATTCATTTTTTTCTAAATCATTCCATGTCCCTACATTTCCCTCCACTTCAGACTTTGAACAGTTGAAGGGTGGAAAACTTATCATTGCCGAAATTATCAAAAACACTGTCAATAGCTATCATGCATTGAGTTTTACGTCCTCTGCTGAGTGGCTATACCATGTTATCTTACTTAATTTGCACCTCTGCGCTGTAAGGTCAGGAGGAGTAGCATCTCATCTAAGGAGTGAGACAAAGGCTGGAGCTAAGTACTTTGTCAAAGGTTGTAATGGAGCTGGGCTTTAAACCTACCTCTCTTAATCTCTGAGATCTAAAAGCTATGCCCTGAGTCACTGTGGTATCTGGAAGCAAAAGGAAATGTGCTCTAAAGAGTTAACGGGGCTATCTGTGCACTCTGGCCACACCCTGGGAGATGCCTGGTAGGAGGAAAACTGCTTTTGTTTTTGCAGGGCCAGTTCACAGTATCAGCAGGGCAGTCGAAACACACTTTTTTTTCTCTCTCTTTTTTTTTTTCCCTAACTCATCCTTATTATTTTTGTTACGATCTCTAAAACAGTGGTGAGTTAGGGAGTAAGGATCTATTTGAGTAAATCCAGCATGTTTCTCAGTCACCACCCATCAACCTAATTGGCATAGGCGGAGCTGTGCTGTCTGCAACACAGCAAGCTCCTCCAGCTGTGCCATCCATCACACTCAGGCACCCTGGAGTGCACGTGCTCTGCTTCCGGTTGATTTTAAGTTCCGATCCCTGAGCAGGCCTTGAGGAGGCAGTCCCAAGGAGTCAGAGTTGTTTGCTGTTGCATATCAGACTCTGGTCTGGGTGACTTGGCTGGTCACAGCACAGTGCTCCTGGGCCCAGGGACTGTGGTCTCTCTGTGATTTGGTTGCCATTTTCCTATGAAGAGGGTAGAGAATATGCACCCAGTCAGGTCAGGCACTTTGCAGAGGTGGGTCCTGGCTATAAGAAAGCCAGAAAAGAGTGCAGATTCATTTATACACGTATGTTTCTACTCATAGGAAAACAACTCACGAGGCAAAAAAATACATCTCATGGATGGAGCAGGGTGAAGTGGTTACAAGTACAGACTCTGGAGCCAGACTGCCTGGGTTTGAATTGTGCAGTTTCAGGTAAGTTATTTAATCTCCCTGAGCCTCCGTTTCCTTATCTCTATAAAGGGAACCTACTTCATAGGGTTATGAGGATTATATAATTTTATTAAATGAGCGGTAAAGCACTGTGACGTCAATGTCTGAGAGATGAGAAGTATTACGTAAGTGTTTATCAAATAACACATAAAAATAAAGCGGTAGGTGACCATCATGGTATGTAGGTTACACAGTGCCGTGTTAGATGAAGCTTACATGACTACCTCAGTTAAGGTACTCATGGTCAGTTATGCTCAAATGAAATCTTATGAAGTGTCCTAGGGAAACTAGCCATTTTAAAGAATCATGTGAGAAATATGTTTGTAAACTGCCTTTTTGTAAAATGAACATGAGAGAAACTGTGTCAGAGGAAGAGAGAAGTCAAGGTTGGATGACTCGATGTTTCGGGCAAGGGAGCCTGGAGAGGTAGAGTGCCATCATCTTGGATGGGAGGGGTGTCTGCCGCAGTAGTGTCAGGGGAGGGAGAGTCGCTGGTCAAATCTGGATGTGTTAAGTGTGAGCATCTTGTTAGACGTTGAGGTGAAGATGCTCGGTGGGCACTAGAAGTCAGGTGAGAAGTCAAGGCTGGAAGCATCTGTGTGGGGATCCCTAGCTCGTAGATGGAATCTAAAGCTGTGAAGGAATGAAGGTATTTAACAGCTGGAGAAGGGGTCCCGGGATTGAATCAGGGGGCATTCTAGCTTTATTGGGAAAGTCAAGCTGGCTCGAGTTTTCTAGTTTGTGCTTTTCTTCACTTTGCCAGTGTAGAACGAGGTATGGACCCATTGACTTTTTCTTGGGGTGGTTTTATCATTGAGCTCTATAATGCCATGGTTAAGTGCCTGAGTTAAGACTAGGGTCGGATACCATTTGACCTCTTACTATCTTTGGGCCTTTGGGCAAGTTACTTATTCTCTGAGACTCAGTTTCTTTGCCTGTGAGATGAGAACTAGTGGTTAAAAATGCCCATCTCATGGGTGTAAGGGCTCAGTAAGTGTGACATTGATGCTATGAAGCTGTTCACCACTTTATCTCTTGAAAGATTCTCACCGTTCATTACATTTGTTAAAAGTGAGGAGTGGTGACAGTTACACATGTTTAAAGCCCTTTGAATTTGCCCTAAGCTGAAATCCACATTTGAATTCAACTTATATTGCTACTGTTTTTCTTCTTTTAAAAAAATAAAAGAGGTCAGGGAGATACTATAGTAACTACACATGTATGTTAGCGACTTATGTTTTCTCTGTAATTGAAACATTACATCCAGTGATCAGATCTGGCCTCTGTATGTGGTAAGTGCTACAAGAATCACAGATGCTCAAGCATTCAGAGATATGAAAACTAAAACACAGAACAAAAGAAATACCACTTGGATGACAGTGTTTTAGTATTACGTATAATAACCTCATGTTTGCTCTTTGCCACCATGAGCCAGTTAAGAAGTTTCTCTCATTCTTCCCTAAGATACTGACCAATCTTCCCTACCATTTTTTTTTTTTTTTTTTTGATGGTGGAGTTTCATTCTGTCGCCCAGGCTGGAGTGCAGTGGTGCGATCTTGGCTCACTGCAACCTCTGCCTCCTAAGTTCAAGTCATTCTCCTGCTTAAGCCTCCCAAGTAGCTGGGATTACAGGCATGAGCCACCATGCCCGGCTAATTTTGTGTTGTTAGTGGAGATGGAGTTTCCCTTTGTTGGCTAGGCTAGTCTCAAACTCCTGACCTCAAGTGATCCACCCCCGTCCTCGGCCTCCCAAAGTGGTGGGATTATAGGCGTAAGCCACCAAGCCCAGCCTTCTCTACTATTTTAAATCCAAGTTTTACACTTGGTTGGAAAATTCCTCTAATACATTTTATTTCACTCAGCAAATAATAATATTCTGAATCTGTTTCTAAAAAACTCTCACTCTCAAAGCTAAATAAGAACCCAGAGATGTGGAGAATCACATTCTGAAGTCTTGTCACTCCATCCTCTAATTAGTATGTCTGCTGTGTTTGCATTTATGGTTTATATGCTTTGAATTTGTAGCTTTTCTGTTTTGCAAGGGTTACTGTCAGTGAGACGGCTACCAAAAGACATACTGCTATTAGTGGTGTCGGGACCAAATGTATGTAACAGTGTGGCGTGTTTCTAAATCCCTACTGTGGTTTTTGAGAAACCGTCTCTAGATGGTTGTGGGTGACGTGAGGACTGAAAGAAAACAAACTTTAGAAACAGCAAAGCAGAAACATTAATAGGAAGGAGCTTCCAGTGATTAAATTTTTCTTTTGGTCTTTCAGGTTGAGGAAGTAAGGAGAGTAGGCATAAATGGTGGGAAATTTCCATCAACTTGAACAAAACAATGGAATACATAATTCTTAGCCACTGAGATGAGAGCCCAGGAAGTCACAAGGTCAAAGGATCCTGTCCCATTTGTCTGTGGTGACAGTCTCTCCTCCCCCTACAAGAAATGACTTACCCTTAAATAATAGAAGTGCCCCTGAGAAGTTGAAGAAATGCATGCTGATGGAATTTTTAAAAATCAGATACATTTTAGAAGTGATTATACTTTTCTATATTTTCCAATTTATTTTTAGTGAGAGTATATTCTGTTTATAATAAAAACAGAAATCGAAAAAATGTATATTTTTTTGATATGGAGTCTTGCTGTGTCGCCCAGTCTGGAGTGCACTGGCGTGATCTTGGCTCACTGCAACCTCGGCCTCCCGTGTTCAAGCGATTCTCCTGCCTCAGCCTCCTGAGTAGCTGGGGTTATAGGCGCGCGCCACCTCTCCCAGCTAATTTTTGTATTTTTATTAAAGATGGGGTTTCACCATGTTGGCCAGGCTGGTCTTGAACTCCTGACGTCAAGTGATCGCCTGCCTTGGCCTCCCAAAGTGCTGGGATTATAGGCATGAGCCACCGCGCCCGATTAGGAAAAATAAATTTAAAAGAAGGAAATAAACTAGGAATGTGGGGATGAGTGAGTTGTCACATTGAAAGGTGCTCATTTGCTGACATTTTATAATGTGAGAATTCTTTTGTCCTGCAAGCTGTGACATTTCATAGCATACTTGCTCTCCACATTTAGAACTTACTTTAAACGTAGGGGATGTCAGTAGGGCATTTCATATATCAAAACCTCAGACTCCACTCTACCAAAGCAGCCAGGCCTCACTCAACAGACATCGACTCTCACACTGTGCCAAGCCCACCCAGTGTGTCCTGGTTCCTTGTGGCTGTCCCTGGCAGTTGGAGACACCCACACGCCCCTGCCTTCAGTCAGCAGACACAAACTTGGGATGCGTCTGTTTCTTGTTTGTGAGAGGCCTGGTTCACAAGGATAACATCACGATCAGCCTGGGGCCCCTGTGCAGCTGCCCCATGAGGCCACTGCAGCAGCCTGCATTTTAGCGTGTGGCTGGGCTGTTTTGGTTTTATGCCCATGTATCAGTTTTGTTGGGGGAAGAGGGAGGGGAATGATTCTCAGAAAAGGGAAGGACATATCCTCCGCTTTGCTGAAAACGGAAATAAGGAATTATCAGTTCAGGGTCAGTAGAAGCCACAGGGCCTGGCTTCCTTCTCTTGGGCTACTTTGGAATGATTTTGTGTTGTTTTGAAAGGCCCGAAAGCAACTTGAGCCAGATAAATTGTTCTAGGGTGACAGTTTTTAACAGGGAGTCCACAGATCCCTAGGACTTTGAGAAGTGTGTCTGCGAAGTGCCTTAAATTATAATTAATGTTGCTTGTACTTGTATTTTTCCAGAGATGAGAGTCTCTGGCTTAAATTATAACTCGGAGATTCAGAGAGCTATAATTTTTTGTTTAAAGGCTAAGAACCAGTTTCAAGGAGAGGCCTTCAAGTCTGAGTTGTACATTTTGGTCTTGGCCCTAACTTGAGAACTCTTCCTGATTGGTGACTCGTGCATGTAGTGATAATATCAGAAAAGTGTGCAAAGCACCTTAGGTATACCTATAGAAGGTCATGTTGCAGAAAGATGAAGGAGGTTTCACTTTTCAAGTGCTGGCAAGCTAGAAATCTAGAAATCTTTTTTTTTTTGAGACCATCTTGCCCTGTTTCCCAGGCTGGAGTGCAGTGGCGCCATCTCATCTCACTGCAGCCTCCGCCTCCAGGGTTCAAGGAATTCTCCTACCTCCGCCTCCTGAGTAGCTGGGATTACAGGCGCGCACCACCACACTCAGCTAATTTTTTGTATGTTTAGTAGAGACAGGTTTCACCAGGTTGGCCAGGCTGGTCTTGAACTCCTGACCTTGTGATCCGCCCACCTCAGCCTCCCAAAGTGCTGGGATTACAGGCTGAGCCACTGCGCCTGGCCTGGAAATCTAGAAATCTGAGGGGGACCCACAGAAACCCATGCACTTACTGAAGCCCATGCTGCAGAAAGATGAAGGTTTCACTTCTTCAAATGCTGGAAAACTGGGAATCCAGAAATCTGTGACCCCTGCAGTTCTGTCCTAATGCCTCCTATTCTCTCCTTTCTCAAGTCCACTCAGAGCTCCCTTAATATTCTGTATTATCATAGTATTGACTCGTTGAAATGAACACAAATATCTCTTTTACCTGGTGTCTTAGCGTGTTTGTGTTGCTGTTAAGGAACACCCAAGACTGGGTTATTTATAAAGCAAAAAGGTTTATTTGGCTCATAGTTCTGCAGGCTGTACAAGAAGCATGGCACCAACGTCTGCTTCTGGTGGGGGCTTCAGGTTGGTTCCACTCAGGATGGAAGGTGAAGGGGACCCAGGTGTGCAGAGATCACATAGTGAGACAGCAGAAACGAGAAAAAAGGGGAGGTGCCGGTCTCGGTTCAACTTCAGTTCTTATGGGAACTGGGTGAGAACTCACTCACTCCTGTGAGAATGGCACCAGGCCGTTCACAGGGATCTGGCCCCACAATCGAAACACCTCCCACCAGGGCCCACCACCAACATTGGGGATCAACCTTCAACAGGAGACTTGGAAGGGCCAAACAAAGCATGTCCAAATCATAGCACCTGGTCTGCTGAGTTCTGAAATCATCCAGGCCCTCATGGTAGTGACAGGATAACACATTTATAAGGAACTTCCTCCAAGTGACTGTTTACCCTGTGCCCAACACAAATGACCTTCCCCCGGTTTCCAACCTTGGTTCTTGTTTTTCCTCTTATTATTCTCTCTGAGTGACCCAGTCCAAATCCCCAGCTTCCAGTGGCCTCTCAGTCTGTGTTTTTAGCACTCATCTCTCCTCTGAGCTCTAAATCTGCCATTTAACAGGTCCTAAAGACAACATCTCAATGTGGTTGTCCCACGGGCCCATCAAATCGCTGGGCCTAATGCTAAACTCATCACCTCCCTTCTACCTCCCAATCATTCTTTCTCCTGAAGTCCTTATCTTGGCGAATGGTACAGAAATTGATTCAGTTTTCCAAAGGTTTTTTTCATCCACCTACCACATCATTACTTCCACAATCTCAATGAGTCCAAAAAAGATTCTCTCCCCATATCTTGATGACATTACGTCCTAAATGGCTATAAAAACACCTTTCCTCTCTATCCCCTATCTTGCGATGCCTAATCACTCTGATTACTAGCTGGTCTTCTCATTCTCCAGTTGATCTCCCTCATTGCTTCCAGAATAACCTTTTTCTAAAAAACAAATTGGGTCATGTTATTTCCCTGCTTAAATTGTTTAATCGATCTCCATTGCCTTTATGACAAAACCCAGCCTTCTTGGCATGCCTACTGGGGACCTGTCTGAACTGATTCCTAGCTCTCCAGCCTCCTCTCTCACTCTTCTCCTTCTGGCTCATTGCTTCATCAAAGTAAATCACCTATAGTTCAGAAAACATATCTTTTCATTCATCTTCTGAACTCAATATGGGCATACTACATTTTTAATGCAGCTGTTTTGAGTGGAGGTCTTGAAAAAACTATTACACTTCACATTCCAAGTTGGGTAACAAAAAGACATCTTCACACCATGTCAGTGCTTCATTTGATCCCTGCCCCCTAACCTATTTCTAACATTAATGCTGAATCTCAGGCCATCCTTGAACATGAACCTCATTTCTGAGCCTCTCATCCTCCCTTCACATCATGCCTTATTCATCTCTCCAGATCCCACCCTGTCTATAACACACACTGTAGGGGTTGGGGTCGGTGATGGGTGATGTTCAGGTATGATGTTAGGGAGGGGGCAGGTCTGGGGATGGACATAGGAATCAGGGAGGTTGCATACACCCTTTGGTAGCAAACAATAGTTTTGCATGTAAACATGACTGGTGAAGCATGGCTAAGTGCAGTGGTACACTCTGATTGATCAGCTTGTATTGTCATGCTTTGTTCTTATAGATGCCATCCTGCCAGCTTGGAATGTCCGTTTTCTCCACCAGTGACCCCTGCCTCATAGAACTAATTTATATTCATCTTTTGATCAGTTGTTACCTTCCCTGTTACTCTTCACTGACCCCAGATTGGGCTAGGTGTCACTCCTGTACACCCATGGCATAGCTACATTCTCCTGAAGTTGCCCTGATCACACCGTACTGTGATTATTTATTTGTCTGTCTCTCTCGCCAAGGCAGGGGCTGGATCTTAGTCCTCTCTCTGTTCTTAGAATTTCACAAGAACATCCCTAGCAATAGGAGATGCTGAATAAATGCTTATTGAATGAATGAATGAATGGATGATGTTCTGTGACACACTTCTAAAAACCTGCAGAAGCTCCATGAGCATAAATAACCCAGAGTCCAACAAGACCTATTAGATCATCTCTTTATATTCTACGCATATGGCATTGCATACCAGCATTGATTCTTATCCAGATTTTAACTTACCGTCTTGGCTACCCCTTAGGCACATCTCAAACCCTCTTAACCCTGCCTGTCTGGGGCCACTGGACTGAATCATTCTGCCATCCGAGGCTACTACTGCAGGTCCTTTCACTACTTCGGAACTCAGATGAAGTACTACATTGAAGGATGTGGAATCTGGATTTCTTATCTGCTGCTAAAGGAGCTAGAAGATGCACCCTCAAAATGTGGGGAGTTGAGCCAGCATGGTGTGAACCCTGACCAAAGGGGAATAAGAGAGATGGGAGCTGGCAGGTACATTTCCTGTCCTAGCACCGGCCCCTCCAGTGGAAGGTTTTGAGGTACCATAGTTCCCAACAGCCTCTCTGACTCAGCAACAAGCTGATTCTTGTGAAGCCATGGCCAGTTTAGGCCCATTCCATCTTATGTTTGCTTTCCCTACCTCTCTTCTCTTCTCTTACTTGGGCTTCCCTGGGATTGCTGTAAAACACTAGCGTAGAAGCTTGGCCTCAGGCTCTGCCTCCTAAGGAATCTGTCCTAAGACATGTTCACACCTGCTAGTATTTCCTTAGAGAATCGTGGGCCAGTGGAGGTAGAAGAGGGAAGAACACTATGCATCAGGTGGTCTTTAGAGCTTGTATGTAGCGGAGCTTGCCTGGAAGTTCAAGGCCTCAGCCATGCATCCGCTGTCCTTGTCTGTGCAAGTGAGTGGTGTTGGCCACCCTCATTTAGGGGAATTGGGTGGATGGATGCATTAGTAGAAAAAGATCCATCATTTGGAACCTGTGAACTTGTTCCTATGGAGGCTGACCATCTGTTCCATAATTTCCTGTTTTTAAAAATCCCAATTTAAGAAATCAAATACATATATAACTTTTATGTCAGTAATACAGTTGTGAAAATGGATCCTTACCAATATTTGTGATACATTCTGGGTTTAAATCCTAGCTTTGCCACTTACTGCTTGTGTGACCTTGAGAAACTTAGCCAGGCCAAGCCTTAGTTTCCTTAACTGGAAAAGAGTCATTAATAATAGCAACTTATATCAGGACGTTGTTGTAAAGATGGGACAAGATAATGCATTTGTAGGCCTCAACACAGTACTGTATAGAGTAAGTACTCACAGGATATTAGTTATAGTTATTAATATTCTCTCTTTAAAATACAATTTGAGAATGATAGAGTGTTAATCCTAGTATAGTAAACAAATTTAAGTTTAGAGTTTTTTTTTTTTTTTAATTTGTAGAGCTTAGAAAGATTTTATTTTGATTTTAAGAGGTATTTTCTTGGTTTGAAACTTTTTTCTAGGGAATCAGAATCTCAGACCCAGTTTTAATCTTGTTAAAAAGGGTGAGAAGGCATGATAAAAAGTTTCTATGGAAGCGGTGTTTACCTGCCAGGTATTTTGTTTTATTGGAAATGTGTGAGAACAACATAGGGTTTGAGACTACGTAAGTGTATTTCCTATCTTCCAAATATTTTTAAGGTCATTGTAAATAACTTTATATCAGTCCCAAATTAATAAATTTGTGGAAACAGAAGCAGAAAGGTTTTGCAATGTTGCTGTGGTCATTCAGAGAATTTGTGGCAGAGAAGATCCCAGGAACTAGCCTCTTGCCCCTTACCTGAGGCGAGCTTCAATCTGTGCCAGGTAAACAGAAAAGTACTTCCTCCAGGGAAGCACATAATCAGGATTAACAATGTGTATGCTGGTAACTTTTTGCCTTTTTTTACAAAGCTGTATTAAGAGTCATTAAGCTTTGAACTGTAATCTGGGTTCATTATTGACTCCTTACAATCAAGCTTCCAGTTTAACTGTTCTACTTCATTCCACAAATGCTTGTCACTTTCTGATATGGTTTGACTGTGTCACTACCCAAATCTCATCTTGAATTCCCACGTGTTATAGGAGGGACTTGGTGGGAGGTAGTTGAATCATGGGGACAAGTCTTTCCCGTGCTGTTCTCATGATAGGGAATAAGTCTCACGAGATCTAATGGTTTTATAAAGAGGAGTTTCCCCTGCGCAAGCTCTCTCTCTTTGCCTGCTGCCATCCGTGTAAGATGTGACTTGCTCCTCCTTCCCTTCTGCCACGATTGTGAGGCTTCCCCAGCCACGTGGAACTGTAAGTCCAATTAAACCTTTTTCTTTTGTCAATTGCCCAGTCTTGGGTATGTCTTTGTATGAAAACAGACTAATAACACTTTTCTTCTGTGTAATGGCACTGAGCACTAGAAATGCTGCCAGGAAGGGCATGGTCCATCCCTCCATAAGCTAAACTCTGCAAACTTTCTCAAGTCACCAGTGACCACCAAGGCCCTTTATGTCTCTCCTCCTCAGCATTTGACACTAGAGAAAACTTCTTCTTTTTCAAAATTCCCTCTTGCCATCATGGCCTGGAGTCCTCTGGTTTTTTCCTCTCTCTCTCTGCCTGGCTCTGTCACCTGAGAGTCTAACTTCCCTCTTCCCAGCCCTGCTCCCTTATGTAGGCATGCTCCAAGACTCAGTCATCTTATATCTTTTTACTTCCCCTATTGATAACCTGTTCATTCCCTTGGCTTCATACATTCTTTTTTCTTGGATGACTCTAAAATCTAACTTTTACCTGTGATTTTCTCTAGGCACGAAATCTACATTTTCAGAGTCTTTGCATCTCAACATATCCCAAAAACTTATTTCCTATCCTGTCCCCAATTAATTGCACAGTTTAAGGGACCACTCCTAGTTTCCTTAGAGTATGTGTTGAGGTCTTCTCTGCCCTTACCTCAGCTACCATGGCAGTACTATTCTATCACCCAAGCTTAATTGCTATTTCCTATCACTGTTGTTTCTTGTATTCTGTTGAGTAAAGAACAAGCCCAAGGATTCCTATGGCTATAGGTGTTTTCTGTACTTTCATCTTTTTGCCCAGTCAAGGTTTTCTCCCGAACAGTCAATATTTCTTTGCTTTTCTACTGTGTGGATGGTGATGTGGGAGGGCCTGCGCTGTTGCAGAACATGGGAGCGAATAGCTCTAGGGGCAGCGTCAGATAAGAGAACCTGGTTCATATTGCATCGTGTGTGAATGGCACCCCCCGGAGTTGTGCAACGCAGTGCTGTGGAAGTGTAAGCATGCAAGGGATGGAGTGTCACTGAGTCCTTCTGGGATGCCAAAGACTTGAGTGGCAGGAACAAGTTGAGGGGAGTTGGCAGTTCAACCCGGAAGGAAAGTTTGAGTTTTACAAAAGAGGAAGGGGAGATAGTTTTCCTCTGCGTCATCTACCTGGGGGAATAAAACCCTGTGTTTTTCTAGACAAATCTGCATTGAGCTGACTTCATTGTAGAGCTACCCACCAAGCCTGAGATTTGTGGCCTGGAGCTCTGTTTTCCTCTAATCCTTGTTATTCTTGGTATAGACAGTATTGGCAGGAGCTCTAAACATAAAGGTTTTGTGTGCCTGCAGCTATACTGATAAATTAGGATTAAACCACTCTCATGTCACAACTGGACTCCCTTGGATATGGTTTTCCTATGGTCCAAAGAGGTTGGTCATAGCTCTGGTCACAGTGCTGCCTCCTGTTGACTGAAATGGCCCAGATGACTTGGCCACACCAGCAGTAGGACACCTTGGCTGATACTTATAACAGCAGTGTCCTCTGTTCAGGGGCCTGTGTAGCACCCAGACAGGCAGGTTGCCACCTTCCACTGCACAGGCTATGTGGTACACACTCTTCGTGAGCATGGCTCACATAGATGACCATGGGAATGGGCCCTGAAGTTGTCCACTCTGGTGACCCTGCCTCTGGTACCTTCTCTCACTGCTCATTTCCAGGCCGACCGATGTATCGCATTGAGCCAGCTAGGCCCTTTCCTGTCTCAGGCTGAAGCTCACACTGCTGCTTCCCTTTTGTCCCCAAATTTCTAAGGTCTCCTCCTCCTTTGCACTTTCACTTCCTGAATGCCATGACCACAGGAATGAAATCAGCAAGTTCTTGTTCTCTCTCTTGACCAGACTAACTCCTCCCAACCTTTATGGGTAGAAATAACGATGGTAATAGATAGCATTGACTGAGCGCTTATTATTCATGAAAAAGTTTACCTGCAGCATCTTACAGAATCTCTGAGGTAGATAATACTAGATGAAACTCAGGCTTAGAGCATTTCAGAGACAGATGTTCCATGACTAGAGTTAGCAATGGGGGACTTGGCCTGCTGCCTGAAGAGCTTGTGCTCTGAGGGTATGCTAGGCATCCTCCTATGACTCAGGTTAGATACAGCCTCTTCCAGGAAGCCGCCCTGGGCTCCCCACACCCTGCCCCTGACCTTTTATCATGCTCCTCAGTATCCCGTGCTGTCATGCAAGCTCAGGGCCTCTCAGAGGTGGTGGAGAGAGAGCTATGTTCCTTGCTTTTTCTGAGTTCCCAGAATATTAAAAACTGAAGAAGCTCCAAGACAGGATTAGAAAAATATTATGATTTTTTTGGATATATTTTCTTTTCTGATTTGACCAAATTAAAACCTTAAATTTATAACCGTATACATAGAAACCCACAATTAATATAATTTTGCTATGTGCAAGGCAGCTATAGGAGTTACAGTATAATTTTTTTTTTTTTTTTTTTTTTGAGATGGAGTCTCACTTTGTTGCCAGGCTGGAGTGCAGTGGTGCAATCTTGGCTCGCTGCCCCCTCTGCCTCCCAGGTTCAAACAATTCTCCTGCCTCAGCCTCCCGAGTAGCTGGGACTGCAGGTGCACACCATCACACCCAGCTAATTTGTGTATTTTTAGTAGAGACAGGGTTTCACCATGTTGGCCAGGATGGTCTTGGTCTCTTGACCTCATTATCCACCTGCCTTGGCCTCCCAAAGTGCTGGGATTACAGGCGTGAGCCACCGTGCCTGGCCACAAAAGATATTTATTGAACTGTGTATGCAGAATAACCTGATATTGGGACATGAATTTAAGGTTGTGGGAGGCACATCTCATATCAGTCCTTTTGGTGTAATACTTGAAGTCCTTTGTGAGTATGTGATCATTGGCTAATTGGCCTTTCTGGAATCTGGATTGTTTTTTTATCCGTAACATTTAGCAGAGGGTCAGGGCTCGGCACATTGGGGGCTCTTAATTCGTCTTGGTTGATTGAATGAATGAGTCAGTGAATTGTCTGTGAATAGTCTCAGACATCAGAACGATTTTAGTTAGAATCCCAGACTACTCTTTACTACTCTGACCTTGAGCACGATACTTAACCTCTCTGGCCTCAGCTTTTGTCATCTCTGAAATGCTGGTGTTATTAATGGTGCCTACCTCATAAGGTTGATAAGAGGAACAAAGGAGGTAATGTACCTCATCTATAGGATGGCGAAAGTAGACTGTCATGAACAGTGCTTGGGTCCAGGGGCAGGGGTGGTAGGAGACAGGTCATGGGCATCATTGTCAGCAAAGCGAGAGCCACTCCAGCTGCCTCCTTTCTCTGTGTCTTCATGTCCCCAACCAGCTATGGAGAAGAAGGATTAGTGATCCCAGGAGAGTCTCCAAAGCACCTGACTTTGTTCCCAGGGCCCTTAGCCCCTTTCCACATTCTGCCACTTGATGGGCAACAGTGAGCAGATCTTACCTTTTAAATAACACTCTGCAGTCCAGCAAGCATCCTCACCCACATCAGTCCAGCAAGCATCCTCACCCACATCAGTCCAGCAAGCAAGCATCCTCACCCACATCAGTCCAGCAAGCAACCTCACCCATATCAGTCCACCAGGCATTCTCACTCACATTATTAAATGAAGTAATAATCTCATTGCCTCAATAATTTACATTATCTCATTTATAATTATTATCTCATTTAATAATTACTCTTTTAATCAATATTAAATGGCCTGTGGTGTCAGGATATTCCTACTCTTGTTGTATCATTCCTGGCATCTTCTCGTCCCCTAATGGCAGAGTTATCATGGAGGATATTTGTTCTTGTATTTACTGAGTTCTTTGGCAACATCTTCATTTTTTTTTTTTCACATCTAGTATTTAAGGAATCTCATGGAGAAAAGCCTCATTTCAAACTTTTCTGTTTCCAAGTGGCCAGATAGAGAGTGGGCTGCTTGGTCCAGGACCTCTAACTCATGCATGCCCTTGTATTGAAAAGCAGGGCATAGCAGCACTCCCTATCTGGGACTCCACCATCTTTTCTGTCCATTTGGAGTCACAGGGTTCTAAAGCTTGGATGGAGCTTTCTAAGTGTGAGCATCCACATTGCTCTGGCATGTGAGAGCATTGGCCACTTCTTTTCTTTTGCTACAGATTCTCCCTGGATAACTGGATCCATTCTGTCTGATGATCATGTCCTAACTTGTGTCTCGAGCCTCAAGCTTCAAACTCAAAAGTCTATACGCCTAGTTGACATCTCTCTTGGATGTCTAATGAGCATCCCAAATGTATCGTATTTAAAAAGAAATGCTTACTTTACTCCCGAATCCTCTTTCTCTCTACCCCGATCAATGGCACTATCACCCACCCTGTTCTCCACCAGAATTCCTTCCCCTCCCTCCTATGTGACATTCATCAGAAAGTCCTGAAGACCCTGCCTCTAAAATATATCTCAGATGACATGTCTTTCTCTTTGTCTTCACTGTTTCATCCAGACTCTGGCCATCATCATCTTTTTTTTTCTTTATACAAAAATAAACCATTTTATTCTCAGTGTTGCTAATAGTTTAAATTACAACAGTAAGAAAGCTTTTAATGTTTGATTAAATGTTGCTAATATTTTAAATTACAACAGTAAGAAAGCCGTATTTTCACATGTGCAACAGATTTGTTTATTTATTTATTTATTTTTTGAAACGGAGTCTCTCTTGTCGCCCAGGCTGGAGTGCAATGGCGTGATCTCTGCTCGCTGCAACCTCCACCTCCTGGGTTCAAGCAGTTCTCCTGCATCAGCCTCCCAAGTAGCTGGGATTACAGATGAATGCTACCACGCCGGGCTAATTTCTTTGTATTTTTAATAGAGATGAGGTTTTACCATGTTAGTCAGGCTGGTCCCGAACAGCTGACCACTTGATCTGCCCGCCTCAGCTTCCCAAAGTGCTGAGATTACAGGCGTGAGCCATCACACCCGGCCAACAGATTTATTTTTTAAAGGAATGGATTTTGAGAGAAAACAATGTGAGGCAGAGTATGGAATAGAAAATAAATACAAATGTAGGCTATTTTGCTAATTGTTTTATGACCACAACAAATTAGTACAGAGAATGCCCTGTACAAAACACAATAAAGGTTCAAACATCGAGGTGTTCCCTTAGCAAGGCTGAAAATTTCAGTCTCTGGTATTTGGAATTTAGGCTGCAGTCTTTGTTTTTGGATAGACCACTGGTGGGTGGCACAATCCATGCTTTTAACCAGATTTAAACAGAAGAATGGCCACTTTGCCCAGGTAGAAATGAAGTGTTTGGTTTCATGTGTCGGGTAACTACCGAAGTTCCTCCCGACAATGCAATGTCGGGTGGGGTTGTACATCTTGTCACATTCCTTCTTGATATGAGCCACAGTGTTCTTCTCTTTGTTGTATTTCTCCAGCGCCTGAGTAGCACACTCCACCGAGTTCTGTTGCATCTCTTCAGACATGTCCGCATTTTTGATCGCGGCCTTTTGGTCACACATGGTTACCCATGGAGAAGGGGGCTAGCCGACTGCAACGGTCTCCTGGAGAGGTGCTAGCATCGCCCGGCTGGAGCTGCCATCGCTGCTGAAGCTGTGGTGCATCTAAGAAGAAAGCTTTTAATGTTTGACAGAAAGTTTTAAAGGTCACAAAACAATCATATTTTCCCCTTTGCGAAGACTGCTTTGCATAGTTTCAGCTTGCATGGTCAGTTAATTTTTTTTTAATTTTAAAAATTCTGTTAAATTACAACTATAAAATGGACCATCTTAACCATTTTTAAGAGTAGAGTTCAGTGGCATTATGTCCTTTCACATCGTTGTGCAACTATTGCCACATCCATCTCCTGAACTCTTTTTGTCTTGCAAAACTGAATCTTCGTACCTGTTAAACACTAACTCCTCTGCCTCCCCGGGCCCCTGGCAACCACCATTCTACTTTCTATTCTGTTAATGTGACTGTTCTAAGTACTTCATATAAGTGGAATCATATAGTATTTGTCATTTTGTAACTGGCTTATTTCACTTAGCATGATGTCCTCAAGGTTCATTCATGTTGTAGCATGTATCAGAACTTGCTTTCTTTTTAAGGCTGAATACTGTTCCATTGCGTGTATATACTACATTTTGCTTATCCATCCCGTTCATCATTGGACACCTAGGTTGTTTCAGGCCACTGTCATCTCTTCTCTCAACTGTTTTGACAGCCTCCTGATCGTTCGCTTTAATTCCAGCCTTTCCCTTTCCATCCTCTTCTTTGCTGAGTTTCGAAAACGGCAAAGCAAATTTTGTTGCTCCTCTTTACACTTCTTCAGTGACTTCTCATCGTGCTTGGAATAAAAGGTAAACATCTTCGTCTGAATCACAAGACCTCGTAGTTCTCAAAACTCATGACCTTTACAACCTCTCATGCCTCTTGCCTACTCTGTTCCCAGGTCAAGTTTTTTCTGGGTTTGTTTATTTGTTTTTCTCATCTCAGACTCTTTGTGTCTTTGGTTCCCTTTACCTTGAATCCTCTTCACTTTTCATCCCATGGTGGTTGGCTTCTTCTTATCTTTGAGATGATAGTTAAGTGTCACCTCTTCAGAGACATCTTCTGTCACTCTATGTATAAGATTCCTTGTTATTCCTTGTCTTCGTTCTATTTATTTGTAGGTCTTTTGTTTTTGGTTGACTTGTTTCCTACTTCCTTTTCCCTCATGATGTAAGCTCCTTGAAGGCACGGTCTATGTCTATCTCATTTACTTTTTTTTATTTTTTTTTTTGAGGCGGAGTTTCGTTCCTTTTGCAAAGCCTTGCCAGGCTGGAGTGCAATAGTGTGATCTCGACTCACTGCAACCTCTGCCTTCCAAGTTCAAGCGATTCTCCTGCCTCACCCTCTGGAGTAACTGGGATTACAGGCATGTGCCACCACACCTAGCTACTTTTTGTATTTTTAGTAGAGGCAGGGTTTCACCATGTTGGTTAGGCTGGTCTCGAACTCCTGACCTCAGATGATCCACCTGCCTTGGCCTCCCAAATTGCTGGGATTACAGGCGTGAGCCACTGCACCTGGCCCTCATTTACTTTTGTACCCTGAACATCTAGCTGGTATTTAATAACCACTTGTTGGATGAATGAATAAATATCCTATTTAAGGAAAGAGTGTGAGAGAAGATGCCACAATTGAGTCTACTTTTCCTTTCTTTCCTTTTTTCCTCACTCTCCCCTCATCCCACCTTCAAAACATTCTAAAATGTTAACATCCCTCACAGTTAAGAAGAATCACTGGTGTGTAATGATCACTCCTGCTCCAGGAAACTGGTTGAACTGCCTCCTGATGTAGAGGCCTCCTGATGTAGACAGGGAGCATACCCCAAAATTTTCCTTAACTTTCTCCACTAAAAATGATCACTTTTCTAGCCTTGCCCCATGTCTCTGAAAAGGCAACCTAATTTTACAGTGGTCTAAATAAGCAAGGCAGGAAAAAAGAAATTAAACCTGGAGAGAGAATACCCAAGTAGTATGTTTCAAAGTGCGACATGTAATTTTGTATTTTCTGCTGTTTTACATTGCCTTTGTTTATTCTCTATTATGGATAATGGTTGATTTTAGTTGAAGTTAGTCCCTTATCCATATTGGGAAATTATTTAAAGAAGGCTTTGCCTAGACTCCCAAGATTTTAAACTCTGGAGTATATTCTCTCATTTTTTACTGTTATACTCCCTTTTTCTTTCACAATCTCATTGACAATCAGAGATTTTCTTGGTTTATATATTGGTTTTCTGTAAGTGTTTATCACAGGACCACAAAATATGTGTTGAAACCTCACTGTTTGTTAGGTCGGAAGTCTGGCACAGTCTGAATGGGTTCCCTGCTCAGGGTACCATGGGCAGAAATCAAGGGTTGGCCAGTGGTGGTCTCAGTGGAACTCAGGGTCCCCTTCAGGCTATGGCCTATTGTTGGCAGAGTTCAGTTCCTTGTGGTTGCAGGACTGAAGCCCCCATTGAAAGAGCTCATTAATTAGATTTGGCTCACCTGGATCATCTCCCGGTCCTAAGGTCAATTAAATAGTAACCTTAATTACATCTGTAAAATCTGTTTTGCCATGCAGTATAACATAACCACAAGAGTAATACCAGGGCTCAGATATAAAGGGGTCATTTTAGGATTCTGCCTACCACATTGATCTCTTTTGTTTTTTTTTTTATTGGAGTTACATTCATCTCCATGCATCAGAAAGTCTAATTCTAATAGCTTAAGCAAAATATACTTTTCACATAAAAAATAGAGAAACAAATGATTGTTGGTATCAGTTCAGTGGCTTAGTGACATCAGGACCAATGACTGTTATTCTCTTAGCCTGTCCTTCCTATGATTATTGTAGCTCCAGCTATTAAGACCATATTCAAGTTGGGAAAAAAGAGAACATGAGAAGGATCAGAGCTGCATGAACTACATCTGTCTCCTTCATTGGGATAGCAAAACAAAACCAAGACAAAAAATACTTTTTAGAACTATATTTCTCACCATATCTCCATTTATGTCTAACTAGCTAGAACTTGGTGAAGTTGCCACCTCTAGGTGAAGACAGGAAAGCAGGAATAGGAATTATAGTGATTGGCTTAAACCAGGATGATGAGAAGAAATGGATGCTAGTGATGCAGTGAACTCTGTCAGTTATACCTCATTTCTGGAAGGCAGAATGTGCTGTCGTGGAAAGAGTGCAGAATTTATAGAGTCAGGAGGTCTGTAATTCTGTCCCAGTTCTGGGAGATGGTTAGCTATGTGACCTTGATCTAGTCACAGAACCTCTCTGAGCCAGTTACTTTGTCAAGTGAGATAAATATTTTCTTTACTTATCTCAGGGTTACTGTAAAAATGAATTGAAATGACCCATGAAGTTCTTTCCATTCTGGAACTATATACTAATTGTACTTTTTGGTAACTGGTAAAAAATAAGACAATTTCATTGATTCTAAGAAATGTGTGTGTGTGTGTGTGTATATATGTATATATATGTATATATATATGTTTTTTTTGAGACGGAGTCTCACTCTGTTGCCCAGGCTAGAGTGCAGTACCTCAATCTCGGCTCACTGCAACCTCCACCTCTTGGGTTCAAGTGATTCTCTTGCCTCAGCCTCCGAGTAGCTGGAATTATGGGTGCATCCCACCACCCTTGGCTAATTTTCATATTTTCAGTAGAGACAAGGTTTCACCATGTTGGCCAGTCTGGTCAGAAAATCCTGACCTCAAATGATCCACCCTCCTCGGCCTTCCAAAGTGCTAGGATTACAGGCATGAGCCACTGCACCCAGCCTTAAAAAATATTTTATCTTCTCTGAAATTAGATTAATTGTAAAATGCATCTAATTTATGTATGGCTATAAAATACAGATAAGAAATTATCCACATCAGCTCCCCACTGTCACACAGGTAAAATATTAGTATTTTCATTTCAAAAAAATATGAAGGAGAGTTAAACCAAGATGAATGTACCAAGATGGAGTAAGTCAATATCTTCTGAGAGTTCAAGGAACTGGAAAATGTTTTGCAAACTTTAAAGCCTGACCTCCTACCAGAGCCATTCACTAATGTAATACACTGCTCAGGTACCTGGGGATGTCAGTCAAGGTCACTGCCTCAGGAATGCACCAGAGATCAGAGGCAATGCCTAACCAGTTTTTCAAGCCAAGTGTAACTTAGATTCTTGACTCTGAATGTGGGGCCATGGAATTGTTAGATAGCAGAGCCATTGGGATTGATTATTTTGAAGGAAGGTCGCACAATAGAGTATTTTGTAATTATAACCTTGGGATATACATATATGTATGTATGTACATAAATGTGTGTGTTTATGTATATGCATGTATACACACATATACACACACCCATACACACAAGTAGTATGACTTTAGAGAAGGAAAGGTACCTAGGGTTAGGGGATTAAGCTGTGTGTGATTATAAGACAAAAGAAGAGGGAGTTCACTTATGGAGAATCGTAGATAGATGCTAACTCTGGTCACAATATGACATTTGTTCCTTTTGGACTTCTTTCTCATACATGTTTGATTTGAGGCTGAAGTGTTCGTTCTGTTTCCCAGTTTCCAATGGAAATTGGAAGAAGATTGGGTGGTCTCCTTTTGTTTTTTAAAAATAAAATATTTAAATGAAAGAATGAAATTTTTTATAAGTTGAAATAATAAGAGCAAACAACCAGGATCACTCAACTCATTTTCTCTTTTAGGAGCATCAAGGTACCTGTTAGTTAAGTGTGTGTGTGTGTGTGTGTGTGTGTGTATGTGTGTGTGTGTTCTTCAGTGAACTCAGTTCAGGTTTTCTTAATGAGAATTCAGGCCCCTCATCAAGGAAAAGAATGTGAAAGAAGGAAAGGGAAGAGAAGCAGTGTTCAAGTCCTTAAACTGATTTAGTCTTTCTCACAGGGTAATGGGGCCTTCCAGGCTTCTCTTTGATCTCGCAACTTATGAAACAAGCAGCAGGGTTATTTCAGCTTTCTGTTTCAGCTTCTATGGCTCCTGTAGCCCACTGTGACACAGATATCAGTGTATAAAAGCTTGATATTATCTTGTGTCATTGTGCTGTGCACAATTCTGAGTGCACAGTAGATAGATGCTTAATAAGGTAGCTGAATATCTTCCTTTAGAAGAACACTGTAAAGAAATATATAGAATTTATGTAGTCTGTTTTTCCCATTCTTCCTTTCTTTGTAGCTTTTGATTTGATCTTTAGTTGCTTGTCCTTGATTAAGAGAAAACTGAGGCCTTACTTGTGGGTTTGGAGTGGACACCAGGATCTAGTTGAAGATGTTTCTGCATAAACTCCAAACAGATGGCTGGACAGGGGTTGCCAGTAGTCTCAAACCCAAAAAGTGGATGTGGAGATTTTCAAAGATGCCGCCTAGCTGAATACCTATGAAAAACAGGTAGACAGGGAAGATGACCAAAGATTTAACAACCCCTTTTGGACCACCAGCCAGGCACAAGTAATATTTTTGTATTATATAGCATAGCTAACCTAACAAAATAAATCATTTTCCCAGCTCTGGAGCAATGAAATTAATCTATATGGCTGAGTGAAACCTTCCTTTTATTCTCAGATGATTTATAAAATTTCTAATTAATTTTCAGGACATTAGTATGAAATGACCTGTAGTTTAGATGTCTGAACTAGTCTCTTTTTAAAAGTGAGCACAAGTCAGAAAGTAATGTTCCAGAGGAGGACTTCCAGTTCTGGTTATAATTGGTAACTAGCCATTCTGCAGTGAACAACCACAAAACAACAACATCTATGAGGCAACTATTTTCAGGCTTCAGTCAACAGGCAGCGCAAGATTTTCTATCCTGAGGTGAGCCCGACACTCGCCTTGGCTCTTTTCCAGGGAAGAGTTTCCTGACTGCAGCATAGTCAGCTGGAGTCTAAGCCAAGCACAGCAGTCCTGCTGAGCTAAGAAAACAGAGATCAGAGTTTGGGGCAATTGAAGCAGCTGGAATCTGTAGGACAGAGCACCAGAGGGCAGAGAGTTGGGGAACAGAGAGCATGGGGATGGGGAGAGAGGAGCAGAAGTATGTCTGGGTGTACCCAGAGAACCCTTGGCCAGTTTAGAGTGCACAGGTGCATACTGAAACCATACAGATCTTAATAGAGTGGCTGCTGGAGGATTGAGAATGGGACAGAGATACTGGACATCAGGCAGTAGTGGGGGACATTGGTGGTCCAGCCCAGCTACAGTGGAAAGAGCTCATTAATGTCTTATTAACATCTGAAGCATCCAACCAAGATATAGAAAGCCTGTGTCCTAGGGGTAAGGACCATATTCTTAAGGAGGGTCTGTACATTTTTTTCTATAAAGGGCCAGTAGTTATTATTGACCAGTAATTATTTTAGTCCCTGTGAGCCATACAGTATCTGTCACAGCTACTCAACTCTGCTATTGTAGATCAAAAGCAACCATAGACCATATGTAAACTAATGAGCGTGGCTGGTAAATATACTAATAATACAACTTTATTTACCAAAAAAGACAGAGGGCCAGACTTAGGCTGTGGCTGTAGTTTGCCAGCCCATGCTCTAGAGTAAGATTTACTTTAAACTTACCCTAGCAAAGCCTAGAACCAAGCCCTGTGTATTAGTCAGGGTTCTCTAAAGCGACGGAATTAATAGGATAGATGTATATATGAAGGGGAGTTTATTAAGGAGTATTGATCACAACATGAAGTCCCATAATAGGCTGTCTTGAAGCTGAGGAGGAAGGAATCCAATCCTTCGAGCTGAGGAGGAAAGAATCCAATCTGAGTCTCAAAACCTCAAAAGTAGGGAAGCCGACAGTGCAGCCTTCAGTCCATGGCCAAAGGCCCAGGAGCTCCTGGCAAAGCACTGGTGTAAGTCCAAGAGTCCAAAAGCTGAAGAACTTGGAGTCTGATGTTTGAGGGCAGGAAGCATCCAGCATGGGAGAAGGATGAAGGCCAGAAGACTCAGCAAGTCTGGTCATTCCACTTGCTTTTGTCTCCTTTATTCTGGCCACACTGGCAGCTGATTAGATGGTGCCCACCTAGATTGAGAGTGGGTCTGCCTCTCCCCATCCACTGACTCAAATGTTAATCTCCTTTGGCAACAGCCTTAAAGACATACCTGGGAACGATACTTTGCATCCTTCAGTCCAATCAAGTGGACACTCAATATTAACCATCACACCCTGTCAAGATCTGCAGGGGAGACAGAGTTTAGAAATTGAGTCCTACAGCAATTAGAGAGCCTTGGGAAACAAATTAATCCAATGAAGTAAAAGACCAAGCTTTATACAAGCTCTAGGTGAGTAGCTCTTGGTCAAACTGCCTGCTGGAACAAAAATCAGTACTCTGCAAAGGAAAGTCAAATCCAGAAGGTCTTCGGTGTATCACTAACAATTAGGTGTGCAAAAAAATGAAAGAAAGCAAAAAAAAAAAAAAAAAAAAAAAAAAAAAAAAAAGCCAAACAAACAAAACCTTAGGAAAGTATTACCCATAGTCAAGCAAAACAAAACAAAACAAAAACAAAAACAAACAAAAGTCAATAGTAACTAATCCCAGATGGTCCAAAGGTTGGATTTAGCAGACAAAGTCTTTAAAGCAACCATTATAAATATGTTGAAAGAACTAAAGGAAAATATTGTCACAATGAGTGAATATATAAGGCATTGCAGCAGAGAAATAGAAACTACAAAAGAACATTCTAGAGTGGAAAAGCTGAATAACTAAGATACAAAATTCACAGGAATAGCTTATGGGTGAATGGAGGTGAGAAGAGAGAGTCAGTGAACGCAAGGACAGACTAACAGAAGAGATGGAAAAGGGGCAGAAAAACACATTTGGAGAAATACTGACTCAATTTTTCCAAGTTTAATGAAAAAACTGACAAACAGATTGAAGAAACTCCACTAACTTTGAGTAAAATGAGTTCACAGAAAACTACATCTAAATGCAGTTGCTGAAAATGAAAGGTAAAGAGAAAATCTTGAAAGCCATTAGAGGAAAAAAGACACATTATATAAGCATGAGTAATTACATATAATCAACTGCTCCTTAGAAACATTCAGACCAAAAGGCAAAATACTGAAGGAAAAATTCTGTGTCTTACGAAAAGTAGCCTTCAAAATCAAGGATGAAATAAAAGATGGACTGCTTTAGAGCAATGCCGTCCAATAGGAATATACCATGAGGCCAGGTGCAGTAACTTGTGCCTGTAATCTCAGCACTTTGGGAGGCTGAAGCAGGTGAATTGCTTGAGCCCAGGAGTTTGAGACCAGCCTGGGCAACATGGTGAGACCCTGTCTCTATGGAAACATTTTTAAAAATTAGCTGGGTGTGATGGTGTGCACTTATAGACCCAGCTACTCAGGAGGCTGAGGTGGGAGGATCATGTGAGCCTGCAGAGGTTGAGGCTGTAGTGAGCTGTGATAGTGCCCTGGTACTCCAGCCTGAGCAAGAGTGAGATCCTGTCTCAGTTAAAAAAGGAAGAAATATAGCATGGGCTATTTATGTATGATTTTAAATTTTTTAGTAGTTTCATTTTAAAACATTAAAAGTGTCAGGTGAAAATAATTTTAACAGTATGTTTTACTTAAGCTAATACATCCAAGATACCATTTTAACATGAAAGCAGTATAAAATTATTAGATATTTTGCACATTTTTATACTCTTCAAAATCTGGTGTACATTTTACACTTAAGTGAACAACTCATTCGGATTAGCCACATATCAGTAATCCCTACGTCTAGTGTCTACTGTATTGGAATTGGATGATATAATTTTAGATCAAAGAGAAGGGGGAATGAACATATTTCCCTATATGCAGATTTCCTCTGAAGCTATTTTACACAGAGTGTTTAAATTAATCTTCCTAAAACATTTACTAACATCTCAGAAGAGCTGAAGAGGCTACCTACTGTATATTAAGGCAAATTCATTCATTCATTCATTCATTCATTCGTTCATTCAGCTGTTTACCCAACAAACATTTACTAAGAGCCATACTGTATTCTAAGAGTTAAAGACATCAAGAAGCAAAAGATCAAGTTCCTTTCCTCATGTAGCCGCGTTAGCAAATAATTTCATTATAATTTGGTAAATGAGTGTAGGTTAAGATAGTATCAGCTTTCAGAAGATATGGGGGATAAAGGACCAGTGGGAAGTATGGTACTTTACTTATTGGAAGTTGAGGAGTACCACCATAAATCAGAGTTCTTGATTGCAAGCAACAGAAATTAATTTTGGCTAATACAAGCAGGAAAGAAGTCTATTGAAAGGTATGAAAGAGCTCGTTGGATTGCCAGATGACTGTCAAACGTGGCTTGGAAAATAGGTAGGAGCCACAGGACCTAGCCAGCAGTGAACAGAGCCAGAGTCACACCATGGGTCTGATTAGGATGCCGTACTTGTCATCATTTTCACAGAATTAGGTTGTGCCTGCTTCTGGGCTTGCGTCAATTTTCCATTGTTCGCATGCCATGCCACTCTTGCATGTGTTCAAGGCCCTTGTACCTTTTAGCATTCCCTCAATATTCTAGCAGCCGTTGACAAAGCCTGGATTAATTACCAGGAGGGATGGAACGATAATATTTTTTCTCAAAAAAGAAAGGATTTTGGGTATTGAGCAGACAAAAAACAATGAGCATGCACATTATAAAGGTTTTATAGCAAAATAATTTGTGTTCTTTATCTTTGCATTCAGTGATTGCCACTTGGCATAAATGCTTGTTGAACCAAGCCTGAGATAATGATTGAGCTAAGACTTGAAGGTGAGCAGGAGCTCATGAAATAAAAATGTCGGGAAAATATATCCTAAAGATAATATTTAATAATGTATTAAATTAATACATGAACAAGTGATCAAATAGGACAAAGTATATTCAAAAACACAGTCTTTCAAATAACTCAGTTCATCAGGAATATAGGGTTCACAAGGGGAGAGAATGACACATGAGATTAGAGAGGTGGATCAGGGCCGGATTCACAAAGTGCCTGCATTTATACAACAATTTTTATTGAGCTTCTAACATGTGCCAGGCACTGTGCTCAATGCTGAGGGTATAGCATGCAACCCCTGCTCTCAGGAATCCTTTGTTCATTTCTCATACCTCACTTTATCCTGTGAGGAGCCTTTGAGGAGCTGGAAGCAGAGCTGTGGCATAGCTATTTTCAGGTTTTAGGAAGATCACTCCAGCATGATAGGTTGGATAGTAGGTTGGAGCAGGTGATACTGAAGGCAGGGAGACAGGTAGGAGACTTGTAACTGTCTGCGTGAGAGATGATGAGGGGCTGAGCTAAGGCATTGGCAGTGGGAGTGGAGAGGGTAGGCTCCAGAGCTCAAACTCATTCTGAAACTTAGAGCTCCTTTTCCAGGGCACTTGACACCCTCTTCAGATGAGCAGAGTGTATGTAACTCACTGTGGGCTAGACGTGCCATTCCTGCTCCCCCTTCCTAAGTGCCTGTGCCCCACAGCTCTTTTGCTCAGATCCCTCCTTTCCAGCTTAGGGTACAGTTCAAGACCACCTATAGCTCAAGCTCTCAGAAGTCTCTTAACAGTCTTACTTGCTGCTGTCCTACTTTTGGTGACTAACTGCCAGAATAGGTTAGAGAGCAGAGGTTATTGTTTTAGGTTGCTGTGGTATCTCCCTGCAGTTGACAGCTGCTTGAGGGCAGAGATGCTGTTTTGTTCTTGCTTGCACCCTCAGGCCCTAGAATGGGCAGAAACAGTACATGTTCCTGAAGACTCTCGCCCCCAGCTTTGTGAAACACACCAGAGGTACTGATGGCTGAAAAATTCCATCACCACGCTCCTGTCCAGCACTGTCTGAGGAAGGCTAATCTCCCTTAAGCACACTTCTTGAGTCACTCTCTGCTTTTAAACCTCCCACAGCTTCTCATTTCCCCTTGAACTCTTCTTAGATTCTATGGTCAATCAATCCTTTCACTCCATATTCCCCCAGTGGATACCTCTGCTGTCATCAGACAGAGGCTTATTCAGACAGAAACACACCTCATTAAGGTCTGCTTCTGATTCTTACTGTCACTTATGGTGATCCCCTGTCCAGAGGCTTCCCTCGCTGATCCCTCTGTTGGTCCAGAATCAAGGACATCCTTCAGATCTCAGAAACCCACCCAGTCCCATATGCTTCCAGCTCTCAGAGATATCCCTACAGCTAAATTGTGGCACTTCCAGCATGTCCTTTAGCTGGGGCAGTTATTCTGGACTTGTATTTTCTGTTCTCTGGATCCTTTTCTCCTCAGCTGTGATGGGAGCTGCTTGAGGGTTGCTGTCTCAAGGGTAACTGGTACATTTCCAGAAATGTATGTCTCACAAAGGCAATTAGAGGACTGTCATAAGACAACACTACTTCTGTGACCCCCATCTTATCAGACAATTGCATTCTCCCTTCTACAAATTTTTGTTTATAAGCAATGCTGAGAAAGAAGTAGCTCTCTGAAATGGCAACTCCAAAACTTCATTGAAACTTTTAGCATCTGTTGGTCAATCCTCCTGCTGATACTGAGTCACCACTCATTTGTGGTGATTCTAAACCTCATTTTATGATTCACATTCTAAAAATGGGGTGAGGTTTTTACCAAGAAACTAATTCCAGTATGAACTTAACCTCACAATTATTGGGTTCTTCTGTGGGTTTCCAGCTGCTAGCACAGCACTTTTCAAGGTCTAATTTCTTATGGCTTATTGGTGTGGCTCTTCTATGGCAAATACCTAAAATCCATTTTATGGATTTATAGTATAGAATATGATAGGGGGTTCCATGTGATCAATTTGTTCCACCAGTCTTCATTGGGACCAGTCATTGTCTGTCACCAGCCCATGTCTAGTCTGGGACATGTGAAGGAAAGATAGATAAAGTTTTGGGGCTCTTTTTTCGTTCATACATTCTGAGGAATGGTCTCGGTTCCTTGGCCAGAATGCACCTATATCTATAATGAAGAGGATTTAGAATCTGCCTTCTGGGCACTGTAGCTGAGCACGTGACTTTACTTAGCATCTAGAACTTCTTGAACAATGACTGAAACCAGAATCTGCACGTGATAGAAATGGAGTGGTTTCATGAAATCTGCATTCTAGTCCCAGGACTTCTACGAACAAGTTATGCAACCTTGGGCGAGTCATTTAACAACAGCAGCAGTGCTGGCAGTAGCTAACATTCATAAAGGGTTTGGAATGGAGCCTGGGGCAAAGTAAGCCCTCTGTAAGGTCACCTACTGTTTTCATTGTCATTGTTACAGAGGGTTTATTACATCCAGTCCTGAGTACTTGGCATACATTATCTCATTTAATCCTCAGAATTATGGATTGAATTTTTTAATTCTTGCTGTACAAGGGTAAACTGAAGCTTAAAGAGGTTGAGTTATGAGTGCAAGACTGTAAAGGACTCCAAGACTGTATAGGACTCAAATCCAAACAACCTAACTCCTGGGCCCATGATCACAATCTATTGGTGTACCTGATTTCCTTGGGCCTCAATTTTCTCATAACACCTGAAATTGTTGATCTTTAAAACCTTCCAGTTTAAAATTTTTAAATATTTTCCCCTTACCTTCACCTTCCTCCCCTATTCTCTTCCCTACCCCACTTATCCATGACGTTTGCTGGGTTCGTCATCACAGGATCGGCAGGATGTTTTCCCTGTTGAGTGATGACACTGCATGTGTCAGCATAGGGACTTGTTTTGTGTGTGTGTGTGTGTGTGCGTGTGTGTGTGTGTGTGTGTTTGTTTTTGAGGCTGCAGTGGGGCTAGTTTACATGCTGCTGTCGTTGAGAGAGGAGGAATCTGACTCTTCAATTTTACTGTCTTATCTTGGCCCGCAGCCATTACCACATTGAGTGACACACATTTGACAGGGCTTGAGAAAGGCATCATAGGCAGAAGCCAGTGGGAATCAGCTCTTTGTGCTTGTGGACCCTGCGCTGCTGTCTGGTAAGATCTGGTTTGGGAGACCTGCTCTCTCCAGGCTGTCTGCATATATCTGGCCTTGTGGTTGGCGAGGATCTTAGGTGAGGGACTTGGAGAAGAGGCTTCTGGGCTTTCCATCCTTTATATAGCTTGGGGTGTGCTGGCAAACTTTCACATGGGGAGTTTCCTGGACATTTCATTACAGTTCCATTGTAATTGATATTTGTAAAGTACTTAAGTTGGGTGATAGTCTATGTATACTGTATTCTGTTGTACCTTTTTGTGACTGTGACTCCAGGGTTAGAGTGTTTTGGCTGCAGAAGACCTGGACTCAAGGGTTGGTCTATCACTTCTTGGAGTGATAGGAGTGACCTTACACATGGAACATCGAACACACCTGCTTGTTATGGCTTCGACTTGATTATTCTTTGGGTAAGACCTTATTATGAAAAAAAGTCAGTTAGCCACTGTGCTGAGATTTGTAAGCTCTTCCACTTAGGAGCCTAGAGGAAGCATTTTAAGAACCTTAGAGTACCAAAAGGGCCTGGAAACACTAAAAGTGTTAGGTAAGTCACTTAATTTTTCTCAGCCCAAATTTCTTTATCCATAGAAGAATTAGAGTACTACGTGTCCTACTTAACAAAATGGTTGTTGAATCAAGTGAAGTATGGTATGAAAATGTGTTTCTGAAAATTATAAATTCTGTATAAACATTAGTGGTTTTTAGAAAGCATCGTGTGCCAAAACTAATTGTTTTAAAGAACAAAAAAGCAAAAGCTGTTAATGTTTCTACTGAATTTCCCACGTAGAGATTATTTACTGCAGATGATAACCTGTAGTAAAACTTCCTAAAGTTTTCATTGTGCACCAGTTGGAAGGCTGTGAGTTAAGTTGTTCTAGAAACTATCTGAATATTGTGTATATTCAGTTAATAAGAACTGATAGTCAAGGTATATAGTAGCTCTTTTGTGGAAGCACATTAGTTTTGGATAAATTCAGATTTTATTAATTCATTATTAGATCAAGAGCTAGGTTCAGGTTGTAAAAAGATATTATTACCATAAACAAAATTATGTCAATTAAGAATCTTTCTATATTCCTAGAACATAATTGCAGTGTGAGCAAAGGCTAGACCGTTGCAACTAATTTAAATAGGCCTAGATGGAAAATGTTTCTCTAACTCACATTTTTCACTAGCACAGATATTCCCTATTCTCTTACTACAAATGAATAAGATCACTTCATTTCTGTTTTTCTTGATTGATAAACGATGCTTGGAGATACCATCTGGAGATTGTTGAGTTTCTGCCAGAGATTTGAATCAGACCCTCAAAGAGTTACCTGCCTAAGGCAAGAAACTGGACTAATTTAATAGAAAAAGAACATGCTTTTATTTTGCCAGCTGGTAAAAGAAAGTGAAAGCGTTTTGAAAAGTTTTAATATTTGTTTTGCAATGATAGTATTATAGATGACAATATTTCTAAAATACAATAATTAGGGAAATTAGAGAATCTAATTGCTGAAATTTGTGTAATTATTTACAAGTGTGATATGAAGACTTATCTAGAAACCTTGATGCTAAAGACAGACATTTCAGTATAAAAGGTGAGGGCATGACAGGAACAGAGTGAAGTAAGGCAAGTTGGAAACCACCCCAGGCCTTTTTGTGGGCAGCACTAAAAGCCCTAGACCTTTGTGGATTCAGTATAATGTAATGGTTATCCTTTTACATTTTTTGTTTGTTTGTTTGTAAACAGATTTCTGCCTGGCAGATTGACCAACAGCAAGAGGGGCTGATCTGTCTACATTCTGAGTACTGCCCTTGGCAAGACACCTAGGACAGACCCCGGACCCAAGTCCACTGTACTACCATACCCCTACCCCAGCCCACCCCAGACAGTATTCTGGGGTTCACCCAAGGTCAGCAGTGTGAAGATGACCAGTGCCTTTTTAGCATGACGACTTTGGACCATGTGATTGCCACCCACCAGTCAGAATGGGTCTCCTTCAATGAAGAGCCACGCTTTCCTGCCCACTCGCAGGGTAAGGAGTGCCTTCATTTCCTAAAGCAAAGAGATTGCCAAACAACCATGTCTATTTGTTATGGCTTCTACTTGATTATTCTTTGGGTGGGATCTTAATATAGAAAAAAGAGTCAGTTTCTTACTTTCTTTCTTGAGATCTTAGAATCCTAAGTGGAAGAATTTACACACTGAAGAAGCATCTTGGAACCTTAGGGCCCTAAAAAGAAGCTTGGAAACACCAAAAGTATTGGCTCTTTTCTCCCAAGAAACAAAAACCTAGTATTTACCAAGTGCTTTACTTTCAGCCTTTTCAAAATGTAGTTGTTAAAAGTAGTCGTTAAAAATGACAGCTCTGGAACCAGAGGGCTTGGGTTCAAAGCCCTGTTGCACCAGGAATGAATGATATGCTTTTGGGTAGATTATTTATTTAACCTCTCCAAGTGTAGTTTCATTATCTGTACAGTAGGGGTAATCAGTACCTATCTCACAGGTTGTTGTGAGGCTTAAGTGAATTCATACATAAAAGTGCTTAGAGCAGTGCCTGGCATGTGGAAAGAGCTCAGTACGGTCATAGTTGATCATAAGGAGGATGACTGTATTGACTTTAGAGAACTTGTGCTCAGGGATGAAGGTCAAGGTAGGATCCAGGAGATATTTGCAGAGACATGTCAGTTGATTCTGTTCTACTGCAGCTACCAGTGCCTACTGAAGTCATCCCACCTTCATTTGTAACACCTAGGAAGTGTGAGTCAACAGGTATGCTCTCTGATATGGTGGCCATGTGATTATCAAGCCCCTGAAATGTGACAAGTCTGAATTGGGATGTGCTGTAAGCATCAAATATCTACACTAAATTTCAAAGACCTAGTTTAAGAAAAAAAATTACATAGCTAATTAATTTTATATTTATTACATGTTGAAATTACAAATTTTCAACATATTGGGTTGAAAGGTATGTTATTAAAATACTTTCTCCTGTTGTGGTTATTTTTTTTCATGTGGCTACTAGAACATTTAAAATTACATATATAGCTCACATTTTATTTCTGTTTGACAGAGCTATAGAGGCTTTGAGTACTTGCAGATGGACCAGTTGGCTAGTGATGGAAGAAAAGATTTTTATATTAATTATTTGATTAAAAAATTTCTAAAGAAAAATTGACTTCTTTTGTTGTACAGCTGATGAATTTCAGCACATGTATAGGTTTGTATATCTACCACCATAGTCAGGATATAGTGTTTTGTTGTTGTTGTTGTTGTTTTGAGACAGAGTTTCGCTCTTGTTGCCCAAGCTGGAGTCCAGTGGCGCAATCTCGGCTCACTGCAACCTCTGCCTCCCGGGTTCAAGTGACTCTCCTGCCTCAACTTTCCAAGTAGCTGGAATTACAGGCATGTGCCACCACGCCCAGCTAATTTTGTATTTTTAGTAGAGACGGGGTTTTGCCATGTTGGTCAGGCTGGTCTCGAACCGCTGACCTCAGGTGATCCACTCACTTCGGCCTCCCAAAGTGTTGGGATTACAGGTTTGAGCCACCACGCCTGGCCAGTTTTTTTAATTTTCAAAAAAAAAAATTTGAAGTCTGTTAAATTTTCTAGGGCCAATCAAGTGATACAGGGCTACAGGAATAGCCTCTAGGTTACATTCAGCTGGTCATTAGTGCACACGGGTGTGTACCTGGTGTCCTGTGGCTGTATATAGCGTAGACTGCAAAGAGTTTGAAATTTGAATTTGAATGTCTTCTGACAAAAGTGCTGCTGTTTAGCCACAGTCTCCACCAGTCCCTTTTGCCTTTCACTTGTCCTACTTGACGCAGGTATATTTCTTACTTGACCTCTGTAAGCACTTTCCTTTGTGACCCCCAAGCCCTGGAGTACATGCTGGGATAAGAATAGTGAAGAAGGCTCCTAGTCTCTGCCTGCCAGGGTACTGACTGGAGACATGCTGAGCTTACAGCATTTACACAAGATTGGGGAAACAGTCATTTCACATGGAGTCAGATGGGTGTGACTCTTTCTTCTCCCCACTCACTGCAGTGGTGCGTTGTGCTGGCACCCCATGGCCATCCTTAGTTTTTGCCTCCATGAGATGGCTCTGAAGAGCGGCCTTCCTCACATGATGGTGGCATCTGGTATCTGTTTCAGGGGGCACGGAAGAGCACCTCCCAGGACTGTCATCTTCCCCAGACCAGTCCGAGAGCTCCTCTGGGGAGAACCATGTGGTGGACGGAGGCTCTCAAGACCATTCCCACTCGGAGCAGGATGACTCCTCTGAAAAGATGGGCCTCATCTCTGAAGCAGCTTCCCCACCTGGGAGCCCTGAGCAGCCCCCACCTGACCTGGCCTCAGCCATCAGCAGCTGGGTTCAGTTTGAAGACGACACGCCCTGGGCCAGCACATCTCCACCTCATCATGAAACAGCTGAGACAGGTGAGGGGGTAGGAAGGGCCCAGCTTGGTTATACGCTCAGCAGGGATGCTTTTCAGTGAGAGTTCTGTAGGGCTGCCAGGATTCCATTTCACCTGCCGCCTGCCCCTGAAGCACCAGTCACACAGGGGAGAGCAGACGGCGTTCTCATCTGGTTTAATTCTGTATCTTGTTTTTGTTGACATAAGCATACAAAAGAATTTATGTGTTCTAGGACATTTCTAGTCCTTTACTCTTGTCCCTGGCTGTTGACTTGTCTTTAAAATAATGCATATATATTTTTCTATTAGGGATTGGAATTATATTTACTCAGCCCCTAAATCATAAGCACCTTACATATAGAAATGAATGTTTCTGCTGGGTGTGGTGGCTCACGCCTGTAATTTCATCACTTTGAAAGGCTGAGATGGATGGCTTACTTGAGGTCAGGAGTTTGAGACCCACCTAGCTAACATGGAGAAACCCCGTCTCTACTAAAAATACAAAAATTAGCTGGGCATGGTCACGCACTTCTATAATCCCAGCTACTCAGGAGGCTGAGGCATGAGAATTGCCGAACCTGGGAGCAGAGGTTGCAGTGAGCTGAGATCGCACCACTGCACTCCAGCCTGAGTGACAGAGCGAGACTCTGTCTCCAAAAAATAAAAAAAGAGAAATGAATGTGTGTGAACGTGTGGACCACTGACCATGTCTAAGCATGTCACCAACAGGATTTGTTAAACGTGGATATTCTCACACTTCAGAACTCTTGAATCCGAATCCTCATGGGTAGGGGTGGTTGTACATGAGAAATATCTTATTTTGTGGCATTTCAATGGCCAGAAGCTGCACTGGGGAGCTTAGTAAAGCTGTAGGAGTTGTTAGTCCCCACCCTGGTGACCTGGCTACTTCTTTGTCGTCCACCGAAGTATGCCACAGGTGATTTGGATAAGCTTTGGGACTGTATTAGTTTTCTATTTGCTGCTGTAACAAGTCACCACAAGTGTAGTGGCTTAAACAACATGAGTTTATCATCTTATTATTCTGTATTTCAGAAGTCCGTCATGGGTGTCACTGGGCCAAAATCAAGGTGTTGGCAGGGCTGCGTTCCTTTCTGGAGGCTCTAGGGGAGAGTCTGTTTCCTGGCCCTTTCCAGCTTTCAGAGTCTGTCAACATTCCTTGGCATATGGCCCCTTCCTCTGTCCCTAAAGCCAGGAATGTGGCATCTGTCTGTGCCTTTCTTCTGAAGTCACATCTTTCCCTGACATCTGCCTCTATCTTCCATTCAGGACCTCTGTGGTTACATTGGGCTCACCAGGCATTAAGGACCTCTGTGGTTACACTGAACTCATCAGGATAATGTCCCCATCTCAAGGTCCTTAACATAATCACATCAGTAAAGTTCTTTTGCCATATAAAGTAATACATTCACAGGTTCTGGACAAGATGTGGACATCTTGGGGTGGAATGGGAGGCATTATTCTGTTGGTGCGTTAAATGTTTTCCTAGTGTCACTTTTAAGGCTGATTCCTTTGTTTTTCAGTGTGTTTTCAATACCAATAAAAATGATTTTAAGAAAATATAAAACAATTCTGTTACATTTATATTTTTATGTAATAATTTGCACATTTATGTCTATTTTCATATTTAAACATCAGATTTCCTTTTTTTTTTTTTTTTTTTTTTTTTTTTTTTTTTGAGATGGAGTCTTGCTCTGTTGCCCAGGCTGGAGTGCAGTGGCACAATCTCAGCTCACTGCAACCTCTGCCCCTGGGGTTCAAGTGATTCTCATGTCTCAGCCTCCCGAGTAGCTGGGATTACAAGCACCTACCACCACGCCCGGCTGATTTTTGTATTTTTAGTAGAGACAGGGTTTCACCATGTTGGCCAGGCTGGTTTCGAACTCCTTGACCTCAGGTGATCCGCCTGCCTCGGCTGCCCAAAGTGCTGGGATTACAGGTGTGAGCCAGTGTGCCCAGCCTAAACATCAGATTTCTGCATGAATTGTCGCTGAGTTACGACTCTCAGTGCAGCATAGAAGAAGTGACAGGCCCAGACAGGTTTCCCTTACTGAACACCTAACTCTGAGAAGGCATGTAGGGAAAAGTTACCGAACACTGGGCAGTGAATGAGCACAGAAGTGTGTTCCTTCTGCTTAATATGATACATTTACTGCATACTTATTGTCTCAGTTTCTGTGCTCAGTGCCTTAACTACATCATCATTCATGTACTCCTTACAACAATTGTATGAGGAAGATATTTATATTAATCCATGTTACATATGGTGGAGGAGACTCAGCCAGACAGTGCTTTGGGAATTCAATCAAGGTTGTGTGCTAGGAAATGGCAGGAGAGCTTCCGCACTAGCCCATCCGGCCCCAAGGTCTTGGAGCAGCCTTCGGATGCCCTGTGCTCTCCTTTCGTTTGCCTCACTCTTCCTGCTGCTGCTGCTGCTGCTCTAGTACTCTCTGCCCCCTCATTACCCAGGAGGCAGTGGGGGCAAGGAATGGAAGGTAAGTGATGGATGGGGTGCTCTTTCTCCACTTTGCTGCCCTAAAATGGCCATGCCTTCAGGTCATGGATTATATTCATGGCATTGAGATTCTTTCACATCTTATCTTTAGCCTCAAAGATTTCCTGATTGCTCAAAACTATTTATATGATAGTCAATTTGCTCAACTCTTCACTGATTTTTCCAAAATTCATTTTGAGATTAGTTATAATTATGTTGCCTCCATCTGACTGAGGATCTTATCTTGTGACTGACAATGCTTTTGATATATTGTGAAAGCTTTACCCTTTAAGGCAGCAGTTCACAATCTGGCCCATAGTCCTTGGGGTCTCCTAAGACCCTTTCAAGGGGTCTTTTGGGTTAAAATCATTTTCATTCTAATTCTAAGATGTTATTTGCCTTTTCACTGCTTTGACATTTGCATTGATGGTAAAAAAAATAACAGCAGATAAAACTGTTGGCCATTGTCTACTCACAGTAAAGCAAAATGTCTATTTCACCCAACAATATCCTTGATGAGGCAGTAAAAATTATGAATTTTTTAAAATTGTGATTCTTGAGTATGTCTTTTTAACATTCTCTGTGACAGATTGGGAAAAAATACGTGAAACACTTTTGCTCCATATCAAATCGTAATAATTGTCTTGAAAAAAAAGTATTTTTTTAATTTTAAGAATTCAGTTTAAAATTAAAGTTATTTTAAAATTATTAAAATCGCATAATGCAAAAATTTCTTAATGAACAAAATATCAGTATTTTACAGACAAGATCCAACTAACACTTGCATGACTATGCCACACTTGGCCCACCCTTATCCTGGACCTGGTGTTGCAGGAATTTTCCTAAAGTTCAGTTAAAGATGGGGTCCTTGTCCATCCCACGGCCATGAAAATTCAAGCTCGCAGATGGTTTGAAGGGTAAGTAAGGCAGGGCTTTATTGGGTGAAAAGGAAAAAAGAGGGGAAACAGGGGCTCTGAGCAAGGCCAGAATTCATCTAGAGTGCCTCCAGCCCACAGCTCAAATCCCAGGTTCCACACAGGAAGAGGAGGGGCCAGGCTCTTCCCTGCTGCAAGTGGCACAAACCTCTGTGGCTCCACCCCAGTGCACAGGCCAGTTGGAGTTTTTCCGGGGACCTCCTCCCTGCTGGCTGTCTCACTGGTTCTAATAAAATTTCATTTACAGAAATAGTCAACCTGTGAGCCATGGTTTGCTGCTTTGATTTTGATTTGATATTTTTAATATACTGTGTTAAAATGTTGTTTTCATTACTGAGTTTTTTAGCACCCCCTTAAATTTTACATCCGAGGCAAGTGTGTCACTTGCCTTAATCCAATCTCAGCCCTGCATTGTCCTAAGAATTTAAGATTTATTAATATTGCCAGAGAATAAATCAAGAAATGACAGTGTTCAAATGCATGAAAGCATAATTTTGAAAACTGCTCAAGTATAACTAATTCCATCTGTTCATATGTGTGAAAATTTCACTCAACCCTGTGGAGATGGAGTTCTCTACCTTAGGAGGGTCCTGTAGGATGGGTTCCCAGCAGACTTGATGCCCAGTCTGTAGGCAAGAAGCAGAAATAAACCGTGAGTAGGGCCGGCCCCACCTCAAGAAGTGTTTCTAACCTAGAAACCCAAGGAGCATAGAGAATGGTGCACAGCATTAGAGTGGTAAAGAAAATGGCAATAAACCCAAGGGTCCAGTTCCAAATTTTCTGCCAATACCCAACTTGACCCATCAATGAACCTAAACTGAATGAAAAGCTGCAGGGTACATTCCTATTACCCAAAGTAACCTCTCCCACATAAGCTAATTCCCTCTTGGGTTTCCTCCCATAGATTGTGTTTAACAATAAGGATAGAGTAATTGGCAGAGCTAAGGCCAATTACACAGGAGAGACTAGGCGTTAGCCCCTGCCTCCTGCCCCCACATAATGGATAATGTAGACATTCCCCAAGTTACACAGTCATTCCATTCTGGAGGCTGTTGTGCAGCTCAGATTTTAATTTGAATCTAAAATGTTTGAGTACATGTGCTATATATTGCAATAATACCACCTATGTAACTGCAGGCATTATGCAGAAATAACACAGATGTTTGCAGCAAGTAGAGACGTGTGAGACTTGCTGCAATCACTGCTGCCTGCTCTGTTGTTTTGGCAATACTAAGCTGAGTAATGGCTCCCAAAGACACCAGGTTGTCCTCCCTGGAACCTGTAAATATGATCGTGTTTGGGAAAAGGGTCTTTGTAGATGAGATTTAGGATTTTGAGATGGGGAGGTAATCCTGGATTATGTGTGGGCCTTAACTGCAATCACATGCATCCTTATGAGAGTGGCAGAGGGCGATTTTGCTTACACAGAAGAGAAGGCACTGTGGAGATGAAACAGAAAGAAATTTGAAAATGCTGATCTTAAAGATGTTAGTGACGAAGCCACAGCCAAGGAATGCTGGCAGCCACCAGAAGCTGCAAGAGACAAGAAACAGATGCTTCCCTAAAGCCTCTGTGGGGAGTGCAGTTCTGCTGACATCTTGATTTTAGCACAGTGATTCTCATCCCAGACTCTGGCCTCCAGAACTATGAGATAATAAATTACTGTTGTTTTAAGATACCAAGTTTGTGGTAATTTGTTACAGCAGCCGTAGAAAACTAATGTACTAAGTCTCTAAAATCTTAAAATGGAACCCTTTGCATAAGGCTGAGAATGAGTCAGTCTGAATTAGGGGAGCATCTGTAGTGATGGAGAACTTTTTTTCTTTTTTTTTTTTTTGAGATGGAGTCTTGCTCTGTTGCCCAGGCTCTGGAGTGCAGTGGCGCCATCTCGGCTCATGATGCAGGGTATTTTTTAAGGAGATGTGTGCATGTCACTGTGCTTTGTCCCTAAACCTTACAGCTCCTTATAATTTACTCATTGAGTCACCAGATATTTACTAAGCACTTCCTCTGTATAGTTCTGCTAGGTGTGGATATTCAAAGACATAGCACAGTGCTTAGAATTGAGCAGAAATCCATTGGGCTTCTTTCTGGATCCTCTAGTAGGAAACCAGAGCCAACCTGTGCTCCTGTGATTACCATCTCTTGAGGTTGTCTTTCAACCACTACTTGTCTTTTTGTTTTGAAGTTTTTTCTTTTTTTTGAAATGGAGTCTCGCTCTGTCACTCCGGCTGGAGTCCAGTGGCGTAATCTCAACTCACTGCAGCCTCCCTGGGTTCAAGTGATTCTCCTGCTTCAGCCCCCAAATAGCTGGGATTGCAGGCACATGCCACCACATCTGGCTAATTTTTGTATTTTTAGTAGAGACCGGTTTCACTGTGTTAGCCAGGCTGGTCACGAACTCCTGACCTCAAATGATCTGCCCTCCTTGGCCTCCCAAAGTGCTGGGATTACAGGCATGAGCCACCGTGCCTGGCCTACATGTTTCATTTCATACAGCTGAGAATTTGGAACTGGCTCTGAGGAAGCAAAGGAAGAAGTGGGTGCTGGGAGAATTACTTGCCTGAGCAGTTCATTTTATGACAGGTGCCTCTATTGTCTCTTCCTGTGAAGGATGAAATTCAGAATTTAGAGCAACTTCCCTTGTTAGTTACCATTTACTTCTGGGGCTTCTCCAAAGCTCTTACTCAGTTTTATCCAGTTTTCCTCACTTGGAGAAAGTGGGCACTACTGACCTAGGATAAACTTTTGTCTAAATTGGCCACCTCGCTGTGGGCCAAGTAGTGCGCGTTGTGCCCACAGCTAGGTGACCAACTTAGACAAAATGGCCCTCTCGTGCTTTTTGTCTAATCTGACCACAGAGAAATGATTTGCCCATCAGTTTCTCATTTATCTACTCTAAAATGCTCTTCTTAGTTTATTAATTTCCATCAGTCAGATGTTAGATCTATTTTGGGCTACAGCTTCACTCATGTAGACTGAGCAAACTCTTTTTAGCATGGATAACACAAGAATGAAATGGAATTAGGGCAAGAGAGATGTTTGGTGTGCTGTATTTAAATGCAAAAATTTGGAATTTTTGGTGAAGTTTGGAGTATGTAGGTGTGTCTCTGTGCATGCAAGAAAAAAAGTTCAGCCAGAAAAAAAAGGATCAGTGGAAACTAATTTTTGGCTTTAACCCTTTTCCCAATCACATCAGCATCACTGGAACAAACTGACTCTTTCATATATGTAATATATAGTTGTAATGTTTAGTTTCTTCCCGTTTTATTCTTCATACTCCATTTACTTCTATTAAGAGTCCATACTTTCTGATCAGGTGTCTTCTTGTCGGGAGAGATGTAACAATGTTTATCTTGCTACCTGTCTCATGCAAACCCTCTGTGGATGTTGTTTTGTGAGAAGGTCATAAGAGAAAAAGGTGGTGGGAGGAGAAGGAGGAGGAGAAGTGGAACTGATCAGTGCTGTTCCTAGTTTTAATTTCTGGAAGAAAAAGTGAAACCTTCCTTAGCCAGCTGTTTCGTACCTGAACATCCTGGCTTGCAGAGAGAAGTTGGGAAAGAGAATAGCACACACACACACACAGGGAGCAGCGAGGTTATTCGGGGTATTCCTTTTCCATACCCCAATTCCCTTTCTTCCACTCTTTGAAGTTTTTCTGGCAGATGAAGAGTAAAAACCAAAAGAATACATCTTTTAAACTGTGCCACCTAAGAATAAAGCCAAGCGAGCATTGGACTTCCGCCTGGAATTGGAATGTACTATTTCCCTAATTAAAATGCCACAAGGCTGTAGGCATAGTGGAGTTAGGTACAAAGAAATTGTCACTAATGGTACATCTCTTATTTTTTATGGTATTTAAATGGCTAGAAGCTGCACTGGGAACCTTAGAGAAGCCAAGGAGTTGTTAGTCCTCACCTTAGTGACCCGGCTACTTACTTTATTGTGCATTGAAGCATACCAAAGTTGATTGGATAACCAGGAGCAACAGCTGGTAGGAAAAACAACTCCAGAAGTGCCTAAATCATCAAGGCAACCACTTTGTCTTGGACTTTAATTAGGGCAGGATTTGAAGTGAATAAGTGCCATCATGGTTGGCCACAGTAAAAAGGAGATATATAGTCTCCTTTAGAAACATATGATTAAAATTGGCCGGGCGCAGTGGCTCACGCCTGTAATCCCAGCACTTTGGGAGGCCGAGGCAGGCGGATTACAAGGTCAGGAGTTCGAGACCAGCCTGGCCAACATGGTGAAACCCCGTCTCTACTAAAAATACAAAAATTATCAGGGTCTGCTGGCGGGTGCCTGTAGTCCCAGCTACTTGGGAGGCTGAGGCAAGAGAAACTCTTGAACTCGGAGGCGGAGGTTTCAGTGAGCCGAGATCACGCCACTGCACTCCAGCCTGGGTGACAGAGTGAGACTCCATCTCAAAAAAAAA
>NW_016805866.1:1969665-2067692 GCF_001698545.2 Rhinopithecus bieti | reverse complement strand
CAGCGTGTGTATCAAGGAGAAACTCCCGTCAAAAAAAACAAAAAAAAAAAAAAAAGGAAAAGAAAATATGATTAAAAGAGTCTCCCTCTTGTCACCCAGGCTGGAGTGCAGTGGTGCGATCTCGGCTCACTGCAACCTCCGCTTCTGGGTTCAAGCGATTCTCCTGCCTCAGCCTCCCGAGTTGCTGAGACTACAGGCACCCACCACCACGCCTGGCTAATTTTTGTATTTTTAGTACAGACGGGGTTTTACTATGTTGGCCAGGCTGGTCTTGAACTCCTGACCTCAGGTGGGTGATCCACCCACCTCAGCCTCCCAAAGTGCTGGGATTACAGGCATCAGCCACTGCGCCCTGCCTGACAAAATCCTTTGTGTAACCATATATATGGAAAGAGAGCATCGGTTCTTCGGACCTGAGTTTACTACGAATGAGGAAACATATAGAATAATTTCCTTTTGACTCTTTTATGAAAACTGTGTTCAACATTAAAACCCTTGAAACTTGGTGGAGGCCAAATGAGGGGTTCATACCTCTTTGACTTTATAAGACCCCTTTGGGTCGGGCCACGTTGATAAATGATCTCTTTAGAAGATTTTTATTGGAATCTTTAAGGTCAAATATGTAAATTAGCCACAAGAACACTGTTCACATCTCCAGTTTGAGGTTGCCATATGATTTAAGGTTGTATGGTGAAAAATGTCAAGAAATTTAACTGAAAACTCATTTATTGAACTCTGAACCAGATGCATAAGATATTCTACAAAACCATGAGCAGAACCAGAGTGTTAAAAAACACACACACACACACACACAAAACCTTCCGGTGAATGTATTTAAATCAAGATTAAATTTTGTATAGTTCTCTAAAGAAATTTTTTTTGAAAATGAACCTAAACCCGTCTCATGTCTTATTCACGTTGGGTCCTTTAGCCAATAGTGTTCCTGACTTTCTCTAGCTACAAAAAGTTTGACTAACGTGTAAGGCTTCCTCTGGCTTTAAAATTCCAACAGGTACCAGGAAGAATATAGCAGTCAGCTCATCTACCATCTAAAATCTTTATACTGTTCTCTCAAAGCCAAGGCTGATTTTAAGTATGTGCATTTTACAAGTGTGGGTGTGTTTAGAACATGTCTGCAAATGCCTGCAGACAAATGGACTAAAAGAGCAAAGTTCATCCTTAAAATTAAAAAAAAAAAAAATTAAGGCACTATTGTCAGCATGAAGCTTCCTGTTCACTCATACGCAGACCTTCCTCCAGGGACATGGTAATTTATCTGCAAGGCCAGGGCTGAATTGGACCCATTATGCAGATACTGCAGGATGTGCATAATTACAAACAACAACAAAAAAACCCTTTCATTTCCGGAACATTTGTGCCATAGCCCAAGCAAAACACTAGTATTCCCTTATGCTTCAACTGTCTTTCCTAAAAGCTTGGGCTAAGGCCTTCCCATTGTGTCTGGGGAAACTAATTATCTGGGACCAGAGAAAGAGCCACTTGTTTGGGGGAGGATCAGAGATGACGTCAGCCATTTAAGAGGGAGGCAGGGGTGACAGCTGAGAGGCTTCATCCTGAAGAAGACTAGCCCAGCCGTTAATTTCTATTATGTTGTTCATTCTGGCTAATGGGGGTGGTGAGTGGAGGGTGGGGGTGGAATAAGATATCCCAACCCTTTTGGTGAATATGTGGACAAGGCCCACTGCATTTTGCATGCATATGTAATTCCCCCTGCAACAGAAGAGGCTTTATTTTTTTTAATACCTTCAGTTGTTCTTCTGTGCTTCTAAATGTAGTTAATGACCCTTGTGCAGTCCGTCTCAGAGGATGCTGTACCCAGGAATAAATTTCAGCAGAGCCTTTCCTTCTCAGGGCTGATACCGTCTCTGATCCTCTCCCCTGGGCTCCGTCTGCTGTCATTGCACTGCCTCTCTTGCCGTTCCAGGCCAGTTCACTGCCATCCAGGCTGTTCCCTCTGCCCTGAGAGCTTTTCCTCTACATTTTCACTGCAAACTCTGCTCAAGCATCGCCTCTGCAGGGCGGGCCAGAACCCTCCACCTCCACTCTCTAGCTTTTTTCTGCTTCAAATGTCTTCACAGCCCATGCCAATTTGCCTCTGCAATTGGGTCAAATATGCATTAGTTTACTTATTTATTATCTCCCTTCTCCATAAAGGGAAGGACTTTGTCTATCTAATTTATTCTTTATTCCAGAATATGGTTTGAGGAACTTAGTAGGTGCCCACCTAGGATTAGCTGGACTAGTGAAAGGAGAGAGAAAAGATGGACATGAACTCTCCTTCAGAATGACTGAGTGACTGACTCCCATTTGTGGGGCTAATGAGCTGTTAGGTAGAACTTGAAGGATGGCGCCCTTGGTGAAGTCAGCTTGTTGTTTTTTAAACAAGATAGGCAAGGAAACTGGCCTCTTACCCATCCTGTCCCCTTCTTTTCAGCTATTTTCATCGGGTTATGATTTCCCATTGTTCCACACACATACATATGTGCATACATGGGTGTATACACACCATGGACATATACATACACAAATACACCTATATTTTTTTCCTGAGGGCTGTTTTAAAAGGCACACTTAAAAGCAATAGTTTTGTTGTATTTAAAAGTGTCATCATGCCACGGAGGATGGTGAAGTGCTCTCAGAGATAACTCTTTCCAGTATCTAAAAGGAAACAAAATATTTTATTAAAACTCCAATATTCTCCTCTTCCAGAGAATGTGCAGGCTTACCCAGAGAGGCCACGTGGCCTAGCTCACCCTTGGTGAGGGATACAAAACACAATAAACTACCCAAGCATGCATCAATTAACTAGTTCATTCATGCAGAAAAAAATGTAGGTGCTGGGAATACAATTATGGGAGAGCTGGACACAGTCCCTGCTCTCCCCACGTGGAAGTTGCCTAACAGTTGGGCAGTCTGTTACTAATGGAACTTTTGGGGAGTGAACAACAGCTCCTCTGAGCTAGTCCTGGGAGCAGCGGCTGCTTCTTATCGCCAACTACGAAAAAGCAGAGGAGCCACAGATAAAGAATGGAGTTAGATCCATTTTCTTCGCATGGATGGGCACATTTACAGCATCAAAAAAATCCTATAACCCTAGTGATTAGACATCAAAATATATATATTTAAAATTTTAATCTACCCAGGATCCCGAAGGACAAGAAGAAAGAAAAATATTGTATTAGCCAGCAACGTGTAGATTTATTATTCACATAATCCATGTTATTTTGACCTCCCACTCTAGGCTCACGTTCAAGTCATGTTCAGCACTGTGGATACAGCCACATACTCCTGCCCCATGGAGCCCACATTCTGCGGGGCGACAGGGGGTTCACACCAGAAACGCACTAAAGAAGTAAATATAAAGTAAGTGTGTTAGGGGCTGGGGGTGATGGCTCACGCCTGTAATCCCAGCACTTTGGGAGGCTGAGGTGGACGGATCACTTGAGGTCAGGAGTTCGAGACCAGCCTGGCCAACATAGTGAAACCCCCCCTCTCTACTAAAAATACAAAAATTAGCCAGGCGCCTGTAATCCCAGCTACTCGAGAGGCTGAGGCAGGAGAATTGCTTGAACCAGGGAAGCAGAGGTTGCGGTGAGCAGAGATTGTGCCACTGCACTCCAGCCTAGGCAACAGAGCGAGACTCTGTCTCCAAATAAATAAATAAATAAATAAAAATAATACAATAAGTGTGTTAGGTAATAAAGTGGGAAGGAGAGAAAAATGAGGCAAAAGAAGGGACTATGATGAGGAGGATGTGAAATTTTCCCTGAGGCCAGGGAGTGACTGAGGGGTAAATGTGAGTGAAGACCTGGGGGACATGGGGCAGCAAGCCTTGCAGAAAGTGGGGAGGAGCCTTCCATGTGGAAGGAACAGCAAGTGAATAGCCCTTGAGGGGCAGCTGTGTTCTTGGTGTGTGACCTGAGTGGAGTGAATGTGGGGAGAAGAGAAGGAGGTGAGGAGGAAAGGTTACAGAGACTCAGACACACAGGTCCTTGGCAGACATAGTGAGGACTTTGATTTTTATTATGGGTGAGATGGAAAGCTAACGGAGGGTTTTGAACAGAGGTGTGGCCTGATCCAACTTGAGTTTCAACAGTAATTCTGTTAAAACTGTGTGGCAGCTCTGGTATAGCGGTTGAGAGTGGTGTAGCTGAGAATAGACTGGGAGGAGAGGACAGAGGTAGAGGCAAGGAGACAGGGTAGGAGGCCACTGTATCCATCTAGGCAAGAGAGGACTGTGGCTTGCAGCAGGGTGGTAGCTTGGAGAAGGCAGGAAGTGATTGGATTCCAGATGTATTTTGAAGGTAGGACTAACAAATTGTGATGGAGCAACTATGAGAAGAATCAAGGATGACTTGATGGTTTTGTTCTGAGCAGCTGAAAGGATGCAGGGGCTGGTTTGGAGGGAATAATAGGAGCTTAGTTTTCAACATGTAAAGTTAGAGACCCAAATGGAGATGTCAAGTTGATTTGGACAAAAGGATATGTTTGCGAATAATAACCATCACCACCTGACCCATGTTGAGTACTCTTATTGTGCCAAACACTTTTGCAAGTGCTTTGTCAGTATTAACCTAATCCGCTTATGAGGTTTATATTCTCTTCAGCTCCATTTTACAGGTGAGAAAAAGGAGGAACAAATGAATTTGAGTAGCTTGTTCCAGGCTACAGGGCTGGATCTGGTATGCAAACCAGGCAGTCTGGATATAGGGTCCCTGGTCTTAACCTCATAGGAAAGGAGGAGAGGCAGATATTGATCTTTCCTTCACTTTATTCCTTCAAGCTGGATGAATGTGGCTTGAAGTATCATGATGGCAGCATCCTGTTTTTACCTGGCCCAGACATCAAAGGTCTGGCCCTTGGGAGCATAGTCAGCTCCAGGCCCAGTACTTTCTCTCTTTCAGCTAAGCTTGTGGCCTGAGGACATTCAATTCAGAACCTGAATAAAATAACTCATCCAAGATTTCTAAGCCGAAAAATAAACAAAGCGTATTAGAGCGAATGGGAACAGTTTGTGAGAGGCAGGAGCTTTGCCTGTCCCAGATGCACTGTTCCTAGTTTGTGTTTCAAGAGAAACGTTGGCGTTTTATCTCACAAATGTGAGGAGCTGATGTGCAAATACCATTAAGTGAAATAGCTTTCTTACTGAGTAATCTGTCTTTTTTTGATATGTGGTTTTAATAAGTTTTATTACTTACTGAATAAATACAAAACAACATTTAAAAATGTGTATTAAATTATAAAGAACAGCAGTACAACCCATCACCCAGTTTAATAAATGGAATATTGTCATCGCCAGAGGCCCTGCGTGTTTCCGTACTGATCACAGCCTCCTCCCTCTTCACATCCCCTTCCCTCCCCTCTGTATCACCACCTTCTGAGTTTCATGATAATAACTACATTACTTTTCTTGACAGTTTTACTACCTACACATGCATCAAGAATGTTATAATTTAGCCTGGTTTTGAACTTTATATATACGGAATAATACTGTATTACTCCGTGGGTTACTCCTTTGATACATTATTTGTGGGAATTGTCCATGTCAAAAACTAAAAGAACTTGTAGCTATGGTTCTTTTAGTTTTTATTACTCTGTATTGCGTTATAGTAATATACTACAATCCATTTATCCATTCTGTTTTTGATGGACATTTGGATTCTTTTCTTTCTTTTTTTTTTTTTTTTTTTTTTGGAGATGGAGTCTTGCTCTGTCGTCCTGGCTGGAGTTGCAATGGCGCAATCTTGGCTCACTGCAACGTCTGCCTCCCAGGTTCAAGCGATTCTCCTGCCTCAGCCTCCTCAGTAACTGGGATTACAGGTGCCTGCCACCACACCCAGCTAATTTGTTGTGTTTTTAGTAGAGATGGGTTTTCACTGTGTTGGCCAGGCTGGCCGCAAACTCCAGACCTCGTAATCCACCCGCCTTGGCCTCCCAAAGTGCTGGGATTACAGGCATGAGCCACCATGCCTGGCTCATTTGGGTTGTTTCTGAGATGATAATGCACTTCCATGAGCATTATTTTTGTCTTTCTATGAACATTTTTAACCTGTATCCTGGTGAACATGTGCAGGTGGTTCTCTTGCATAAAAAAGTAGGATGGGAATTGCTGTGCTGTCGGATGTGTTCATATTCAGCTTAATCAGATAACACCGAGCCATTTGCTAAAGTGGTTTCTAGTTATCCTGCCAGCTGTACATGAAAGACACTGTGGCTCCCCTTCCTCAGCTGCACTTAGGATTGTTATATTTTTCTATTTTTGTCATCAGGGAGGTGGAGAAAGAAAGGGGGAAGGGTAATAGGATCTTAGTATCTCATGTGGTTTTAATTTGCATTTCCTAGATTACTAACAAGGTTGAGCATCTTTTTTTTTTTTTTTTTTTTTTTGAGACAGAGTCTCACTCTGTCGCCCAGGCTGGAGTGTAGTGGCGCCACCTTGGCTCACTGCAAACTCCATCTCCTGGGTTCACACCGTTCTCCTGCCTCAGACTTCCCGAGTAGCTGGGACTACAGGCGCCCGCCACCACGCCCGTCTAATTTTTTGTGTTTTCAGTAGAGACGGGATGGTCTAGCCAGGATGGTCTCGATCTCCTGACCTTGTGATCTGCCTGCCTCGGCCTCCCAAAGTGCTGGAATTACAGGTGTGAGCCACCGCGCCCGGCCTTGAGCATCCTTTTTTGGTGCCATTTGGATTTTTCTTTCATGAAATCCCTGTTCAGCTATATTCCTGTTGGTGTCTCTGCCTTTTTCTTGTTGATTTCTAGGAGTTCCTGGTGCATTCAATGTGTAGCAGATATTATTTCCTATCCTGTGAATGGTCTTTTCATTCTCCTTATGTCTTTTGACAAAAATAAGTTATTTATTTTAATGATACAATTTTTTTCAATTTTTTTTTCATTATTAGTGCTTTCTGTGTCTTGGTAAAGAAAATATTTCTCTACTCCAAAGTCATGAACGCATTTGGCTATCTTGTCTTTTAAAATGTTTCTTATATAGCCTTCACACGTTGACATTCAATATAGCTAGAATTGATTTTTCTCTACAGTTTGAAGTACAGGTCTGGCTTCACTTTTTCATGTAGATATCCAGTTTTTCCCATACTGTTTTATTGTTGTGTTTATTTTAACATAAATACTTATAAATATATTACTCAAAACTCAGCTTCATTCATATCTAAATAGTATGATTCTGCTTGTTAATATAGGTGAAAGCCCTGCTATCATTTTTTTTCTTTCCAACATTTATTTTAGATTTAGGGGGTACAGGTGCAGATTTATTACCTGAGTAAATTGCCTGTTGTGGGGGTTTGGTCTGAAAATAATTTTGTCACCCAGGTAATCAACATAATGCCCAATAGGCAGTTTTTCAATCCTCACTCTCCTTCCACCCTCCACCCTCAAGTGGGCCCCAGGGTCTGTTGTTTTCTTCTTTATTTCCATGTGTACTCAGTGTTTAGCTCCCCTTTATAAGTGAGAACATGTGGTATTTGGTTTTCTTTCCTGGGTTAATTTGTTTAGGATGATAACCTCCAGCTCCATCCATGTTGCTGCGAAGGACATGAGCTCATTTTTTTTATGGCCGTGTAGTATTCCATCGTGTGTATGTTGCACATTTTCTTTATCCAGTCCACCATTGATGAGCATCTGGGTTGATTCTGCATCTTTGTTATTGTGAATAATGCTGCAAGGAACATAGGCGTGCATATGTCGTTTTTCCTTTGGGTATATACACAGTAATGAAATTGCTAGGTCAAGTGGTAATTCTGTTTTAAGTTCTTTGAGAAATCTTCAGACTGCTTTCCACAGTGGCTGAATTAATTTACATTCCCACCAGCAGTGTGCAAGCATTCTCTTTTCTCTGCAACCTCAGCAGCATCTGTTATTTTTTGACTTTTTGATAATAGCCATTCTCACTGGGATGAGATGGTATCTCATTGTGGTTTTGATTTGCGTTCCTCTAATGATTAGTGATATTGAGCATTTTTTCATATGCTTGTTTGCTGTATGTTTATCTTCTTTTGAGAAGTGTCTGTTCATGGCCTTTGCCCATTTTAATGGGGTTGTTTTTTGCTTGTTCATTTAAGTTTCTTATAGATTCTTGATATTAGACCTTTGTCAGATGCATAGTTTGCAAATATTTTTCTCATTTTGTAGATTGTCTGTTTACTCCATTGATAGTTTATTTTGTTGTGCAGAAGCCCTTTAGTTTAATTAGGTCCCACTTGTCAATTTTTGTTTTTCCTGCATTGCTTTTGGAATCTTTGTCATGAAGTTTTTGCTAGGGCCAATGTCCAGAATGGTATTCCCTATGTTTTCTTCTAGGCTTTTTATAGTTTTATGTTTTACATTTAAGCCTTTAATCCATCTTGAGTTATTTTTTATATATGGTGAGAGGCAGGAGTGCACTTTCAAATCTTCTGCAAATGGCTAGCCAGTTTTCTCAGCACCATTTATTGAATAGAAAGTCCTTTCCCTGTTGCTTGTTACTGTTGGCTTTGTAGAAGATCGGATGGTTGTAGGTGTGCAGCTTTATTCTGGATTCTCTAACCTGTTTCATTCGTCTATGTATCTGTTTTTATACCATATCATGCAGTTTTAATTGTTGTAGCCTTGTGATGTAGTTTGAAAAAGGGTAGTGTGATGTCTCTAGCTGTGTTCTTTTTGCTTAGGATTGTTTTGCCATGCTATAATTTTAATTGACATTGAAGTAAATGTGTAAACCAGTTTGGGGAGAATTAACATCTTTACAATGTTAAATCTTTCAATCTCTAAAAATTTATCTATTTATCTCTATCTCCATATGTATATATATCTCCACATATATATCTCTCCATTTATTTAATCTTCTTTATGGTCTGTTGATAAACTTTAGAAATGCCTCCTCTAAGGCCTTAGCACATTTTTTCTTAGGTTTGATACTATATATGCTTCATACTTTTTGTTGCTGTTATAAATGCTGTCTTGCTTTAAATTTCATTTTCTAAATATTTCTTGCTGGCTTACAGAAACATAATTCATTTTTATATGTTGATTTTTTAACTAACAGGCATACCTTGCTAACATTATTAATTTGCTAACTTATTGGTAAAGTCTTTTGGTTATTTTACGTATATAAAAATATCATCTGCAAATAATGACAGTTTTGTTTCTTTCACTTCTTTTCACTTCCTGCTTTACTGTGCAGGATCTGATCATAAATATGATGTTGAACAGAAGTGAGGGTAATGAACATCACCATCTTGATCGGAATCTCCAAGGGTTAATTAGCTTTATGTGATGTTCTCTGTGAGGTTTGGGGGGTATTTCTGTTAGGTTTAGGGAGTCCTTCTGTTTGTAATTTGCTAAAAATTACTACCATGAATAAAGACTAAAATTTATTTAGTGCTTTTTCTATATCTATTGTGATGGTAAGATTTTTCTCTTTTAATACGTTATTGCAGTGAATTACATTAATTGATTTTCTATTATTAACCCATGTATTCTCAACAGGGTGATATTATCCCCAAGGGGGCTAAAAATAGTTCTTGAGTAGGGAAAATAAATTGTAATTTTTGTTGTATACAGAATACCTATAATATATATATACAGTACAAAAGTAAACATAAAATATATATGTAGCATTAAAATTTCAAAAACTTACTTTGCAAAAACTTGGTGAAAAGGATGAAAAGACGGGGACAGACTGGGAAAAAATATTTGCAAACCGCAGCCAACAAAGGGCTAGTATCAGGCCAGGCACAGTGGCTCATGCCTGTAATCCCAGCACTTTGGGAGGCCAAGGCAGGTGGATCACTTGAGCCTAGGAGTTTGAGACCAGCCTGGGCAACGTAGTGGAACCCTATTTCTATGAAAATACAAAAAATTAACTAGGCATAGTGGTGCACAGCTGTAGTTCCAGCTACTCTGGCGGCTGAGGTGGATAGATCGCTTGAACCTGGGAAGTGGAGGTTACAGTGAACATCACTCCACTCCAGTATGGACAATGGAGTGAAACTGTCTCAGAATAAAAACAAAAGGACTAGTATCTAGAATATATAGAAAAATCTCAAAACCCAACAGTAAAAGTTCTCATTAAAATTGGGCTAGGCCGGGCGTGGTGGCTCAGGCCTGTAATCCCAGCACTTTGGGAGGCCAAGGTAGGCAGTTACCTGAGGTCGGAAGTTCAAGACCAGCCTGAGCAACATGGTGAAACCCCCGTCTCTCCCAAAAATAGAGAATTAGCCGGGCGTGGTGGCATGTGCCTGTAATCCCAGCTACTTGGGAGGCTGAGGCAGGAGAACTGCTTGAAACCAGGAGGTGGAGGTTGCGGTGAGCCGAGATCATGCCATTGTGCTCCAGCCTGGGCAATAAGAGCAGAACTCCATCTTCCAAAAAAAAGAAAAAAGTGAGTTAAAGAAATAAACATATGTTTCACCAAAGAGAATATATCAAGATAGTAAGTAATCACATGAAAAGATATTCAATATTATTATGCATTAGGGAAATACAAATTAAAATGATCCTTTCACTGCACATCTATTAGAATAACAGAAATAAAAAGTAATGGTAAGACTAAATGCTAGTGAGGATGCCAAGAGATTGGATCATTCTTGCATTGCTGGTGGGAATAAAAAATGGTACAACCACTTTGGAAAACAGTTTGGCAGTTTCTTATAAAAGAAAACATGCAATTACCATATGACCCAGCAATTGCATTCTTTAACTTTATCTCAGAGAAATGGAAACTTACGTTCATACAAAAACCTGTACACAAATGTTTATAGCAGCTTTATTTATAGTAGCTAAGAACCAGAAGCAGCCTAGATGTCCTTTGATGGGGAAAGAAGGAAACTAACTGTGGTATATGCATACCGTGGAATACTACTCAGCAATAAAAAGGAATGAACTCCTGGTACATGCAACAACTCAGATGAAGCTCAAAGGCATTATGCTGAGTAATAAAAGCCAGTCCTAAAAAGTTGCATAATGCATGGTTCCATTTATATTGCATTCTTGAAATGACAAAATTATAGAAATGAAAAACAGATTAGTGGTTGTCAAAGGTTAGGAACAGAGCATGGAGATGGAGGCAAGGTAGGAGGGAAATAGGCATGCTTATAAAAGTGCAGCATGAAAGATCCTTGCAGTGATGGAACTGTTCTGTATCTTGACTGGTGGATACATGAATCTACACACTGATAACATTGTATAGAACTAGATATACACACACACACACGAGTACATGTAAAACTGGGGAAATCTGAATAAGATTGGTGAATTGTATGAATGTCAATTTTCTGATTGTAATGTATTAGAGGAAGAGAGTTCAAGAGAGAGTGATTAGGGAAAAAAATGTACAAAAGGGTTCCTCAGGGGGACGATAATGAGAAAAAGGTTGAGAAACACTGTGTTAAGCCAACCTTGTATAAATTGGATAACTCAGTTTAGTCATTATATAATTCTCCTTTTCATAAATCACTAGATTCTCTTTGATAATTTGTTTGGGATTCTTTTATCTGTGTCTGTGATTGAGATTATTCTGTATTTCTCCTTTTAGAGACTGTACATATAAATTGGGTACATATTGTCAGGTTTTGGTGTCTAACCTTGCAAATGCTAACCTTATAAATTTAATGAGTAGATGAGTGGCCTTTCTTCTTGTATACTCTGGAGTAGTTAGTGGAAGATTAAAAAAATTTTTTCTGGTGAGAAGGTTTTAAGTGTTGGTTCACTTAATTACAAGGTTACTGGACAAGTCAGGTTTTTAACTTTCTTCTTGAATCAGTTTTGAAAAGTTATATTTTACTAGGACTTCTATAGTTTTATCTCTGTTTGTGTACTGGCATAAAGACATTTATTATTTCCCTTCATTGCCTTCTAAATATATTATTTGTAATTGTGTGCCCTTTTCATTCCTACTGTTATTGGTGCTCTTTTTAATTCTATTTGTCTTCTCTAAGAACATTTTAGCTGTGTGTTTTAAAAATGTTTAATAATTTATGCTTTTGTATTTTTTCCTTTTCTAATATTCTTTGATTTATTTTGTTCTACTTTTGCATGTTAATAAGTTGGGAGCTTATTGTATTAAGTTTCAGTTGTCTTCTAATATAAGCTGACTATATTGCTTACATATATTCTTAAAATTTTCACATATAGTATTTTCATTATTGCTTGACTCAAAATATTTCCTGATATTTATTAAGATTTCTTCTTTGACCAGTGAATTATTTAGAAGTATGTTTCTTAATTTTTAAATTTTCCAGTTTTTTTAAATCTAGATACTAGTTAACCAGACAACTAGTTAGATAACTAGATACTTAATTTTATTGTGACCAGTATTTGTGGTCTGTATACCAAATTTTTGAAATGTGATACAGCTTGCTTCATGTCAAGTGATAGCATGTTATCACTTGTCATAAAAATTCTTGGTGTTATTATAAAAAATATGCATTCTTCACCAGTTGAGTGTAATGTTCTATGATCATTAGATTAGATCAGCGTGTTCATAAAAAATATGCATTCTTCACCAGTTGAGTGTAATGTTCTATGATCATTAGATTAGATCAGCGTGTTCATTTTGTTGTTTAAAGTTTCGTTTGCAGGCCGGGCGCGGTGGCTCAAGCCTGTAATCCCAGCACTTTGGGAGGCTGAGACGGGCGGATCACGAGGTCAGGAGATCGAGACCATCCTGGCTAACACGGTGAAACCCCGTCTCTACTAAAAAAATACAAAAACTAGCCGGGCGAGGTGGCGGGCGCCTGTAGTCCCAGCTACTTGGGAGGCTGAGGCAGGAGAATCGCTTGAACCCGGGAGGCGGAGGTTGCAGTGAGCTGAGATCCGGCCACTGCACTCTAGCCCGGGCGACAGAGCAAGACTCCGTCTCAAAAAAAATAAAAAATAAATAAATAAATAAATAAAATAAAGTTTTGTTTGCTTGCTGATATTTTTGCTTGCTTGATATGTCAATAACTGAGAGGTGTATTTTAACATCTTCCATTATGATGATGGACATTTCTTACTTTCTTACAGTTCTGTCAATTTTTGCATTAATAATTTTGAGGCTATGTTAATAAATATATCCAATTTTAGAATTATTATATTTCTGATGAATTGTGCTTTTTGTCATTTTGTTGTAAAGTCCATCCATAATCCATAACTCTGTGAGCTTTTTTTCATTAACATTTTGTCTTACATGGCTTTCCCATCCCTTTACTTTCCATCATTGATAATCATTTATATTTTAGATATATTTTTTGTACATACCATGTTAAATTTCATTTGTTGATTCAACCTGACAGTCTTTTTTCTTTTATCTGGAATGTTTAGTCCATTTATGTTTATTTTTAAGTACTGATACAGTTTTAATTCTAACATCTTACATTCCATTTATTTCACCTTTCTTTCCTACTTTAGGGATATTTATAGTTTTTGTTTGTCTAAATTGTCTTTATTTTTTCCCTTGTTCTGTGAGATATTTCACTGGGTATGTAATTCTAACTTCATAGTTATTTTTCTGTCTATACACTGAAGTGCACATTGGCTTTTCCTGCTATGGAAGAGGTGGTAGTCAGTCTAAACAGTCTTCTTTCAAAGGTAATGTATATTTTCTCTTCGATGGCTGTTAAGATCTTCTCTTTGTTTTTGGTCGTATGTGGTTTTGGTGTCTGTTTGTAGATTTATTTTTAGTTACCTTGCTTGAGATGCCTTGGAATTTCTAATCTGACAAGTAAAATCTTTCATAAATTCTGGGGAATTTTCAACCAGTATTTTTTCAAGTATTGCCCCTCTACCATTTTCTTTCTCCTGTCCTTAGGAACTCAGATTAGGTATCTATGAGACTGTCTCACGCTGCCCTCCATGTGTCTCAATCTCTCTTTCGCATTTTCATCTTTTTGTCTATGTTATCCATTCAATTTTGTATTTACAGTAGTATATTTTTTTCTTCTCTGGAAGTTTATTTAATTCTTTTTCAATTCTACATGCTCCTTTTCATGTTTTAATTTCCTTTCCTATTTCGTTAAACAGATTAAACATAATTGTGCTTTTTGCTCAACAATTCTAGTGTCTGAAAATTCTTTGCAGATCTCATTCTGCCTGTTCACCCCACCCACCCACACACTTTGCTGGTTCTTGTTCATGGTAACTTGATTTCTTATGCATTTTGTGATTTATTTATTTATTATGTGCACATCAACTTAGGAACATTCTGTCTGAGGAGGCTGGTTTGAAGGTATCTTCCTTGCAGAAAGGATTACTGGCCGGGCGTGGTAGCTCACTCCTGTAATCCTAACACTTTGGGAGGCAGAGGCAGGTGGGGCAGATGGATCACTTGAGGTCAGGAATTAGAGACTAGCCTGGCCAACATGGTGAAACCCGTCTCTACTAAAAATACAAAAAAAAAAAAATTTGCCAGGGATGGTGGCAGGAGCCTGCAGTCCCAGCTACTTGGGAGGCTAAGGCATGAGAATCACTTGAGCCCAGAAGGTGGAGATTGCAGTCAGCTGGGATTGCATCACTGCACTCCAGCCTGGACAACAAAGCAAGACTCTGTCTCAAAAAAAAAAAAAAGTCATTATTATAGTATTTGCTTTTCCTGGATGCCTGAGGCTACTAACGTGGAAATACTTAAACTAGTCTCAACTTGGAAGTTTTTCAGACCACACAAGTAGTTTTAGCTGCACACCCCTGTGTGAGACAATTTGTGGTTATTAATTCTCAGGAGATATTTTTTCCTCTACTCTTCACGCAGTCCTCAGTTAGACAATTTTCTTTGCTATCTCCAGCTAGGGGGTGGAAGTTATTTCTAACTTACCCCTTTAAGCCTTTTAGGAATTCTCACTTTATGCATCAGCTCTTCTGTTCCCCATCTTCGGTTGGCCCTAGGTTCTTTATCATTTGCCTTCTTCATAAGAGGTTTGGAAAACTCAAGAGTCTGGTTTGTTCAAAATCTTGAGAGTAAAAATCAGCTTGTGTCCTCTGTTTACTCTTTTGGGGTTGCAGCTTTCACTCCGCCTCTGATGATTCTTTACTTTGTTGCTCACCCTGTGATGTATTTTAAATAATGTTATTACATTTCACAAATATTTTAATTTTGTTTCCATAGTAGTTTAAAGTATCTAAACCACCATACTATAGGAAATGGCATCGTATAGCAAACTTTTATAAATTTAGCTTTGCTTTTTATTTTTGGTTGGTTTATAAAAAAATTTTTTTTTCTTCTTTTTTAGTATTTTAATGTTTTTCTGTGTTTGGGGTGAGGGTTATAGATACCAGTCCAATTTTAATATTCCGTATTTAGTATAGACTGTTACGGAATGATTCGTGGTGCTTCTGTTCATATAACCAACAAATATTTGTTGAATGTCTGCTTTATACCAGGCACTATTCTAGGAATGGGGTTATAGAAGTGAACATAATAGATAAAAATCCCTGCCCTCTCAAGGAGCTTGGATTCTAATATGGAAGACATGGGCATGTAGTACATTAGACAGTGATAACACTAAGGAAAAATAAAGCAGGGAAGGGGACCTTGCTTCTTTGGAGAGAATAGCTCAGGAATATGCAGAAAGGGTGACGTTTTTAAAGAAAAGAGGATATGAGTGATGAACACTCCAGAAAAAGGACGTAAATGCTTTACAAATGCCTAAGAGAATAAGGAATGAAAAGTTTTATATTTATACTATTGCAAGCATTGATGTTTATTCTTTCTTCTCTCTTAAATCTCAATTTTTCTTTTTCTACTTGTTTAGTTTTCCTGGCAGGAGAACTGACTTTATCATCTTGGGCAAGTTTCTTAATGTCGTTGAGTTAAAATAAGACTACTGCCTATCTCTCAAGATAGACGGATGAAACAAGACATTTGTAAAAATACCTGACATTTGATGGGTACTCAATACATGGTAGTTTCTCTTGTTTTCATTCTTCCTGTCTTATCTAGGCTGTTTTCAGCACTTGTTTCAGTACCTGTTGGTAAATTTGCAATGATATGATTCTTTTTTTGTTTTTATTTTTATTTTTGCAATAGTTTCTCTCTTGTTGCCCAGGCTGGAGTGCAATGGCGCAATCTCACTGCAACGCCCACCTCCCGGGTTCAAGCGATTCTTGTGCATCACCCTCCCAAGTAGCTGGGATTACAGGCACCCGCCACCATGCCCAGCTAATTTTTGTATTTTTTTTAGTAGAGATGGCATTTCGCCATGTTGGCAGGCTGGTCTTGAACTCCTAACCTCAGGTGATCCACCCGCCTCGGCTTTCCAAAGTGCTGGGATTACAGGTGTGAGCCACTGTGCCTGGCCATAATGATATGATTTTTATGCAGCACTGTGGAGACGGCGTGTGATAGGAAATTAAAGACAAATTAGGAGAATTGGAAAGTTTCAAATTTGAAAGATTTTAAAAAACCTTTCTAAAGTAGTTTTAAAGTCTGATTTAAAACCGAGCTTTGTCCATTTTCCCTTAAAGGTATTTTCATTGTATTGCATGCAGGTTGGCAGCCTCAGTAAATTTCCATTTGTATACGTGACAGTCAGCAGAATCTCCAGTTACAGTCAACTCAAAGCAAGCAGGGGCATGCCACATACATGTTCATATATAGTTATATGTCTATATCCTTTAACCTAAACTGGCTCTAATGTTTCAGTGTAAGTTGGTGAGTTTTTTTGTGCCACTACAAATGGAGGAAATGTAACAGTGAGGGTGAAACTGCAAGATTCCTGTAGTTTGGGGTTGAAAGAAGCTGAAATGTAAGTTAAGAAGTAAAATTAGACCCTGAAGTAACTTGTGTTCCTTTAGTGAGATTTTCTTTGATTGGAGAGTCCTGGGACCTTACTTTTCTGTCTGTCTGTCTTTTTTTTTTTTTGAGACAGAGTCTCGCTCTGCTGCCCAGGCTGGAGTGCAGTGGGGCGATCTCGGCTCACCGCAAGCTCCACCTCCCGGGTTCACGCCATTCTCCTACCTCAGCCTCCCAAGTAGCTGGGACTATAGGCGCCCGCCACCACGCCCAGCTAATTTTTTGTATTTTTAGTAGAGATGGGGTTTCACCGTGTTAGACAGGATGGTCTTGATCTCCTGACCTCGTGATCCACCTGCCTCGGCCTCCCAAACTGCTGGGATTACAGGTGTGAGTCGCCGTGCCCAACTGGGACCTTACTTTTCATACTTGTTTTGATACTGATTCACCATGGGGTCTCAGTCAATCAGTTTTCTCTGTCTGTGTCATGAGTGATACTCTCCATACAAGACTTCCTTGCCTTGTATGACTGTTGAGATTTCATAGGATGTGAGCAACATCAAAGTAAGATAAGCACTAAAGACAAAGTACAACTATTTATATTGTATGCTTTTGGTTTTTGGTCTCTCCCCAGCCCTACCATTGACCATACCCTGCTGGACATGCCCTTCCTTTGACTCCCTGGGGAGATGCCCTCTGACTTCTGAGAGCAGCTGGACCACCCATTCTGAAGACACCAGCAGTCCTAGCTTTGGATGTTCGTATACAGACCTGCAGCTCATCAATGCTGAGGAGCAGACGAGTGGTCAGGCTTCTGGGGCTGACTCGACTGGTAAGATGGAGCTCTAAGCCAGAGGGCTTTGCAAATCACTGTTGGTGTACCCAAGCCCACTTTTAAAGTCCTTTTAAAAATCGCTGCAGCTGGCTTCCTTTGCAGAATGAGTTCAGGTGTTGTTATCCAGTCAAAAAATTAGAACCCAAAGTGGCAAGAAATTGCATTGGGGAAGATGTATACACAAATTGGATCCTTGGTTGGCAGATTATTCATACTGGGTAACCATTTGACAGTGTATCTTAATATGTTGTTTTCTGACTGTTTGGTATAAATACCATTCTCTGTCAATTTATTTTCTTCTGGGATTACTGAACTATGTGTAAATATGTACAAGGCTGAATCTTTCATCCTACTACCCACGCATCTTGCGTTTTCAATAAGAGGGAGGTAGATTTAAGCAGAAAAAAGCAAATGTTACGTGAAACAGAATGAGAATCAAGACTCAGCCACTGTGTTCAGACTACAAATCATTTTGCAGTTAAGTGTTTATTCTGTTGTGCCTTGGTTGAGTGATACGTCAATCGGCAATGCACTATACCTCATTTATTAAACTTTCCAGTAGGCATAAGATGGAATGCTGGCTTTCTTTGCAGGTGGAATATGGGTCTGTTAACAAGTGCTGAATTACAGGCAAGGTTTGGAAATGGCATTGGAAAGATTCTTGGCGTTGGAAAGATGTTCTTGGTGTTTTGGTTATTTGGCCCAAGAGATTGGTTTCTTCTGAAAGTGATGAAGTTACTGCTCGTTTCTCTGTGGATGAAATTACCCAGTGTGTTGACAGCATTTGTTTTTCCTTCTCAATGTTGTTCAGAGTTTCTAGGTCATTTTTAAGCTTTGGATGTTTGCCCTCATGCTATGTGCCATTAAATTTTACAAGTATAAAGAGGGATCTGTCTTGCAGACTGAGGGGTTCAGGCAGGATTTGGTTTGGTATTTGATAATGTTGCAGAGAATCCTAGTTTATCATGGACCCGCTTTGTCTTCAGAAGCTGTGGTTCTTTATAGTGTTTTGTTTTCAGACACTCCTTCACTTCTGGTTTGTCTCTGTGGCTGATGATCCTGGTCGGTGGCTGAAATATGCCCCCAGGGCCCCATTTCCACAGTGGGGGCATCTCATGGATGCGAGCACACCTTCAGCAGCTGAGGCTGTTAGGAATAGAGGCTGAGCTTGCCTCCCTGCTTCACTTTTCATTGCTCTCGGCCCCCTTTCCAGGGAGGAGGCACCTAAGCATTGGTTCAGGCTACCCAGACTCCAGAGCCAGACTTCTCAGGTTCAAACCCTGATTCTGCACTGACCAGCTATGTGACCTTGAACAGATCCTTACTATCTTTATGACTCTATTTCCTCTTCTGAAAAATGGGTATACCTCACCAAGTTGTTATCAGCTCCAAATGAGATGGTTTATGTAAAATAGCTTACATGATGTTTGACACAGAGTAAGTGTCCATCAGGGATGAAACAAGTTCTCTTTCCTGCTGCAAGGTTCTTGTTGCTTTGGAGAGTTGCAAAACGGGCCCCTCGCTGAAGGAAAAGGCAAGATCTCTAGGCTTAGGCTGTTTTTTATTGTCTTCTCGACTTTCTTATTAGATGAAAGTTGCTTTAATTCTTGGAGGTTCAAGTAATGAAAATCAGAGCCCTAGCCTGAACTAGACATTATTAGTCTGCTTCCACAGCTTATCATTATTTTTAACATCTCCTTGTTCTAAAGTCATTCTAACAGTGTTATAGTTTGCATCAAGAAAACCTCCCGTGTTTTGGTTAGGGTCCTGGCAGGAAGCAGATGGTGCCCTGAAGATGTTTATCTGGAGAGAGCTTAATGAAGGGACCACCTACAGAGGAAGCAAGCACTGGAATCATAGAAGAGGGGCTGCCCAACAGGAGCTATGGCGACAGAAAGGACAGAGCCACTGTAGAGATTTGACCAAGCAGGGAGATAGGGAAGAATAAGTTCCCGGATCTGGTGCTGGTGTTTCCAACTGGCAGATCCTAGCCTGAGGCCAAAGGGCATGAAGCCCTGGGGAAGCAGCCCACAGAAGTCAGTCACCAGAGCAGATAGAATGGATCTGAGGTTGCAAGTGGGGAACAGGTGTGTTGGAATAGCCAGCACACGTGGTCCTCATGAGGAACTAACTGGCCCCTACACCAGAGTTTATACCAGAGACTCAAAGGCAAATCTGGGACTGGAGAATGAGGAGGGATGCTCTTATTCAACAAGAGGCAGTTTCCATGGCTACAGGGAGTGTAGAGGTATGGCTTTTTGGCAACCATCCTCTTTTTGGTTTGTTTGAGGCAGAGTCTCTGTCACCCAGGCTGGAGTCTGGTGGTGCAATCTCGGCTCACTGCAACCTCTGCCTCCCAGGTTCAAGTGATTTTCCTGCCTCAGCTTCCCGAGTAGCTGGGATTACAGGTGTGTGCCACCATGCCTGGCTAATTTTTGTATTTTTAGTAGAGACAGCGTTTCGCCATGTTGGTCAGGCTGATCTCAAACTCCTGACCTCAGGTGATCCGCCTGCTTTGGCCTCTCAAAGTGCTAGGATTACAGGTGTGAGCCACCACACCCAGCCCCATCCTCTTTTACAGTAGTAATAGTTATAGATAGCATTTAATGAGTGTCTGCTGTGTGCCAGCATATGAGGTGTATGATCTCTGGTTTTCACAGCAGTGCTGCGAGGCCAGTGTCATTCTCCCCATTTCCTAGTTGACACCGAGTCTGAGAAAGGTAAAGCAACTTGTTAAGAGAACACCACTGAGAAATGGATGACCTGAATTTCAGTGAAACTTCCAAACCCTTTTCCAGCCAGTTTCCAAACCTGGCAGTGCCTCAAGTCACCGTAGTTAATTTATTTGCTATGTTACCCCCCAGACTTTCTGTACAGATGTGTATAGAGGATGCATACGAGCATATATACAAGCGATTTAAAACAAGATGTGTAGCAGGCAGAGCTTGAGGATAAAGCTCATTTGTCCTTAACAGATACGCATGTTTACAGATAACTGCTGTGTACCCACAGTATTATGTTCTGTAAACAAGTTTCTGGGCATTTTACTTTGAAATCTCCCTATTCTTTAGTAATCAAGCTAGGACCCAGGATGGCCCAGGTGCTAGGGAATGCTTCCATCTGCTTTGACGATGCAGTCTTCCTTCACATCTCACCTCCATCTGCCCTCCAGGCCCAGAGGTGACAGGTGGTATATCTCCATGAGCCTGGGAAAGGAGAGGCAGTGAAGTGAGTCATCAGAGAGCAGCTCCGTAGGCCGTGGAGTCAGTGTCTGGATGCATCCTGAGCTGTGGTAACCTATGAGGCTCTTCTAGAACATCCTGACGTGTGCAAACAGGGTAGAGTTCTGGCTTTGAAAAGTCTTTAACTCATCCTGGGTCCCAGAATAGGAGGAGGAGAAGGAAAGACAAAGTTTAGGAGAATGAACAAGTATTTTTCAATCTGTGACATTTCTCCATTTATGCCAGTAGCAGGGAATTTAAAAATGCTTTCAGTTGTCCAGGCGTGGTGGCTCGTGCCTGTATTCCCAGCACTTTGGGAGGCTGAGGTGGGTGGATCACTTGAAGCTAGGAGTTTGAGACCAGCTTGACCAACATGGTGAAACCCCATCTCTACTAAAAATACAAAAATTAGCTGGGCGTGGTGGCGTGCCTGTAATTCCAGCTCCTTAGGAAGCTGAGGCAGGAGAATCGCTTGAACCCGGGAGGCGGAGGCTGCAGTGAGCCGAGATCGTGACACCGAACTCCAGCCTGGGTGACAGAGTGAGACTTGGTCTCAAAAAAAAAAAAGAAAAGGAAGAAAAAAATGCTTTCAGTTGAGCTATTGAGAGCTCCTCCAGCCAGGTGATGCCCTGCCCTCTGCCTGGCACCAGGCTTGTGGCAGTGCCAACCTCTAGGAGTGCCCTGCTTTGAGGCTGGATGGTTCCAGTTGGGGAAACTGAATCCCCCTGGGGTTATGGCACAGATTCTCATCAGTCTGTCCTCCGGGTAAGTCATTTCTTCAGAGCTTTACTTACTTATTTGTAAAACGGAACTGAGCGATCCTGCTCAGTACATATGAATGTGTTTCGTACAGTGCAAAGTGCTATAGGAATAAAAAAATCTTAATTTAGTATCTCTTTGCTTCATTTCCATTTGATATGGGACATAAGGATAATTACTGTCCACTCCTCTGTTACCCCCAAAGAGAGCTGTTACCCAGACTATAGCATGTGGAATGAGATCTGAGAAGGGCTTTGCATTTCTCAGTAGCAAGCGGTAAATACAGAGACGCTGTGGGGAGTTCGGTGTGACTGGTTTCTGTGCTTGGGGAACCTTGGGAGGAACTGCCTTGGGGAGATGTTTGTCATTGTCCCCTCTGCCCCGTGCCCCTTAGCATTGCAGAGGGTGTTAGAGGGTGAAGAGCTCCTTGGAATTGCAGCCTCATCTGGAGCTCCCTCAGCTGAGCTGGGCTTTTCCTGGTGAGAGCACAGTGTGTCAGGGTAACCACTGGGCACCTCATGTTCTGTGAGTCACCTCTTGTTTGGAGAGGGATTGCGGTGCTCTGGGCCCAGCCTATTTGCCTTGGCCCCCTTGCTTGGTAGTGGGCTGCCGAGAGCAGAGCCTCAGCCTCCTCCCTGTCACCTGCGGCAGAGTTCTGCCGGGATCTGGCAGCCCCGCAGGGCAATCTAATTCCCAGCGTAATCGTGGAGGGAAAGACTCTGATCAGCCTACACTTTTTTTCTCATTTTCTCACCAAGGGGATAATTAGTAGGAAGGCAAACAAATCTCCTCACCTTGGTTAAATCACAGGGTGTGGGGGGCAGAGCTGGAGAGTAGTGTTGATGTTAGCTCTGAGGTCTGCTCTCAAGAGCAGACGGCAGGAGAAGATCCCAAACAACATTTCACTCCACTCTTACCTCTCATCTCCACAGGTGTCTCCTTTGTCTAGACAAGGTGGGCACACCCTGCCATTTTCACCAGTCAGTGTAGCTCTGTAATGCCACTAGGTTCATGTGGGTTGGTGAACAGTAAGAGAGTTGAGGGAATAAAAGCAAACCTTGTCCCTTTGAAGTTCATTCCAACCAGGGAAGAGAAAACACGTGAATGCTTGCACACAAGCTGCTCTTAAGTAGTAGGCTTTGGTTGGGTTCTTTTTTATTTTTATTTTGAGACAGAGTCTCATCTGTCACCCAGGCTAGAGTGTAGTGGCATGGTCTCGGCTCACTGCAACCTCCACCTTCCGGTTTCAAGTGATCCTCCCATCTCAACCTCCTGAGTACCTGGGACCACAGATACGTGCCACCATGTCTGGCTAATTTTTGTATTTTTAGTAGAAATGGGGTTTCACTATATTGGCCAGGTTGGTCTTGAACTCCTAACCTCAGGTGATCTGCCCACCTCGGCCTCCCAAAGTGCTGGGATTATAGGCATGAGCCACTGCGCCTGTCCAAGTTCTCTTTTACGCATAAGAAAAGTATAGATTTAAGTGTAGGATTAGAATGCTCAGATATGTGTAAACTGAGGAATGTCAAGACTGGATGAAGCACATAGCAGGTGTTTAATAATTGTTTAATATATCCTTGAATGGATAGCTTGAGATTGCAGGTGGTGTTGTGCCAAACCCCTATCAACTCTAGTGGGGGTGGCACCAGGTTCAAGAGGCTGAAGAAAAGACCCAGGGCCAGCAAACAAGACATGGGCCTTTATTGGAGGCTTACATGCAGGGAAGAGAGTCCAGTGGCGGGAGACTGGACAGAACAGCAACCACTTGCAAAAAGCATGCAGTTTATATAGCATTTTCAGTTAGCACCATTTTGCTAACTACCTCCACCTGGCAACCTTTATTCAACCCAGAACTTGGGGCCTTGATCCACTGTATAGCCTGTGTTCCTTGGGATGGGCTGGGGGCTCAGATGTTCCTCATAGACAAGGAACAAATCCCCAAGTTGGCTACGCCAGGATTCCTTAGCTCAACACACACATTCACGTGTGTCTGCCATACGGGGTCCTTCTCAGGCTATGCTTATGTTATTGCTATCAGGTGGATTTGCCATACAGGTGGCTAAAATCATCTGCATCCCTGACATTTGTATCCCACTTGAACTTAAGAGTCCAGCATTTCCCAAAGTGTGTCCCATGCAGAAGGCCAAAGAGATCCAGATGCTGAGGCCAGCATGTTAGGTCATGCTGTGCCCCCTTTGTTGGAGATTTATAACATGTATTAGCTTATTAAAGACTTTGAAAATTCCTGAAGTTATATGTATGTAGATGTATAATTTATATTTATATACATGTAATGTATACACACACACACATATATACATTTAGCTTTTCATTAACCTCTACTCCCTACTTGGTCAGATAGTGGTGTTCAGAAACCCAAACATACATAAATTGGCAAATCTGACTTGGAAGTACAGGCCATTTTAGCTGTGTTTTCTAACACTGCTAAAGTGTTAGAGAGCTAGGGAAACCAGAAAGAAATATTTTGACAACCTACCTGTATTAGTTAACTTTATAAAGTTAGCCTTACTTTGTCTCTTGCTCTGCTAAACCTCTTGGCCTTTTTAAAAAATATAAAATTCTAGATTCAGCAGACTCAAAACTATTTTGCCAAACTTTCTTTGTATTTAAACCCCCATAGGCTTTAAAACAAATTTAGACCAGATGTTCTTGATTCATTTGCATTTAACGGATCACAGTGGACTTCTGCCAGAGCAGTAGGATATCCCTAGAGATTTTGAACTCAGTTTTTTTCTCAGAAACAAGTGTTTGTATTCCATTTGGATTTTAGAGTCCAGCATTTCCTAAAGGGTGTCCCAAAGTGATTTCCCAAAGTGAGTAGAGAGTTGTGGCCTGCGGAACCTCAAATTTTTGTGACAACTACTTTTTAGACGCTCAGAAAGGTTCTCTTGTCATTATTTATTAAGAGCGTCACCTGGGCTGCATGTCTCTGTACAAGATATAACATGTTTCTCTGTTGCCTGTTTTGCTGTCATCCTGCTGCAACTCATAGAGCTGCAAACCAGAGTGGGGCCCAGATTCACAGGTAAACAGTAATTACCATTGTGCTTGATGGGATTACAGGAGATTTTTGTCATTCTTAAGGCACATCTCTATTTTATGATATTTTTTAACCTTGAATATATTTTGCTTGGAAAACAAAACAAGTTAACTAATTTTAAAATTCTTTCTCCTAGCTACAAAAGTCAGAGATACTCATCTTCTTCCTGAACAGTATTTTCCTTCCTTAAAATGGAAGAACAGCAGAGCAGTTTTTTTAAACAAATCATCTTTTCACTGTTTCGTTAACAAATACAAATTTGGCCTCATTTCTGTTCTCATGTATTTTTGTCTTCATTTGTTGTGCATTTTAGATTTTAATCCTTATTAAAACCAAAAAACTCTAATGATTGCTTTGTTTGAAGCTTTTTCCAGGAGGTTCAAAAGTTTCTCAGAAACACATATATTGAGTTCTTACCATTTATCAGTTACTGAGAATACAGAGAAAAGTAAGCTATGTGATATTTTCCCATGAGGAAGTGATAATCTACAGCTTTTTTTTTTGCCATTAAAAGGATTTTTATATGTAATTTGTAAAATTGTTTCTATGTGTCATTGTTTCTACTATGTGCCAGGAATGTCCTATATACTTTATATATATATAATCTCATTTAATCTTCACAATTTAAAAGTACATATTGCTGTCCCATTTTATGAGTTCAGAGCCAACAGCTCAAGAGGTTAAATGATTTGTCAAAAGTCACACAAATAGAAAAGTAGTTGGGATTCAACCCAAATCCCTCCTGGGCTCATCCTGCGCTATGCCTGGTGTACTGTGGGAGGCTGGTGTTTGTGAACACAGTCACTTGCTGGAAGGAGCAATTATAGAGAGCCTTCCCCAGATGCAGTGCTGCCTCCGTTGCATTTCCCAGGAGCAATATACAACCCCCCTCATGTGCTTATTTTACTGGACTGCAATTCTTTGTTTAGGAGTCCTCTGCTGGACCGAGACCTTTGTGGAAGCAGGAACCACCTCCATTGTATATCCCCAGCATGTTGCCTGGCACATTGAAATTACACAGTGGATCTTTGTGGAATAAATTAATCTTTTTTTAATTTAAAAATTTAAAATTGTGAGTAGATAAATTATATGTATTTATGGGGTACAAAGTTATGTTATGATTTTTTAATATAATGTGGAACAATTAAATCAATTAACATATCTATCACCTTAAATACTTATTATTTTTTGTGGTGAGAAGACTTGAAATGTATTCTCTTAGCAATTTTTCAGTGTAAAATACAGTATTAGTCACTGTATTCATCACACCGTGTAATATATTTTCAAGAAATAAAAACCTTATTACTACTGTCTCATTGAAGCTTTGTACCATTTGACCAGCATCTACCCATTCCCTGCATCTCCCCAGGCTCTGGTAACCACCATTCTACTTTCTGCTTCTTTAAGTTCGGTTGTTCTACATTCCACATATAAGGGAGAACATGTAGTACTTATTTTTCTGTGCCTGGCTTATTTCACTTAGCATAATGTTATTCACGTCCATCCATGTTGTTGCAAATTACAAAATATTTTTCTTTTTAAAGGCTAAATAGTATTTCATTGTGTATATATTCCACATTTGCTTCATCCATTCATCCACTGATGGACACTTAGGTTGATTCCATAACTTGTGTATTGTTTAATAGTGCTGTAGTGAGCATGGGCATGCAGACATCCCTTTGACATACTGATTTCAAATCTTTTGAGTAACCCAGAACTGGGATTGCTGGATCATATTGTAATTCCATTTTTAGTTTTATGAGGAGCCTTTTTCATAATGGCTGTACTAAATTACATTCCCACCAACATTATGCAAGGGTTCCCTTTTCTCCACATCCTCACCAACACTACTGATATTTAATCTTTTTGATAATGCCATTCTGACAGGTGTGAGGTGATATCTCATGGTGGTTTTAATTTGCGTTTCCCTAATGGTTATTGATGTTGCATATTTTATATGTATATATATTTATATATATATGTATTTGCATGTTAGCCTTTTGTATGTCTTCTTTTGAGAAATGTCTTTCAGGTCCTTTGCCTATTTTAAAATCAGATGATTTGTTTTCTTTCTATAGAGTTGTTTGAGTTTCTTATATATCTTGGATATTAATCCCTTATCAGATGTGTGGCTCGCAAATATATTCTCCAAATTCATAGTTTGTCTCTTCCCTCTGTTGTTTCCTTTGTTGTACAAAAACTTATTTTGATTTAATCCCATTTGTCTTTTTTATTTTGTTGCCTGTGCCTTTGGGGTCAAATGTAAAAAATCATTGCCTAGACCAATATTGTCTAGTTTTTCCCTTATGTTTTCTTCTAATAGTTTTACAGTTTCAGGTCTTATGTTTAAGCCTTTAATCCATTTTGAGTTGATTCTGTATATGGTGTGAGATACGGGTCTAATTTTATTCTGCATGTGGATATCCAGTTTTACCAACACTATTTATTGAAGAGATGATTCTTTTCCTAAGGTGTTGGCACCTTTGTCAAAAATCAAATGACTGTACATGTGTGGGTTCATTTCTGGGCTTTCTGTTCTGTTCCATTGGTTAATGAGTCTATTTTTATGCTAGTATTATGCTCTTTTAATTTCTATATCCTTGTAGTATAGTTTCAAGTCACGTAGTGTGATACCTCCAACTTCTGTTGTTTTTGCTTATGACAGCTTTGGCTATTTGGTGTTTGTTTTGTTTTTAAGTCAATGTGGAATTTTAGGATTGTTTTCTATTTCAATGAAAAATGATGTTGGAATTTTGATAGGGATTGCACTGATTCTGTAGATTACTTTGAGTAGTATCGTCATTTTAACAATATTAATTCTTCTAATCCATGAGCACAAGATATCTTTCCATTTATTTGTATCTTCTTAAATTTATTTCATCAGTGTTTTATAGTTTTCACCTCTTTGGTTAAATTTATTCCTTTTTTGTAGATGTTGTAAATGGGATTGTTCTCTTGATTTCGTTTTCAGAACATTTGTTGGTGTATAGAAAAAGTACTGATTTTTGTGTGTTGATTTTGTGTCCTGCAACTTTATTATGTATATTTATTAGTTAAGACAGTTTATGGGTGGAATCTTAAGTGTTTTCTATATGTAAGATTATGTTATCAACAAACAGTGACAATTTCATATCCTCCTTTTCTAATTGGATGCCTTTTATTTCTTTCTCTTGCCTAATTTCTCTAAGGATTTTCAATACTATGTGGAATAGAAGTGGCAAGAGTGGGCATCCTTGTCTTGTTCTAGGACTTAGGGAAAAGAGTTTCAGTTTTTCACTGTTAAATATAATGTTAGCTATGTGTTTATCACATATGGCCTGTACTGTGTTAAGGTACATTCCTTTCATACCTAATTTGTTATTTTTTTATCATTAAAGAATGTTGAGTTTTGTCAAATGTTTTTGCTGCATCTAATGAGATGATCATATGTTTTTTATCTTTTATTTTGTTAATGTGATTATCAAATTTATTGACTTGCATATATTGAAACATCTTTGCATCCCAGGGATAAATCCCACTTAATTATAGGTGAATGATTATTTTAATGTGCTATTAAATTTAGTTTGCCAGTATTTTGTTGAGGATTTTGGAATTTATGTTCATGAAGGATCCTTTGCTATAGTTTCCTTTTCTTGTAATGTCCTTGTTTGGCTTATAAGAAGAGCTATGCTGGCCTCTTAAAAGAGTTTGGAAGTGTTTTCTCTTTAATGTTTTTAAAGAGTTTGTGAGGATTGGCATTCTTCTTTATTTAAAAACAATTTTCTTAAGACAAGGTGTTACTCTGTTGCCAAGGCTGGAGTATAGTGGCATGAAGACGGCTCACTGCAGCCTCAGCCTCCCAGGATTGAGCGATCCTCTGCCCTCGGCCCCCCATGTGGCTGGGACAACAGGTGTGCACCACCACACCTGGCTAATGGCAGACTTCAGCAGTAAATCCATTGGGCCCTGGAACTTTTCTTTGATGGAAGTTTTTTTTTTTTTTTTTTTTTTTTTTAAAATCACTGGTTCTGTCTCCTTATTGGTTATTGGTCTGCTCAGATTTTGTATTTCCTTGTGATTCAATCTTGGTAGATTACATTTGTTAGGGAATTTATCCGTTTCTTCCAGGTTATCCTATTTTTTGGCATGTAATTATAATATTCTCTTAATATCCTTTGTATTTCTGTGATCAGTTGTAATGTCTCCCCTTTCACTTCTCATTTTATTTACTTGTGTCTTCCATTTTTTCTTAGTCTAGTTAGAAGTTCGTCCATGTTATTTTTTCAAAAAATCACCTCTTCGTTTCATTAATCTTTTGTATTTTTCTAGTCTCTGCTTCATGTATTTCTGCTTTGAGCTTTATTATTTCTTTTTTTCTGTTGACATCAGGCTTAGTTTGTTCAGCTTTCTCTATTTTCTTGAGGTGTACATTAAATTACTACTTGCGATATTCCTTATTTTTTTTGATGTAGGCGTTCATTGCAATAAACTTTTCTCTTAGAACTGCCTTTGCCACTCCCATAAGTTGTGGTACATTGTATTTCTGTTTTTGTTTGTCTCAAGATATGTTTAAATCCTTTTAGTTTCTTCTTTGATCCATTGGTTGTTCAGAGTCATGTTGTTTAATTTCTATATATTTGTGAATTTTCTGAACTTCTCCATGTGATTGATTTCTATTTGTTTACGTTGTGGTCAGAAAACACTCTTGATATGATTTCAGTCTTCTTTAATTTAAAAAGACTTGTCTTGTGACCCACCATATGATCTATACTGGATAATGTTCTGGATGTGCTTGAGAAGAATGTATATTCTGTTGCTGTTGGATGGAATGTTCTGTATATGTTTGCTAGGTCCATTTGGTCTAAAGTGTTGTTCAAGTCCAGTGTTTCCTTATTACTTTTCTGTCTGGTTAATCTGCCCATTATTGAACATAGAGTATGAAGTCCTATATGATTATTGTATTGCAATACGTCTTTCCCTTCAATCTTTTAATATTTGTTTTATGTATTTAGGTGCTTCGATATTGGGTGCATATGTATTTATAATCATTGTATTCTCTTGATGAATTGGCCCCTTAATCATTATATAATGTCCTTCTTTGTCTCTTCTTACAGTTTTTGACATAAGGTCTATTTTGCCTGATATAAGTGTAACTATCCCAGCACTCTTTTGGTTTCCATTTGCGTGGAATATCTTTTTCTATTCCTTTACTTTCAGTCTATGTGTGTCTTTAAAAGGGAGGTGACCCAGCATATAGGTGGGTCTTATTTTTTCATCCATTCCATCACTCTATGTCTTTTTATTGAGTAATTTAATCAATTTACATTCAAGGTAAGTATAGATAGGTAAAAACTTACCATGCCATTTTATTAATTGCCTTCTGGTTGTTTTGTAGATTATTTTCCTATCTTTCTTCTGACTTCATTTGTGATTTTATGGTTTTCTGTAGTGGTATGCTTTGATCCTTTGTACTTTTGTTTTGCTTTTCTACTAAAGATTTTTTGCTTTGTGATCACCAAGAGGCTTACCTAGAACATCTTGTACTTCAGACCGCCTTATTTCAAGTTTATGATAACTTTGATTGTATATAACAACTCTACATGTTTACTCCTCCCTCCCCCCACACCTTCTGGTTTTAATGTCAGAATTTATATTATTTTGTAATGGGTATCCTTTGACAATTTATGTTAGCTATAGTTGTTATTAATAGTTTTGTCTTTTAACCCTTAATGCTAGAGATAAAATTGCCTTAGACATCATCATTATAGTACATTTAGAGTATTCTGAATATGGCTCTGCTTTACTTATAGCATTGGGTCTTGTGCTTTCGTAATTTTTACATTATTTATTACTCAACAGCAGCTTTTGCTTCAACTTTTAAAACTTCACTTATCAGTACCTATAAGGTAGGAGTACTGGCAATGAACTCCCTTAGCTTTTGTTTGTCTGGAAAATTTTTTATTTTTCCCTCATTTCAGAGAAAGCTTTGTTGAGCAAAGCATTCTTGGTTGGCAGATTTCTTTTTTACTTCAGCACTTTGAATATATCATCCCACTCTCTTCAGGCCTACAGAGTTTCTGCTGAGAAATTGATTATAGTTGTGTTGGGACCCCTTTGTATGTGATGTATTTCTTATCTCTTGGTGCTCTCATAATTATTTATTTGTCTTTAATTTTTGATCATTTGATTATGTGTCTTTGTGAACTCCTCTTTGGGTTGAATTTTGTTGGAGACTTCTGCACTTCCTGTACCTGGATGTTGTCATCTTTCCTCAGGTTAGAGAAATTTTCAACTATTATTTTTTTAAAATATGCTTTCTGGCTCCCTTTCTTTCTTCTCCTTCTTGAATTTCTATCATGTGAAGGTTAGGTGTCTTGATGGTGCCTCATCCATAAGTCCTGTAGGCTTTCTTCATTCTTTTGCATTCTTTTTTTTTCCTCTTCTGAATGGATAATTTCAAATGTTCTGTCTTTGAGTTCACTCATTCTTTCTTCCATTTAGTCAAGCCTGCTGTTGAAGTGTCCTATTGCATGTTTTTTTTTTTTCTGAGACGGAGTCTCACTCTGTAGCCTAGGCTGGAGTGCAGTGGCGTGATCTCTGCTCACTGCAACCTCCGCCTCCTGGGTCCTGGTTCAAGCAGTTCTCCTGCTTCAGCCACCCAAGTAGCTGGGATTACAGGAACACGCCACCATGCCTAGCTAATTTTTGTATTTTTTTTTTTTTTTTTTTTTTTGAGACCAAGTCTCGCTTTGTCGCCCAAGCTGGAGTACAGTGGCGCGATCTCGGCTCACTGCAATCTCTGCCTCCTGGGTTCACGCCATTCTCCTGCCTCAGCCTCTGGAGTGGCTGGGACTACAGGCGCCCGACACCAAGCCCGGCTAATTTTTTGTATTTTTTTTTTAGTAGAGACGGGGTTTCACCGTGTTAGCCAGGATGGTCTCGATCTCCTGACCTCGTGATCTGCCCGTCTCGGCCTCCCAAAGTGCTGGGATTACAGGCTTGAGCCACCGCGCCCGGCCTAATTTTTGTATTTTTATTGGAGACAAGACTTCACCATGTTGGCCAGGCTGGCCTTGACCTCCTGACCTCATGATCTGCCCGCCTCGACCTCCCAAAGTGCTGGGATTACAGGTGTGAGCCACCATGCCCAGCCTCTGTTGCATTTTTCACTTCAGTAATTGTGTTCTTTATCTCTAGGATTTCTATTTTTTGTTGTTGTTTCTATTTCTTTGTCAAAATTCTCATTCATGTATTATTTTCCAAATTTTATTTCATATTTATCTATATATTCTTGTCATTTACTGAACTTTTTAGAGAGGATTATTCTGAATTTTTTGTCTGTCATTTCATAGATCCCCCTTTCTTTTGGGCCCATCATTGGAGCTTTGTTCGTTTCTTCTGGAGGTGTCGTGATTTCCTAAGTCTTTGTAATCCTTGTGTTCGTGCATTGAAATCTGTGTATTTGAGGATGCAGCCAACTTTTCTGGCTGTTAAGGTGTTCTTTTGCAGAGGTAGGCCTTCACTGTTTAGTGAATCTGATAAGACAACTGGTAAGGACCCTGGGAAGAACTTGCTTTCAGATACTCTAGATGGCTGGGCTACTGCCTTTGTCTTGCATTTGGATGGGGTAGTTGGCTGGGCTCCGGTATCTGGTGAGACCACTGGCTGACCTCTGCAGTCAGGCTGAGCTGCTGGATGGACCCTGTAGTCACCTCAGATTGGGCCAGGCCACAGGGTGCATTCCCTGGCCAGGTGATACCACTCTTTGAGTTTAGCAGCTAGACAGGGTTGCAGGAGAAGCCCAGAGATCAGGTGGAGCTTCTGATCAGGAAATATAGGACAAGCTGCTTTGTTTTCCTCTGCTTTTCTCAGTGTAAATACATAGTTGAGGTTTGCCTCTTTGCTCTGTGGGGCCTTGGAGTGGGCTCTGAGGCTGGGTTGAGAACTGTTCAAACTCTTAGGTATGGCAGATCAGCTTTGTGGGTGGGCTATGCTGTTAGCTAGTAACTCTGATAGGGAGCCACCACTGGCAAGTACACAGAGCTACCACCAAGGTCTACATTCCTGGTTGCTGTGGGCTCTGCTTTCTTGCTTTGTTTCTACCTGACCCCCGGTGTTTTAGATGAATGGTTTCCTTCTGGACACAGGTCTTGGTGGAGGTTGAAATGACCATGGGCTTCCTGGGAAGTGTTTGAGAATCCTAGGGAAGCTGGGTGTCTGTCTCTGATTCTCTTTTTCCTCTGTAGAAAACGTGGTTCCAAGGAGAATCCACTCTTTGGCCCTGTGCCAACCTGGAGGGAGAGGGAGGAGTGAAGTGATTAAAGTGAGTCTATTTCTCTTACCCTTTCCATGAGGTTTTCATTTCATCCTGTGGACCGTGTAGGTGACTGAGATTTGTTCCAATTTGCGGGGTTTCACCTAGGTGTTCCTGTCTGTGGATAGTTGCTAGTTGAACTCTTTGTCGGGGGTAGTGAAGCGGGGACCTCCCATTCTGTCATCTTGTTAATGTCCTAAATTCAATTTTCTGATATAGAGCTAGAAGACCTTCATTTCCAAACCTTTTCTCCAATCACCTAGGCTTAAGTGTATTTGCTCACTGAAATGTATTTTCATGACTGGTAAGAATTAAAAGAGAACACATGGATGTGACTAGTGTGGAAATAAAACTTTTCCCCATGTTTTCAAATGTTAGACTATTATCCAATAGTTTCCATTTTTTTCCTGTTCTTACTTGAATTTTACTGTCATCTTTTAATTTTTTTTTAATTAATACATGTAGATGTGTGGAGGTGCAGTGGAAGAATGCTCTGTAAGTTTACATATTTCAGAATATTACTCTTCTATACATTCTTTGACCAAAATAACCATATTTTTCTTCCCTATTTATTCACCTCAAAGACTGCAAATATGGTGACTTGGGGAAAGCTTTTCCATGATATTGAAATATATTCTTGTAGTTACTGAACCATCTGTGTGGAGCAAAATCTAAGAAAGAGCAACAGAGTTTAAGATGCTGTGTTCCAAAAGGGTGGTGTAAACGAGATATTTCGGAAGCTCTTAATAAAAAACTTGTAGTCTCTAACCAGAGATTGTTGCAAGTCCCTTTCAGAATTGCTAATGTGTTTATACCGAAGAGGAGGTGACAACTGTAATGCTTTTTATTGATTATCTTCTGTGATGTTCTTTTTAGTGTTATGATCCTTCTTTAACAGATGAGGACACCAATGCCCAGAGTCACACTTTAGTCAAGTGCTAAAATTAAGACTGACATCCAGGCTTGTCAGCACTATGCAGCTCTGTCCCTCCTGTGGCTCGGCCCGCGGGAAGGGTCACTCCTCTGTTCCCAATCCTATAGGGCAGAGTTTAAGATGCTGTGTTTTATCAGTTCCAATCAGGTGATTCAAACTAGATATGGAACCACTTAGAATCCAGAGGGCCCATGAACTTGGATGATTTACATCTTTATGGTCTCCAGCTCCTAGGGAGGTTAATGAGATGAGCATGTCCCTCAATTACGGATGTAGACAACAAACCCCAGTAACATTAGCAGTACCTTCCACTTAGTCAGCAACAGAAAGCATAGATGCCTCCATAGCACATTATAGTTGTGACAGATATCTTAAGATAGCCTTTATCTTTTACGGTTGCTACTTGGAAATCATGGTAGTTCTTGGCTCTATTATTGGTTGTATTAGTAGTAGTATTAGCCATAATAATGGTAGCATTATTATGGTTGTTATAATGGTAATACTACCATTAATCATAATAGTATTAATATGTTAATAAAGAAGTGCTGATATTGTTATATCAGAAACTCATGAAGTTGGTTTTTAATATTAGATAAGTATTTTAATATATACTTTCTTTTTAAGTCGTATGTATTTGTTCATGTATTTGACACATTGTCTTGAGAAGGCATCCTAGGCTTTAGGAGACTGACAAACGGTCGATAGCACAAAACAGCCAAGAATCCCTGCTTTGCTTACACCTCTGATGCTTATACAATGAAGCAAAGACTCTGTGGATCTAATGTCTAATGCCAACTATTCATTTATTCAAGAAATGAGGAACTACTATGTTCCAGCCACTAGGCTGGAACCTCATACCAGCCAGAGGTCAGGGCAGTATCCAGGCAAGAGATGGTGGCCTGGACTGAGGAACTGGACTAGGTTAGAAAAAAACTGAACAGATTTAAAAGGGATTTAGCATTTTGAATGGACAGAATCTGTATCAAACTCTTTCCCCCATTATCCTTCAAAAATTTGCATCTTTGTGCCTCTACTGCTGCTTTCACCTTAATAACTCCATTTTGTCCACATGACAAAGACCTACTGATTATATAAGATCAAATTAAAATAATGTTTTCTCTCACACAGTTCTTACTTTGTGCCAAGTACGATCCTAAAGAAAACATTCAAAGTAAGCTATCCCAAGCAGATTCTCTCATGAGTTTTGCTCCGTGTCACAGTTGCTGTCACCTCTTATTTTAGGAGAGCTCTTGGCATAGATGTTATCTCCCTAACAAACTCTTCAGTCCTCCAGGGCAGTAGTGTTTTCATTTCTGGATTGTCCTCACAGTCTGGTTTCCAGCATAATGCTTGGAATTAGGGAAGTGTCCAGTGAATTTTGTAAAGCTGTATTTCCCATTTTTCCCACATTGTATCAGCATTGTCCCTTGCCTCCCGCCAGGAAAAAAAAAAAAAAAAAAAAGAGCTTACCTCAAAATACCTTAGTCTCAAGCACTTGAGTCTAGAAAGAGAATTGAGAAAAATGGAAAGTAGTTCCTCCGGTCATAATTCTGAACTGTTTTACTGAATATTTTAAATGTAGATAGCATTTCAAATAATCATCAGATTCACCCATGAAAGATGGTGTCTCTAGCTTTAAGTAGTTTCCCAGATGAGTAATTTAACACCACTGATTTAAATGACATTAGAAATTGCTCACTGAATCTCTTGTGCAAAGTCAGGGCTTCAAAAAGATTTATGAGCTATGCTTTTTAAAGATAAAATGTTAACATGCGCTCAACAAAGTATCAATGGACATTAAGTGGTCAAGCCATGGTAGCTGGTACAGAGTACCCCGGCCAGTGTTTATTATTAATTTATTAACCCCAAAACCTCTGGAAATAAGTCTTCCTTTTTGGTTTTAGAATCATAATGAGTTTTGATTTCTGTAAGCATCTCAGAGCTTTAAAGTTAGAAGAAACTTAAGAGATTATTTAGTCGAATTTCCACATTTTACGGGTAAGAAAGCCAAGGCCTAGAAGTTTTAGGAGCAGAGCCAGGCCTTGTAATTCCTTGCCTCCCACCCATTCTGTGAATTGTTTAAAAACTTAAGAGATTGACTGGGCGCAACTGATTATTTTTCATTTCATTCCTCTCTGAAAGTTTTTTTCTTTTTTCTTCCTCTGAATTAAACAATGGACTGCCTTTCTTAAGGATTCAATTCAGTCATGCAGAAAGTTAAAAGCAGTGGAGCCAATGGAGATGGAGGCCCTCAGAGCCTGGAAAACACTTTTTCTTTCTCTTACAATTTTTTTATTGATGCGTAATGTTTGTATGTATGTATGGGGTATATGTGATATTTTAATACATGCATACAGTGTATAATAATCAAGTTAGGGTATTTAGGGTATCTGTCACCTTTATCATTTCTTTGTGTTGGGAGCATTTCACATATTCTCTCTAGCTATTTTCAAATATACAGTATATTATTGTTAACTGTAGTCATCCTACCAAACAGAACTTGTTCCTTCTATCTAACTGTATGCTTGTAGCCATTAACCACCCTCTCTACATACCCTTTCAAGTCTCTGATAGCTATGATTCTACTCACTACCTCCATGAGATCAACTTTTTCAGCTCCCACAAATGAGTGAGAACTTGCCCGTTTGTCTTTCCGTGCCTATCTTATTTCACTTAACATAATGACCTCCAGTTCCATCCATGTTGCTGCAAATGTCAGGATTTCCATCTTTTTGGCTGAATAATATTCCATTGTGTATGTATGCCACATTTCCTTTATCTATTCATCCATTGATGGACACTTAGGTTGATTCCATATCTTGGCTATTGTAAATAGTGATACAATAAACATGGGGGTGCTGATACACCTTTGATATACGGATACCCTTTCCTTTGGTTAAATACCCAGTAATGGTATTGCTGGATCATATAGTAGTTTTAGTTTTAGTTTTTTGAGAAATCTCCACACTGTTTTCATTAATGGCTGTACTAATTTACATTCCCACCAGCAGTATTGCCCCTTTCTCACTCTGCTGGCCAGCATTTGTTATCTTTTGTCTTCTTGATAATATCATACTGATGGGGGTAAGATGTCTCATTGTGGCTTTGATTTGCATTTCCCTGATGATTTGTGATATTTAGCATTTTTTTCATATGCCTGTTGGCCATTTGTGTGTCTTCTTTTGAAAAGTGTCTGTTTGATCCTTTGCCCACTTTTTAATGGGAAATTTGGTTTTCTGCATTTAAGTTGTTTGATTTCCATATATATGCTGAATGTTAGTCCCTTTTCAGATGAATAGTTTGAAAATGTTTTTTCCCGTTCAATAGGTTGACGCTTTGCACTATTATTATTTCCTTTAACTGTGCACAAGCTTTTTAGTTTGACATAGTCCCATTTGTCTATTTTTGTTTTTGTTACCTATGCTTTTGAGGTCTTAGCTATAAAATCTTTGCCTAGACCAATGCCCTGGAGTGTTTCTGCTACTTTTTTCTAGTCATTTTGTAGTTTCGGGTGTTAGGTTTAAGTCTAATTTATTTTGAGTTGATGTTTGTGTATGGATAGAGATAGGGATCTAGTTTCATTCTTCTGCATGTAGATATCCACTTTTCACAGCACAATTTATTGAAGAAGGTGTCCTTTCCCCAATGTATGTTCTTAACACCTTTGTTGAAAATCAGCTGGCTGTAAATATATGGATTTATTTCTTGGCTCTTTCCATTGGCCTTATGGGTCTGTTTTTATACCATTACCATGCTGTTTAGTTACTATAACTTTGAAGAATATTTTGAATTTAAGGTAGTATGATACCTTCAGATGATTCTTTTTGCTCAGTATCACTTTGGATATTAGAGCTCCTGTGTGGATTCATATGAATTTTAGGATTGTTTTTTCTATTTTTGAGAAGAATGTCATTGGCGTTTTGATAGGAATTACATTGACTCTATAGATTACTTTGGGCAGTATGGTCATTTTAACAATATTAGTTATTCTCATCCATAGGCATGGGATGTCTTTCGAGTTTTTTGGTGTCCTCTTCAATTTCTTTAATCAATGGTTTGTAGTTTTCCTTGTAGAAGTCTTTCACCTCTTTGGTTACGTTTATTCCTGGGATTAATTTTGTAGTTATTGTAAATAGGATTGCTTTATTTCTTTCTCAGCTAGTTCATTATTGGTGTGTAGAAATGCTACTGATTTTTGTGTGTTGATTTGGTATCCTGCCAATTTGCCCAATTTATTAGTTTTCAGAGTTTTCAGTGGAGTTTTAAGTTTTCTATGTAAGATCATATCATCTGTAAAGAGGAACAATTTATTTCCTCTTTTCAAATTTGGATGCTTTTTATGTCTTTCTCTTGCCTGATCCCTCTGGCTAGGACTTCCAGTACTATGATGAATAGGAGTGGTGAAAGTGGACATTTTTGTCTTGTTCCCAGTTCTTACAGGAAAGGCTTTCTGCTTTTCTTCATTCTTAGCTGTGGGTTTGTCACATATGGCCTTTATTATGTTGAGAGCTGTTCATACTATGCCATATTTGTTGAGAGTTTTTATCGTAAAGGAATATTGAATTTTACCAAATGCTCTTTCTTTACCTATTGAGATGATTTTATGTTTTTTTCCTTCATTCTGTGGATGTGATGTGTCAGCTTTGTTGATTTGCACATGTTGAACCGTCCTTGAATCCCTGGGATTACTCTTACTTTATTATCTTTTTTTTTTTTTGTAAGAGACAGGGTCCCACTCTGTTGTTGCAATGGCATGATCATAGCTTACTACAGTTTCAAACTCCTGGGTTCAGGCAATCCTCCTGCCTCAGCCTCCAAAGTAGCTGGAACTACAGGCATGTGCCACCATGCCCAGGATGTTTTCATATTTTATAGAGATGGGAGGGTCTCACTTTTTTTAGTGTTTTTGGATTCAGTTTGCTAGTTTTTTGTTGAGGATCTTTGCATCTATGTTCATCAGGGATACTGGCCTGTAGTGTGTGTGTGTGTGTGTGTGTGTGTGTGTGTATTTGTTTTACAGTCTTCTTGTCCAGTTTGGTATCAGGGTAATGCTGGCCTTATAAAATGAGTTAGGAAGAATTCTCGACTCTTCAATTTTTTGTAATAGTTTGAGAAGAATTGATGTTAATTCTTCTTTATAAGTTTGGTAGAATTCAGTGTAAAGCCATCTGGCCCTGGGCTTTTCTTTGTTAAAAGACTTCTTGTTGCTGATTCAATTTCATTACTTGTTATTGGTCTATTCAGATTTTCTATTTCTTCCTTGTTCATTATTGGTAGGTTTTATGTGTGTCCAGGAATTTATCTATTTCTTCTAGGTTTTCCAATTTGTTTACATATAGATGTTCATAATAATCTCTGATGATCCTCTTTATTTGTGTGTTATTGGTTTTAATGTATCCTTTTTTGTTTCAGATTTTGTTTATTGGGGACTTCTTTCCCTTGGTTAATCTAGCTAAAGGTTTATCAATTTTCTTTATCTTTTCAAAAAGCGAGTTTTGTTTTGTTGATTCTTTGTTTTTGTTTGTTTGTTTGTTTTATTTTTTGGTTCTATTTTGTTTAGCTATGCTCTAAACTTTTCTTATTTCTTTCCTTCACCCAATTTTGAGTTCGGTTTGTTCTTGTTTTTCTAGTTCCTTGAGATGCATTGTTAAGTTGTTTATTTGAAATCTTCTAATTTTCTGATGTATATGTTTATTGTTTCCCCCTTAGCACTGCTTTTAGCCCATAGGTTTTAGTGTGTTGTGTTTCCATTTCAATTTGTTTCAACAAATGTTTTCACTTCTTAAATTTCTTATTGACCCCATGGTTGTTTAGGAGCATGTCTAATTTCCATGTATTTGCTTTGTTTCCAATGTTTCTCTTATTATTAATTTCTAGTTTCATTCCACTTTAGTCTGAGAAGATACTCAATATTATTTTAATTTTTAAAAATGTGTTGAACTTATTTTGTGGTCTAATATATGGCCTGTCCTGGAGAATGTTACATGTGCTGATGAGAATAATTTGTATTCTGCAGCTGTTAGATAAATGTTCTGTAAATATATGTTAGGTTCACTTGGTCTGAAGTGCAATTTAAATCCACTTCTTTTTTTCTTAACAACAAATTTGACACTGTAATGAGATGTGGCTGTAGAAAGTCTCTTGCCTCCCTTGTGGTGCCTGCATCCTAATGTCCAAGCTAATGTGTTTTAGATCATACATCTTTTTCTCTGGTCCCAAAGTCCTTTGGGGAAAGGCCTGGGTCTTTGTAATTCCTTGAGGTCTCTTTTATAGTGACCTGTAGCCCATCTTCTCATTGAAGTTGTGCTGACGTTCTTCTTTACATTAGAGATCCATTTGCACCCACCTCACTGCCTCAGGGGTACCTCTTCCTTGTACTCTCAGATTACTCAAGTTCTGGAAAAAAAGCTCCTCTTTGATGTGATACTAAGATAAGTTTTCCCAAAAAATGAGAGTTGATTTTTCATATTTGCTTCAAAGGAGAGAATGACTTCACAACTTTACATTGGGTCAAAGGGACGAAACATCATAAAAAGTTCTGGAGACCGAGCTACTGGAAAAGAGCAGCTTTCTTTGATAAAATTTACTGCTGCTGAACACATCTGCCATGAGACTCAAGAACAAATCACATCACCACTTTGTGATGCATCGGGAAACTCAGACAAGTGTTGCAAACAGGGCTATCAACAAGATGTCAGCCCTTTCCAGTGGCAGTACCAAGGATGCTCATTGGTCTTTTCTTCTGTGAAATTGATAGTTGACTTTTCCTTAGGCTTGTGTGGATTCCTAAATGTATTAGTCTCCTAGGGCTGCCATAACAAAGTACCATAAACTAAGTGGCTTAAACAACAGATTTTTTTTTTTTTTTTTTTTGGAGATAAAGTCTGGCTCTGTTTCCCAGGCTAGAGTGCAGGAGCACAATCTTGGTTCACTGCAACCTCTCTGCCTTGTGGGCTCAAACCATCCTCCCATCTCAGCCTCCCATGTAGCTGGGGACTACAGGGATGTGCCACCATGCTCGGCTAATTTTTGTGCATTTTTTGTAAAAAACAGGATTTCACCATGTTACCCAGGAGGGTTTCACTATGTTACCCAGGCTGGTCTCGAACTCCTGGGCCCAAGCCATCCTCCGACCTCAGGTTCCCAAAGTGCTAGGATTACAGAAATGTATTTTATCACAATTCTGTGCCTGGAAGTTTCCCGCTCCTTGGCTGGGAGATGGCCAGTTTTCTCCCTGTATCTTCATGTGGTCTCCCCTTTGTGGTGCCTGTATCCTAAAGTCCTCTTCTTGTAAAGACAGTCATATTGGATTAGGGCCCACCACAATGACTTCATTTCATCTTAAATACCTCTGTATGATACAGTCACAATTCTAAGGTACCAGGGCCAGGAATTCAACATGTATTGTGTGGGACACAATTCAGCCCATAATACTATGTAACTACAATTCAGAAGTTTCCTCCCAACCCTGCCCAAGATAACCAATTTGATACTGTAAGCCCAACCTATGTAGTATTTCTGGAGCCATTATATGCATTGCCACAAGCTATAGGAGCTGGATTTTGGATCCAACATTTATAGCTTACTTCCCACAGATGTAATAAGGAGGAAAGAGTTGTTTATGCTTAATCAGCCTTTTCACTTGCTTACCTACAGAATGACTTGGTGGTTCACCAAGGGGTTAGTTTATCCCACTGCTCTCATTGGCTTACATGCCAGTTCAAAAGTCAATACTACATTAGTTCGTAAAAGAAAAACTGCAAAGAAATGATCTGAAAAACATCATTTAATCCCAATAATCAGCTGTGTGGATTAAACGATAATGTCTGTTGACGTGGCAAAGTTAAAATGCTTGAAAATATCTAGTATTGAGAGTGGAGAATTGGGAATTTGCATGTGAGAATTGTGGGAAGACCTTTCTGGAGGGCATTCTTGGAGTCAGTGTCAGTTTAAACGTCATATTCTTTAACTATTAGTTTATCCCAAGGAAATAATTAGACATGTGGCTGTGTGTACAGTACTGCAGTGTTTATATTAGCAAAAACAAAGCCCAGATATCTAACCAAATATCAAATAACGTATGTTACATACATACAGTGGAATACTACGCAGTCATGGAAAGTAGCCCAATTACATTGTTAATTGAAAAGGTAGGTTACAGAGTAGAATGTGTAATCATTTTGCTGTATGGGCCTCTATTTAATTTTGCTATGTTAGTGTGTGTGTATATGTATATTTCTAAATATCTAGGAAAAAGCTTGATAGGGTATATCCCAAACTGCTAATAGTGGTTATCTAGAGGATATAGGACTTTTATTCCTTACTGCATTTATTTCTATAATTTGAATTATGTATAATAAGTATACATTACTGTAAAATCAGAAAAGAATGAAAATATTTCTATTTAGAAATAAAATTAAATATATTACTGGGACTATTTTTACATTTCTTTTATGATAGATATGTTTAGAGGCTGGCCTATTTGCTCAGGGGCTAGGGGCTAGCTTGTTTGCTTTGGGGAAGGCTAGTCTTTCAAATATTTCTGTCTTTTCTGTATGAAAGAGCCATGAGCTAGTGGTTAATTTCTCACCAGCATAATGCTAGTTCCTTATTCTTTACAGGACGTAGGTATAGTATAATGGAAAGCCATAGTGTTCAGAGTTTGACAGACCAGGGTTAAACATTAGCTGTAACACTTCCCTGCTCTGTGATATTAAGCAAATCATTTAACCTCGGTAACCTTTAGTTTCCTCAACTGTAGAATGGAAATAATAATAATAATGATGACAATATTGAACTGCAGTTTTGTTCTGAAGTTTAAGTGAGACCAGGTACATAAAATGCCTGGAATATGACAAGGAGTAGCTTTTATGAGTATAACAATATAATGTACTTTTCAGAATTCCTTATATTTTAAAGCTAAGACTTAGCGAATGGGAAGAAATTATTTTAAAGTTGTGGAAAAACAGCTACATCTAACTAGAAAAAGTTTCATTTGATATCCTTGGCTAGTTTTCATAAATGCGGTTTCTTTTATTCTTTCAGTTCTCATTGACTGAAGGGTGGGCTAACCCGACATGCTTTGTGAAATGCTTGTGTCTATGGCATTTTGCTGCAGAACTGGAATCAGGAAGAAAAGCTTTCGTGAGAAGAGATGGGAGGGAGGGTAGAGTGGGAGAAGGGAGATGCTGCCAGGTTTACTTGTATGAGTTGCCTCCCCTCTCCTCCTCCCCAGGACTGATTTGTTTGTACAAATTGGTTGCCGTAAGCAACACATTATTAGTTTGATCCAGAATGTATCCCAGGAGACTTACTGCTTTCTCTTTTGCCAAATTATTGTCCTTTACCCACAGAGGATGCTGGGATTGGGGGGTGTTTTCCGCTTTGGCATATTTCAATCCAGTTCTCCCCCTTTCCCTCAGTGTCTACTATTTGCAAGGCACTGTGTCATTTCACCACATTTAGAAAGCTACCCATTGTGAGCTGTTAACCTTTATTTTCAACGTATGTGTTTTCTCCTAAACCCTTGGTACTGGTATCTCAGGAAAGAAGATGATATTCCTGGAGGGAGCATGCCCTGCCCTCCCTGGGATGTAGTCCCCACTTATAACAGGATGGCTCTCCTGCCTCACTGACATGGGCATTGCCACTTGACTTGTGTTGGGGCCAGTGGAAAGCAGGTGGAAGTGACATTTCCGTGCACATTTCTCTGTGCTTCCACCACCACTCTTTTTCCTCTGTCAAAACCACTCATGACTGCCTCACAGGTTGCCCCTCAGATCCTGGCTTGGACTGTGTTCTGGTGCTCTCTGACTTCACTTGTCCCCATGCCCCACCTTCTAGACCGTGGTTCATGTACCCAGGAGTCCAGGGTCCTCTACCTAGACAGCCCCTGACTCTCTTCTATGGCCTCTTCCAAGATCTGTGCACCTAAGCGTGGACCATGCTGCTCTTGTGTACCCCTAGACTTATGGGGACCGGGAATAGAGCTCAGATGTCTTGATCAGGAGGGCCCCACACAGCACACAGGGCCTTCACAGTGCAGGCTGGAGCAGTGCAGGGAGCAGGGAAAGGGAAGGGAGCAGACCCCAGGCCAGGGGCTACCTTGCCCTGCACTGTGACATTTCTGTGTGGAGCTCCAAAGAGTCAGAAATCAAGAGTCCATCATGGGATGGGCGCAGTCACTCACTCCTGTAATCCCAGCGCTTTGGGAGGCTGAGGTGGGTGGATCACTTGAGGTCAGGAGCTTAAGACCAGCCTGGCCAACATGGCGAAAGCCCATCTCTACTAAAAATACAAAAATTAGCTGGGCGTGGTTGTGGGTGCCTGCAATCCAAGCTACTCAGGAGGCTAAGGCAGGAGAATCACTTGAACCTGGGAGGCAGAGGTTGCAGTGAGCCGAGAGTTTCACTGCACTGCAGTCTGGGCAATAAGAGTGAAACTCCATCTCAAGGAAAAAAAAAAAAAACAACTCCATTATGGCTTTCTGGTTTGTTATGAACATAATATTGGTCAAGGAGTATAACACATACTTTAACAGTCTAGCGTGGTTTATACTTTTAAATGCTTAGACATGTATTATGTGAGCCGGCATCGGAACTCCTAGATCAGTACCTGTGAATGCCATGGATGAGTCAGATGCTGTAGACAGGATCTGTTCTTTCAGCCTGAGCCCTGGAATCAAGATGAGGAACAGAGCTGCAACTGACCCTTAATGGGTATAAATGGGAAAAATAAATCTTTGTAATGTTACAACATGAAGATTGTGAGATAATCTGTAACTGTGGCATAATTTAGTTTAGGGTTATGGATTCCAAAAGGAAAAAGTGACATTCATGGAAAACTTCACCTGTTTAAAATATAGTATTGGCAGAACTTTTGTTATAATAGGTGGACTAGCACTATCTAGAAGAGTCTGGAAGGAATCCCAGGAGTTAATTGGAGCTCTGGGTGAGTGGGTATGTGTCCCATACACGCCCCCTTGCTCCCATCGTGCCTTCTCAATTGCTAGTGTTCAAATGCACTTTGAGGCCCTTTTTCCAGCAGTGATGATTTAGGTTAGCAATACATCAGTCTTGCCTTGCTTCCCTTGTGACCTTCCAGAAATAGGATTCGGGGCCAGACTTTTGGAAACAAAACAAAACAAAAACTTATAAAATGAGGAAATATAACGCAAGAAGCATAGCTGATCTTATTTTTAGTTTGCAAAATGTATCCCTTATCTATGAATTTACAATTAAACATATCCACCAAACCCTCTCCCTTCTTGTGTCAACAAGCACCGTCCTGGTGAATGCTTTTCAGGTCATATAAAGTAGAAGGGAGTTGCTGGAACTAAGAGTGAGGTCCTTCTGACTTGGAACAAAAGTCATCTGGTGCTCACTGGAAGTGAAACTGTGAACTTGGCCTGAGGATATGATACAGACATTTGTAATAGCAGTTATGATCATTATCTTGTATGTGAAAAGTACATCTGTTTTCAAAAAGCTTTCACATACATGATTTTATTCATCCTTTATTACAGCCTGTGAGGTAAGCAGAAAATGCCCTTCCTTTTACAGAGGATGAGACTAAGACTTATTAAGTTTCAATGATTTGCCCACTGTTCTACTGGTATTAATATTAGTATTCAGAATATTAATATACCAATTATTAATATATTAACATGTATTATGTAAAATATTCCATTAGTGATTAATATGTTATATAATATTCTATATATTATATGTTGATATATATTAATAGTATGTAGATTATTTATATAATGTCCTTGTCCAGGAGGCTAACTGCTGTAAAAAACCAAGATTTCAGTGACTCAGTATAGTTCATTTTTCATTCAAGCCACTGTTAGTGCGAGTTGGTGTCCGTGTGCCGTGCTCCAGAGTTCAGGAACCCAGGCTAATGTATGTCCTCAGAGTCATCTAGGTGGTGGGGGGTACATGGAAGTGCACAATCTATTGGCCAGGACTCAGGGCCTGGCCACAGCTTACTGCCAGCGGGGCTGGAAAATGTGGTCCAGCACTGCGTCCTGAAAGAACACAAATATTCACAAGACATCTGTGTCCCAAAAACTAAGGAAATCTTTAATGCTCATCTCCCCTGATTTTACGGGCCCTATTTAAGATCTATAGAGCCATTGTGTTTTTCTCCCGCTTTCAACAGTGGAGTTTGATGAGTTTTGACACATGTACCCACCTGTGAAGTCATCACCATAATCAAGATAATGAACGTATCCACCAACCCCAATAGTTTCTCGTGTGCATTTATAATCACTTCCTCTCTCTCTGTCCCCCACCCCACCGCTAAGCACTCACTACTCTGCTTTCTGTCACTACAAATTAGTTTGCATTTTCAAGAATTTTGTGTACATGGAATCATAGAGTAGGTTCTCTAATTTGCCTGGCTTCTTTTACTCAGCTTATTTTGAGAGTCATCTGTATTGTTATGTGTACTAGTAATCAATTATTTTCTTTTGATGGGTAGTATTCCATCATAGTGTTACAGCGGAATGCTCTGTTTTATTTTACTTTTTAAAAAATCAAATGCAACTTTTTAGTGTTTGAGGAGCACGTAAGTCACTCCTTCTTGATACTTTACCTTACAGTCTGAAAAAAGCTAAAAATTTAGCCTGGCCTTCTTTGGCTCGTACATGATCCTAGTCACAAGAAAAGGAAGATTAGATTGAACAGGAACTATGCTGTTCTTGGCTCTGAACTTTAAATTGGGTAGTCTGTTAAAAAAGTGCTGGCTACCTGATATCGACCTAGTACTGTACCTCAGGGCGTTGGGAATGTGAAAGAAATAAGATCGTTCTTCCCCACAGTGATGGTTGGAGATCTGCAGTGTCTTTGCTGGTCGCTTACCCCTGAGCTGCCATCCACCTTGTGTGCCAGGTTAATCCCGGAGCAGTACTGTTCTGCCTGTGTCCCTCCTGCATTTACAAACCTTCAATGATTTCCCCTGCCTAAAACCTGACTTTTTTTGAGATGGCGTCTTGCTCTGTCACCCAGGCTGGAGTGCAGTGGCTCAATCTCGGCTCACTGCAAGCTCTGCCTCCTGGGTTCACACCATTCTTCTGCCTCAGCCTGCCGAGTAGCTGGGACTACAGGCGCCCGCCACCACGCCTGGCTAATTTTTTTGTATTTTTGGTAGAGACTGGGTTTCACCGTGTTAGCCAGGATGGTCTTGATCTCCTGACCTCGTGATCCCCCCGCCTCAACCTCCCAGAGTGCTGGGATTACGGGTGTAAGCCACCGCACCAGGCCAAACCCTGACTTCTTTAGGCTGATATCCATAACTCACTCTGGGGTTTAACCTTTCCTAGCCTCAGTTTGCCATCTCTTACAATGGGGATGTTTTAAGGTAGCTGTGTTTATTAAATGAAATAAGACCAAGAACCTAGCTAGGTGCCTAGTAGATAATACATTTTCAAAAATTAAGGTTTCTTTTCTTTCTGCCCTTTCTTTCCTCCTGCCCTTTCTTCCCTCCACCTTTCCTGCCTGATTGGCCACCACTTCCCTCTATCAAATGTCATCTTCATCCAAACCAAACTCTTCTTTGCTCCCTGCACACACACTTGGCTTTTCTCCTTTGGGCCTTGGTTTACAGTGTTCCTTTGCTGTGGAACCAAGTTTCTGCTGCATTTCTGTCCAGGTTCAGCTCAATTGCCAGCACCTCTGGGAAGTTTTCCTTGATTCCTTATTATGCCTCCCATTAAGGATCGAAAAAACCAAAGTGTTTCTCTCACTCTTAATCTCAATACAGAATGTTTCATCTCTGGTCACGGAAATATGTGAGGATTGCTTCCTACTAACAGCCAGTTCTCCAGCAGACACCAGTGAAATGCTCTATAATTTAACTCAATTCTGACATCATCTACCAGGACATAGTGTCAGACCCTATAGATTGAGGACTCAGTCCACAGACTATCCCCTACTTAAGATACCAGTTGCTTCAGCTATACATCTGGGATTCTCCTGACTCCCTCTTAAATTTAATTTGCTAGAGCAGCTCGCAGAACTCAGAGAAACACTGTACTTATATTTACTGGTTATTTATTTAAAGGATAACAGCCAGACAGAAGAGACACACAGAGCAAGACATGTGGAAATGTCTTCCACACCCTGACACTCACGTGTGTCCACCTACCTGGAAGCTCCCTGAACCCTGTCCTTTTGGTTTTCTATGGAGGCTTTATCACATAGGCATGATTGATTACATCATTTGCCATTGATTGGTGATCAACACAACCTTCAGCTCCTCTCCCCTTCCTAGGTTGGGGAGGAAGCTGTAAGTTCCAGTCCTTTAATCACATGGTTGGTTCCCCTGGCAACCAGCTCCTATCCTGACATTGTTCAAAAGTCCACCAAGAGTTGCCTCATTAGGACAAAAGATGCTCCTTTCACCCAAGAAATTCCAGGGAACTTAAGATGTCTGTGTCAAGAATCGGGGTCAACAACCAAGTATTAGAACAGAAGATTCTCCTATCACCTGTATCTACAAGAGATTTAGGAGTTCTGTCTTAGGAACCTGGGGTAGAAACCAAACATATTTTCTTTTCTTTTTATCTTCTTTTTTTAAATCTTATTTTCTTTTTTTATTTATGCTGGAGTCTCACCATATTGCCCAGGCTGTTCTTGAACTCCTAGGCTCAAGTGATCCTCTCACCTCAGCCTCCCTAATAGCTGGGATTGCAGGCACATACCACTGTACCTAATTTATATTTCCTATTATATCATAATGTGACACCTCCATACATAAAACAACTCCACAAAGTAGGACTGACTTCTTTGCTATCTCAGCAGCTGCACTATGTCAGTCACCACTTCCTGCATTCTCATGTTCATACTTTCTGTTGTCTTAGGCTTTTTCTCTTGCTATTCCCTCTGTCTGGAAGGTCATTCTTCAAGATCTTCATACGGCTCACTCCCTCACTCCGTTCATGTCTCTGCTCAATTGTCACCTCCTCCTATAGGTCTTCCGCAACCATCCCATGAGTAAAATAGGGTCTCCTGTGCCCTCTTTCTTCTCTACTTCTTTACTCTCCTTTGTCTTTCTCCATTGCAGTTAACCCCACTTGAAATGATTTGTCTGATTTGGATTGTCCTTTGTGCCCACATGAACTCGATGTGCACAGGGACTTTCTGTTGTCCTTGGCATATCACCGGTGCCTGGCATAGAGTAGATGCTCAATAACTATCTGCTGAACAGGTGAATTTACTACCACATTACACTGTAATCTGTATGAGATGTGCCCAGAGGGTAAGAGCGATATCAATGTCTGATTCATTATTAGATCACTTCCCACATGTTACCCATAATAGTATACAGTAAATATTTGATTGAAACACAAAGGTCAATACTGAGGAGCACATTTCCCAGGGTCCATGTGACTTGACCTCTGTTTTAATCTGAGGTTGCTGAGCACCCACCATTTGCCAGGCACTGCCAGACACTTTCGTATACATTGTTTTCTCTAAAGCTCACAGTGATTTTCACATCCTCAAATTTATTATTACAGTTAGAACCTTGGGACTAAGACTAAGAACCTTGGAAAAGTTCTGCAACTTCCCCAACAGCTACCTCCTTTCCTGTCACTGCTGTAGCTCCCACCCTCTTCTCTACCCATGGTCATCCTCATCCCTGCTCCTGCTGATCACTCATCTGAGGTTAAAGCCTCTCTGCCCAGCGTCTTTGCCTTTCATTCATTCACCCACTAATTCATTCACTCACTCAATCCTGAGCCATCTTGTATCCTTCAAATCCTTGTTGATGGTGAGGAGATAGTCCTACCTTTTCTACCTGTATGTTGTGCTCCATATAATTCCTTAAAGTCACCTGACTTCCCTTCTTCTCCCTGTGGCCCTAATTCCCTCAACCTTGGAAGGACTGGCATAGTCTCCTTTCCCCATGGTGACTTTCATGCCGTGTTGAGCTGTCATCGTTCCACATTTTTCCACAGACGAGCAGGGTCCACTTCTACCACCCTCCATGCAGGTCATGTGCATTACAGTGCTGACTTTGGCCCTTCACTTATTTTCCAAATCCACCTTCCCCTTAGTGATATTTCTGGTACTCCTGAGTTATGGTATAGTGGAGTAAGCACTGGAGTAGGAGTCAGAAGAGCTCACTAGGAGTCCTCACTCTCCCACTTAGCAGCCATAAGACCTGGGAAATCACCCGACCCCACTAAACCTTAGTTTCTTCCTGGAATGTGGTAACAAGGATACCCGCCCTACCTAACCACTTCACAGAGCTTATTGAGGAATGAAATGAGGTATGCAGTGGTAAGTTAACTTAGAAATTATGACTGTTACATAGATGGCAGGTATAATTGGAATTACCCGTTCTTAGCAGCTTTTCTACGGCGTGCTGAATTTTGGATCTCATTTTCACCTGAAATGTCTGTCTTTGTAGTCCCCTGGCTTCACCTGCCTTCTGACTCAGCCTCAACCCCCAGGGCAGTTTTTTCTTAGGCCTTGTACAAATAGCCTTAGAATTCTGATTCATTGACCTTCCGCCATACCCGTTCGGTCATTTCTCAGTCCTGAGTAGCCCCTACCAGACACTCAACCTTTGTGCTGCTGAGCTCTACAAAAAAACAAAAAGTCTTGAATTGTTTTTGTTACCTTTTCAGATACCTCCTCTTAATATTGTGTGTATAGCTGTCTCTCTCTCTCTCTCCCCTTCCTAAATTCTCTCTCTTCTAAATATGCTCCATTAATTCTTACTCTTAAAATAATTTTGTTTGGTCATGCTTTCACTCATTTTGGTATTTTTGAATGACTTTTCTTCAATTAGGTTTCAAGTCCAAGTGTAGGTTTTGGCAGGACTGACTCCATAGTAAATCCAAGAATATTATTTATTAAACTTACAGAACCCATAGAGATACTCTGAAATCTGGGTCTTCTTTCAGCATCCATCTTTGTCTCTCCCTTCAGCCCTTTCCTCTGTCTCCCTTGTAGGTGCATGCCTTTTCCTGTGGCAGCGTATCTGACAGTCCAGCTATGTCCCCAGAACCAAAAGAAAAATGATGACTCTTGAGAGGTGACACCCTGATATTCTTACCCGGCAGCTTCCTTTCCTGTTGAATGCATCTCTTCAGACCATCCCTGCACATTTCATTAGATGGAAATGACAGGAAGTGTTTGTGGTAGGGAAGGATATACTTGGTCACTTTTGAAAGGGTCATGATTAAGATACATTGAGACTCCTTCTCTCCACCTTTTCTTCTTTCTTCTAGTTCTTTCTCATTTTTTTTTCTTTTCTTGCCATTACCACAAAGTTAGTTCTCAAATAGTGCCTTTGAGACTGTCACTGGCCAGTCTTTATATAAAGAATGGGTCACCGTTTTTAGTGCCAACTCTTATGTTTAAAATTGGTAGGCCAGGTGTGGTGGTTCACACCTGTGATTCCAGCATTTTGGGAGGCTGAAGCAGGCAGATCACTTGAGCCCAGGAGTTTGAGACCAGCCTGGGCAATATGGCAAAACCCTGTCTCTACCCAAAAAACAACAATAATAACAACAACAAGAACATCAAAAAATTAGCCAGGCATGGTGGTATGTGGCTGTAGTCTCAGCTACTTGCGAGGCTGAGGTGGGAGGATTGCTTGAGCCTGGGAGATGCAGGTTGCAGTGAATCGAAATCACACCACTGCACTCCAGCCTGGGTGATGAGACTCTGTCGCTAAATAAATAAAATTGGTAGCAAGTCATTGGTCCAAAGAGCAGCCAGCTCCCTGTTATGGCACCCCAGACTATGATAGGACATTTCTCTTTCCTTGTCTTGCTGTTTTCCAGTCTTCTTTCTGCCCCATTTCTGCCTTAGACTTGCCAGTAGTTTTCTGCTCAGCTTCGCTTGGAGAAGTAACAACAGCCAATGTGCTTCATACCTTACAAAAGGACATGTCCCTCTTTCTTTCCACGTGCCCAGAAAGGGCATTTTGGAGACAGTTGGCTAAGAGGAACTGGAAGGAGAAAGAGAGAAAGATATGAAGAGCTTGCGTGAGGCCTAGAATTCTAGTTCTTTGCCCTCAGAATAATAAAAGGGGCTTGCTGTCAGTGTTTTAGAGGTTCTAGAAGATTGGTCAAGCTTTCCTCTTAATGATTCAAGGCTGGATGATGAACCAAATATGTTACCCACTTCCTTTGTGTTGTAAGTAAGCTCCATTGTATGTGATGGAACTTGAATTGTATCCTAATAGTAAATGAAGCAAAGGGAAAAAGTAGTTGAGGGAGACAAAATGAACAGTCTTTCCACAAATCTAATATTTCACTTCTTTATATGTGCTTCTTGCACCTCACTTCTGGCAGAGAGGAGGTGGGTATTAGATCTGGCCAATTACCAGTGCCCTGGAGGTGGCCCAGTGACTTAGAGAAGGTTGGTTTAATGGAATCTTACCTGGCCTTTCAGCATCAGAATCACTTCTGGCCTTACTACCATGCTTGAACCTGACATTCATTCTCACTGGGTTTGCTTAAGAGTAGGGCAAGCTGCAGGTGCTGTGTAGCTGCAGGGATGAGCCTCTTGACTTTAGAGCAGAAACCTTGGTAAGGACATGTATTTAACCACCTGCATCTAAGAAGAAACAGAGGCGGTTTCAGAACAGGTGTACAAATCTAAATGTTTTCTTTAGAAATCTGAATGCCACCTGTCATGACAAGCTCATCTCCCTTCTGCTTCTTAAATGGCACACTAACTTCCTGACACAAATGAAAAATATAACTATAGAACTGTTCAAAACTAGAAAATCATGTTGATACCAAGTAGCTTAATATAATGGAATATGAACTCGGCGTCACCAGGGACATGATGGGGTAACTTGCCAATATCCCAAGTGAAGCTCAAGTTCTTGTACCATAGTGGCTGCCTCTCGTCTTGAAGGACTTGCTCTCTAGAGAGGAAGCTCATTCCATGTTCATGCAATGTTACGGTTAACAACGAGTCCTGTGGCAACATACTGCCTGATCGGAATACTGGCTTCCCTACTTACTAGCCGTTTGAGTCAGTACAAAACACTTAACTTTTCCAAGCTTTGTTTTCTTCATCAGCAAAATTAGAGCCATAACAGTAATGATTTCATAGGGTTGTTGAAAAGATTGAATGAAAAAAAAATGTATTTAAAGCTCTTAGAGTAGACTCCCTGGCTGTCTGAGGATAGACTGCCATCATGAATGACATAGTAACTTATCTGAACTAGAAAGTTCATGACCAACCGATGACTTCGGAGGAAACAAATGATCATTGATGTCCTTCACCCCAGGAAGGCAACAGTACTGTACCTGAGACAGAAATTCAGGAAAAACTAGCCAAAATGTACAAGACCATACTGGATGTCATCTTTGTACCTGGATTCAGAACTCATTTTGATGATGGCAAGACAACTGGCTTTGGCATGATTTATGATTTCTTGGATTGTGCAAAGAAATATGAATCCAAACATGGACTTGCAAGACATGTTCTGTATGAGAAGAAAAAGACCTCAAGAAAGCAACGAGAGGAACACAAGAACAGAATGAGGAAAGTCAGGGGGACTGCAAAGGCCAATGTTGGTGTAGCCAAAAAGAAATGAAGTGTCTAGCAGTGAGCTGGAGATTGGATCACAGCTGAAGGGGTAAAGGCATTGCAGTGATGTTATCTGTGGCTACTGTGGATTTTTCACAGGAAGATTAATAAACTAAAAACTTTCATGTAGGAAAAAAAGCTCTTAAAATAATGACTGATATAATAAATATGCTTAATGGATAGATGTCAGCTCTTCCAACAATTTATTATTATTGTAATTATTATAGTTATTATGACAGTGTCTTGAATCCATAAAGAACAAATCTAACCTTTTTTTTCATATGGCAACTTCTTCCCTGTTTGAAAAGTGCGAAAGTCCTCAGTCCCACGAAGTCTGCTTGTCAATGTAATTCTACGGAAATGGCAAAAAGTTGTAGATGACAGTAATTTCAAGGCACTGAGGTAGGTTTAGTATACTCAAGCCCATGTGGGGAACATACGGTAAGATATTTTTAATATCTGAGTAATGATGCCTTCTTCCCAGGAATTTCTATCCCCAAAAGAGAGGTTTTTAAAGAGTAGAAGTAAAATAAGTCCAAAAGAAAATGGTTGGGTTTTTCTTTGCCGGCTCAAAGGTAATCCTTGCTTTATGATGCATAAAAAATTTTGCTTTTTTGTGTGTCATTTATGTGATAAAATCTTAGACATTTTGAAATGCAAGTATAACTTTTTTCAGAATCATCCCAAACGTACAAAGCAAGCCAGATATCCTCATTTGCTGATAGATGGTGTTGGGTGAATAACCTCATAACTTTCAGAGACCATGGACAATCTGGCCCGAAAAGTGCCCATCTGTGGCAGCAGCTCAGGGAGACCCACAACCTTCCCACCGCTCCCCAGCCATGATGCCCAGGAAGTTCTCCAGGAATTTGGTTTTGGCAGGCCCAGGGGCTGGGAGAGAAATCCAAGAGCCTATTCTAAGGGGGTTATAACCCCATAAATATGTTTATGGCCCATTTTATTGCCGACTTCTGGCTTTAAAGGAGAATCCACTGTTTTGTTTGAGAATAAAAATCAGTTTCTCTCAGACAGTCATGCAGGAATTTGTTCCCTGGGAAGATGACAGATCAAATCTTCATTAAACTATTGAGGAATGAGGGCAAGCAGGGCTTCCTCTGGCCCTTCCCACAGTGGTTGGCAGCAGTTAGGCTAGGATGTGTGGGCCCCTCAGAGCCTTTTGTTTGGTTTCTATGGCTCTAACCTCAATTAGCTGCTCTGCATGGAGAGGAGGGACAATGCAGCTTTTAACCCAAGTCCAACGGCTTCAATATGGGTCTCTTTTCTCCCCCCTCTATCCATGGCTGGATTTAGGCCTAGAGGCCTTCTTTGTGAAGTGATTTGAGGGTCTCCCGTGAAAGTTCATTGTTTCTATTGGTGGGCAGCGGATGAGGGTATGGGAGGAAAATGTCTAGAGTCTAACAACTTTGCCTGATACTGGTTCGTGGCTCTGTCCCCTCCCTCCCAATAGTATTGAACTGTGGTCATGCAGAAGTCTGTGCTGGAGTCACTGACACATCAGATCCAGTCCTGGCTCTGCCTTTTCTAGGCAGTTTTCCAGCCAGTGAAATGGGGTTGGTCCAACCCCCTAGAACCTCTGAGTGGAATAATTAAAAGAACAAATGTAAAGAAATTAGCGCAGTGTCTGGCGCATAATTCTTCTATCCACAGTTTCCAAAGACACATGGGGCTAAAGTCTTTTTCTTGCTTCCGGCAAGTACCCAAAGCATCTGTGGCAGTCATAAAGAAATAATACGGTGTAGCAGTCACTGAGAAAGGCTGGTTTTTTATCTCAGGAAGAGAAAAGCTTGAATTGCTTTAGCCTTGAGGTATGTACACATGCCGCTGCACGTGCACACACAAGCCTGCACACATATACACCGGTTTCTCAGGTGCTTTTGACCCATAGCTGGATCGCTGAGTACCACCTGCATGTTTTGCACCATGGCTTTGGTGGTGCCATTTCAGAGTGGACCAATGGGAAATTATTTAGCAGACCCCAAATGTGAGCACAGGTCTTAGTCATAGTCTCTTCTGCTTCGTTCCTTTCTCTAACTTAATCACTAAGCAGCTTATTATGGCTTGTTCTCCAGAAAGGTAGAGAGAAGTCTGTTGCATAGTCCTGTCTGTAAGGCCAGCTAAACCTTGGTCATGCAGGACTTCTGAGTAGGTGCTAATAGATGGTGTGAAAGGAGGTAATTTTTGCCCTGAGGGAGCTAAGCTAGGAAAATAAAACTAGCACACCTGCAATAATTAGCCACCAATTAAGTGCTAAATCATGTGCTACTGACAGTGTTGGAGTGCAGTGTGGGTGAGGGGAAATTTGAGGGTGGACACTGGCTCTCTTAGTGCTTTGGCAAGATTCAGCTGTGCCTTGCTGAACAATTGAGCAATGTTGTAAAAAATACATTTTAAATAAATATGTGACAGCTTTTCCCACTTCTTTTTAAAAATATTAGATCAGAATTTTAAGACATTTTATTATAAAACACTACTATAATGTAAATGAAATTTTAAGAAAGAAAAAAGACACCATCTCTAAATCCCAAAGCCCTTACACAGTTCATTTATCAAAGACCATAACTCAGTCTCCACAGTGTCCAGCTCAGTGCCTAGCACACAAAGGGAGTGTTTGTGAGTGGCCACCATGACTGTTTACCATCACAAGTATCCAGATATGGCTTTGTAAAGGGTGCCAGACCAGCACCTCTCACATGCCAGATTCTCCACTGCCTTATTGCATTGAATTCTTCTCACGGTACCGAGAGGAGGTGGTGGTATGCTGAGGCTTGGCATGGTTGAATAACCAGGGGAGTGGTAAGGAGCATCCCACGTCAGAGTGTGTAGATGTTTTTATTAGGCCATAGAGCCTCCCTGAGATACGACAGGATAGATAGGTGGATACCTAGGGTAAAGTACTTCTCCCCCAACATGGGATGGTGTTAATATTCCCCCTCTCCCTCTTGTGGAGGAAGACTACCCTTACCCTACAAAGGGCATTTTCATTCCTAACGTATCGGTGCCAACAAGTCCTGTGGTTTCTGCCCACCTGACTTTCAGGTAAAGCAGGCTTACCTGTTGGTGCTTGTGCAGCTTTGAAGAGTCGGCTGTGGGCCCAGCTGGTCTAAGACAAATTAAAGCTGACTCAGGTTCTCCTGTCTAGGATTTCCCCCACGCCTTTTCTGTCTTTCCCACTAAACGGTTTAAGCCATAGGTAGGCTGGTTGATCCATACTTTTGGTCTGAGTTCACTGTATATTTTAGTTTCCTAGGGCTGCTGTCACAAATTACCGCAAACTGGATGACTGAAAACAACAGAAATGTATTCTCTCACAGTCTTGGAGGCTACAAATCCAAAGTCAACATGCCAGTGGGGTTTCTCTTAGTTGCTGGCAGTCTTTGGCTTTCCTTGGCTTGTGGCAGCATAACTCCAGTCTCTGTCTCCATCTTCCCATGACGTTTTCCCCTGTGTCTTTATGTCTCTTCTTATAACGACACCAGTGACTGGATTTAGGGTTCACCTTAATCCAATATGACCTCGTCTTAACTTGATTACATCTGTAAACACCCTATTTCCAAAAAAAGTCACATTCATAGATTCTGCGGATTAGGACTTTGACATCATAGTCCATTTTGTGTTAATTTATAAAGAAAAAGATATTTGGCTCATGGTTCTTCAGGTTGTACAAGAAGCATGGCTCTGGCATCTGCATCTGTTAAGGGCCTCTGGCTGCTTCCACTCATGGTGGGAAGCACAAGGGAAGCTGGCATGCGCAGAAGTCACATGGTGAGAGAGGCTGTGAGAGAGTGAGAGGGGAGGTGCCGGGCTTTTCTTGACAGACAGCTCTCGTGGGAGCTAATAGAATGAAACCTCACTTGCCCCCTTGCCTCCCCAGGGAGGGCATTGATCTATTCATGAGGTATCTGCCCCATTACCCATACATCCCCCATTAGCCAACCCCCTTCAACACTGGGGATCCAATTTCAGTATGAGATTTGGAGAGGACAAACATCCAAACTGTAGCAGACATCAGCCTATTTTTCAAGGGACACAGTTTAACTCAGTACACCGAGTGAACCCTCAAAGCACCTCAGGCCAAGTCAAGGTGATAGCAATGCTGGTACATCTTTCTTTTGGAGAAAATTGATGTCTTCTTACCTCTCTGTAGATATAGTTGAGTTGATTCTGTTCCTCAACCGTGGCTTAGCAGTAGTACTTATGTTCAAAATAGCTGACTGGGATAAATGAACCTGGGAGCAAATCATGTCCCTTTCCATTCCTACAGCCAATTAAATGTGAGTACATGAATGGAGATTTTGTTTTGTTCGCTTCTATATTCCCATTATCTTGAACTATTAAAGCCACCATCAGCTTGAGACAAAGTAAAGCCAATCATGCCTGAAGTTATTCACTTGATATTGATTGAGCAGCTGCAGTTTGCCAGACACTGTGCTTGGTGTGGGGGAAAACTGATGAAACTAGTAGTGGTTACAACTTACTGAGTATCTACTATTTGTCAGACACTGAAACATACTCTTTGCATACTTGATCATGAATTCTCATAAAAACTATAATGTAGGCTTTATTATCTCCATGTTATAGATGAAAAAAACAGGGTAAGAAGATGAAAAGCTTTGACCTAAGTCTTAGAGCTCACAAGTGACAAAATTAGGTTTGAACTTGAGTGCTGTGCTGTGGACCAGTCCTTCACCACTCTTTGAAGGTTTCTGAATGGTGTTTTCCAGTTGTTGTTGTTGTTTTACAGAAATCTGAGTAGTTATTTATTAAAGCAAATAATCTTCTCGGTAAAATAGATTTTAATGAAATATGTAGGTTGAAAAAATATATGCTGTCTAACATATCATGGCCAAAACAGAAATAGGAAATGTGTGCTTTCATTTTATGTAAGTATAAACCTTAGTATTAATAGCATCCCAGTTAATAAATCAGGAAGAAATGGAAGAAAATCATTTTTCAGTCCCTAGGAAATAATACCAAACCATTGATTTTCAGTGGCTGCTAAGTGCACAAATACCAGAACTTATCAAACGCCAGTTGCCTCTTGATGGAAGCACATAAGACTGCCTTTCAACTAGCTAGTCTGTCCAAAAATCAAATCTAAATGCGATCAAGCTTCTAAATCTAACTCTAAATTCCAAAGGGAGAGGGACATGTTAAGTCATACCATGATCAAAATGTAGATTGTGGGACATTTTCTGGCAAAGAACCAGGTTCTTCAACAAATAAATTGCAAGGAAAAAGTAAAGATGGAAAAAGAATATTTACATAAAACGACAACACCTATGAACCAATTGCAGTATTGACTTGAACAAAATATAAAAAAATATATTTGACATATTTAGAGGAATTTGATACTGTCTGGATACTGGATAATATTAAATCATTATAATTCACATTTTATTTTATTCTGAGATGGAGTCTCGCTCTGTTACTCAGGCTGGAGTGTAGTGGCACACTCTTGGCTGACTGCAGCCTCTGCCTCTCAGGTTCAAGCAGTTCTCATGCCTCAGCCTCCCAAGTAGCTGGGATTACAGGCACGTGCCACCACGCCTGGTTAATTTTTGTATTTTTAGTAGAGATGGGGTTTTGCCATGTTGGCTTCCTTACTTAGGACAGTGGGTGGGGAGGAATAAAAAAGAAAGAATTGGCAGGAGTGCAGGAGGATCAGGTCAAAGCTCTACATCCCAAATCAAGCTAAGGTCCCCAGTAATATCTCAAGCTATGAAGACACTACTGCAACTGTGTTAGCAGGGATAAAACCCATGGAATGATGTTGAAAGCCTCTGGTTTATACAGAAAAATATACTGAGAAAATAGGAAAGTATAGATTCACATTAAACCTCGACAGTTTTCCTAAGAAATGAGTCAGTCAAATCATTCCTCAAATGACCTTTTAATTCTAAAGAGGCAGGCAGGGTCAGCTATTTCTAGTTAAATGAGTAATGCCTGTTCTAACTTGTATATTAATATTGTGTCAAATTTGTGATACAGCATGTTTGTATGTACATTGTAGAGTATGATGGAGTTCCTTGTGTAATGCAGGTTTCAAATGTGGGCACATTTTAAAATGGTTTCATTACTGAGACAGTGTAACAAGGTATATACTTTTAGAGAAGATCCACACAATCTTCTGGATGTTCTTTCCATCATCGGTAAAAAGGAGGGGTTGTATGAGCCAATCTCACAAAATCTGAGTCATGGAACATCATTTTACTATTTTACATGATTATGAGATTTATTGTTGTATCTCTGTTTTTACAAGATTTTGTTGATTATGTCTTGAATTTATAGGAAAACAGCATGAAGTCTTGGAACACAACCTGCAATTACAACATTATTCCTAAGGGACAATAGGATCCACTTTATAGTGTGGCTTTTAGGAACACAGTGTGGCAAAAATCAGGGTGGCCAATGTCATGTTTGCTTCTTTAATAAAATGTCAAGCATTTATTTTGCCCTTCTTATGTGCTGGGTACATACTCTGAGATGGCTCTTTCAATCTGTAAAATGAGGATAATCATAGCAACTGATTGCTGAGGTTGTCGAGGGTAAGGCTTTATTCATTTAATACATTGGGGTGAGAGTCAGAGCTGGGAGAGGGAAGAAATTCGTTTCTCTGTCACTTTTTTTTTTAACCCATAGAGTAAAAAAAGTGTAGTATCTATTCAATTGTAATCATGTTTAAAGGGGTGTGAGTCCCTCTTCTTTCTCCCTTCTTAGTCTGCCCCTCTGTGCATACGGTGGCCCATGTTGTGGACGCTTCTGTAAAGTGGTAATCCAATATTTTAGACCTAACTTTTACTTTTCTTGACTCTAACTTGCCCAAGCAATTCTATATGCTGATGTGGAAAATCTCAAACGTATCATTAAATTTTTTTTAAGTGCCAAATAACACATCACGGTATCCTTTAATCCCAGTTATGCTGTTTTTAAGAGGATAGTCATATATGCTTTATATACATAAACATTTCTGAAGCAGATACATAAGAAATTGCTAACAGTGGTTACCTCTAGGGAATGGGACTGATTGTTAAGAATAACAGAGAATTTTTTACTTTTATTTTATGCCCTTATATACTGTTTGAAGTTTTATAATGAATTTTTTTATAAGTTCAGAAAAAAAAAAAAAAGAGGAGAAAAGAACAACACATCTCTATAATACTGTTTCCCAAACTCAGAAGGTCCCTTCCCTTCTTTGGAAAGGGAAACGTGGCACACTGTAGGTCCTGAACCTGGAGAGTCACAATGTATATATTAGCATACAAAAGGCTATGAGAAGCTACAGTAGAGAAACCTACGTAGTACATTTTTCCACTTTTATTGCACTTATTAACAACCCACAGAATTACGTGTCATGGCGTATCAGTTTTGGAAAAGTTATAAAAATTGAAGGAAAGGTATCTAGCCTTAGGTCTGCTGCAGGTGGAGGAAAGGTGAGTGTTGGAGTGGTGAAGGGCATTCCTGGCTGTATGGTGGGAGGATACCAGGTCTTGGGTTCAGGCAAACCTGGGTCCAAATCCAGGGTCTCCTATTCACTAGCTGGCCTAGCACGAGCCAAGTTCCCTAACCTCTGGCTCTCAGTGTGCTCACATGTGAAAGAGGAACAGTTATCCTCCTTCGGAAGTGCGTTTTCAGGGTTAATTGAGGCAAGTACCTGTTCCTTCACCCTCTGCTCCATCTTGCTAGGCTGTATTACTGCCATGCCTTTGTTTATGAACACCCATGCTTCCTCCCAAACCAACAAATTAGTATCCATTTGTGAAAGGCTTCATTTCAGGATTAATCAGAGGTCAGGCTATCAAATAACAAATTCTTGCATTTACAATGTGAATCCATTTCTAAAATCTTGATTTATAGATACCTACTTCAAGAATGTGCCTCTTGGACAAGGCAAAGTCCACAGGCACTAGGAGACTGTTGAGAATCCTGTTTCTCTAAAATTCAATCTAAAAGTGAGACTCCAGAAACTCATTGTTTAAATCACATCCAGGTTTGCTTGCTCCAGGCTCTTCCAGACCCCTGCCCCAGAGTAACTCTTCACTCTCATTTCCTATGCCAGTGTTAACACTCCAACTCAGAGGAAACAAATTTCAGAGTGAAATGCAAAAGGATGTGTGCTAAAGCACTGCCTTTCCAAGTAACCTTTGCATTAAGCCCTTAGAATCTAATTACCCAAGTGTTATTTGCCTCTCTAAGTACCCATGCCCATGCAGACTGAGCTTAAAGTTCAGGAAGTAATCACAAAAGGAAATCAGAAGGGAGATCTCAGGCTCAGCCTCTGAAGACTCTCCTGTCTGCGCCTGGCCTCTCCCTCCTCCTGGGTGTGTCTGCCTGCCCGAGAAGGCCAGTGAGTAACCTGCACATTTTTTTTTCATCTTGGCCCTTCCCACCCAGACAAGAGGACCGAGTGGCAGACAGGCAGGCAGACGGCAGTGAGTCCTGTTCAAGCATGCTCGGAGCATACCTCCACCCACACCCACCGCCTGGACCCCTCACCACCCTCACCCCAGCCCAGGAGGAGCCAGAACCCCGACGAGGGTCCGGAGGGGGCCTCCGCTCCCAATGGTAAGGGCTGCCCGCAGCAGGAACACTTCATTCATTTTATTTGCTTTGGTGTTGCCTTTTCTTTTTGATTGTGTTTGGATGGCAGAGTTTCTGAGACAATGGAAGGTGTTTTGTTTGGTTAGTTCTCGGTGGTCCCAAGACAAAGAAATGTCTTTTCGCAGGAGGGTTTATTAGAAAGCTGTAACCCGATAGCCTGGCCTTGGAAGAAAACTTAACATACTAATTACCTCTAGTTAGTACAGCGTACCCTTTTGGCACTGTAGAAAAACAAAACAAAACAGAACACCATATTGCTTACCAAAGAGGTTTTGAGGAAGAAAAAGTGTGAAGGATTGTGGACATTTTAATAGATAGGCACGTCTGACTAATGGAAATGAAGCTTAAGTGTCACGATAGCTTTGTAATAGACCAAGATGATGTTTTGTCTCAAACAAACAAACAAACAAACAAAAAAGGCCCTTTATTTAAAGGAGTTAAGTGTTGAACGAAAGATGCAAGGTGGGGTTTGAGGAAAAGAGTTACAAGGTAAGTCCAATTAAGTATTTGTGAACATGGAGGTATTGAATTAAATCTGTCGTGCTATGGGAAGAAAAAAGTCTGTGTTCAATGTGGAATTTGGGTGGCATTTAAGGGAGAAAACTGAGATCTTTGTATAGCGTGTCGAGAATTCTTTGAGAGAATGGTCGGGAGGCAAATGGTGGAGGCTGGGAAGCAGGTTTTGTGCAAGGAGCTGGTGCCAAGGCCCTCTCCCTCAGTTGCTGTGGGTGAGAGAGTAATTCAAAGTAATCAAGCACTGTATTGTTAACAGGCTTCTGTGTCTCAAATATTTATTCTAAACACAAGCCGTTGATTGCACTGACATGTGAAGGAATAAAGTTGCTGCCTCTGGTTCCTGGCCTAGCTCAAACTTAATACCTGGCAAGATATTCATAAAAATGTAGGAAAGACGAGGCTACATGTAAAGTAAATTTGAGGAATTACATCGTGTTTATATCAGAGTGTGAGGATGCTGAGCTAAGGGGTTTTATAGGAGAGCGGTATGGGAAATGCAATAGAAATTGCCCAAACCAGAGGTACTGCCATGACACCTGTGAAGGTTTGACCTGTGCCAGATGACTCTGAATATGCAGCTCAGGTTTGTTTTAGGCGACTCTGTGTAGGCAACTTCAGGATTCCCTGTACATAGCAGCCTATGCTTAACATGTCTAGGTTTCTAGAGCTGCAGCAAATCACCCTAAAACACAATGTACCAAGATGGCACATCTGAACTTCCTGGCATATAAGAAGACTATGAAGTCGGCTGTGAGTGAGGGTATGAGTGGGGAGGGTCACAGGTAGGGTGAAAAGTTCTCTCTTAGGGTGAATGCCCCTCTTCTAAGTTTCAGGAAAGTGCAGTATGTCTTTTGCTGGAGGTAAATCAGCAATACTTCATCATTGGCATGCCCAGTGTTCCTGTGGTGATAATGCCAGTAGTTTGTTTTTTTGCGGCTCTAGTTTCCCCTTGGCTGATTAATCGAAAGCATAGATTGCTTGCAGCCCCATCAGCCAGCTCATTAGAAGACAATCCAAGAATGCCACTTATTTAGAGGCCAAGTGAGCAAGAAGTGGGGGGTCGGAACCATGATGATGATTTTGCCTAGAGACTGCTGGTTCCAATTTGTGACTTTTCAGTTGTGATTAAAAAACAAATAGAAGCCACTCTAAGTCGCCCATGCAGTTAACGGCACTGATAGCCATCCTGACTCTCATAGGCATTTGTACATTGGATACTACACATTACGGTACAAAACCATCACCACCCCAAACGTGCTTCTCTCCCAGAATCAGTGCTCAGCAATAGAATACAGGTTAGAAGAGTGTTGGCAACATTTCCTCCATGTAGTGCCAGGCCCCTGTTAACTTCAGTAGGGATGGTACCAATTCAAGAGGTGGAAGAAGAGACCCAGGGCCAGCAAACATGACAGGTTTTTATTAGGGGTGACTTACGTAGAGGGACGGTCCAGTCGCAGCAGGCTGAACAGGAAAACCACAACCACTTACGAAAAGCAAAAACATGCAGTTTATATAGCATTTTCACTTAACCCCTCCCCCAACCTCCACCTGGCAACCTTCATTTGACCCAAATCAAAAGGCATTGATCCCCTGTATGGTCCAGGTTCCATGGGATGGGATGGGAGCTTCAGATGTTCCTCATGGATAAGGAATGGATCTTTGGGTTGGTTGCTCCCAGAATCCTTAGCTCAGAACTCTGAACACATTCAGGTGCATCTGTCATACACTCCCATTCATGGCCTGTTTGGTATGTTTTTAGAACTTCCTGGAGTTTCTTCATGAAGCACATTGAATGCAATATCTGCTTGAATTTGGCTTTTCTAAGGCAACTGTATGGTGAATTTAGCATTTCTTTTTATTTCATTGTATTTTTCATCTACCCCTGTTGCTTAGTCCTTTAAGCAGTGATCCTACCAAGCAGATAAGAGGCACCCAACTATGGACTTGAGATAGCCTTGCCTTTGAGCAACATGTACTTTCTCCTTACCAGTTGCTGAATCACCTCCAAAAAGCCTTCAGACAATACCCAGCTGTGGCCACCACTCTACCATCCTGTGTTTTCTGGTTTCTGGAAATCTTTTTTTTTTTTTTTATAAAGTAGAAACAGGCTCTCACTTTGTTGCCTAGGCTGGTCTTGAACTCCTGGGCTCAAGTGATCCTTTTGCCTTGGCCTCCCAAAGTGCATGGTGGCCAGGCATGAGCCACCATGCCTGGCCCACACGTAAACATTTAAAGAATTTGAGTGGAACTATCCAGAAGGTCATGGTGATTTTTCTGAAAAATAGAAAGCAGCACTTTAGCTGTAGAGATGCTAGAATAACTGCTGCGACATCCTAGACAGGCTGCATGCATCTTGGAGCTTGGATCAGGGAAAATAGTTGTGGATTCAGGCCCTGCAGTGTTAGTGCATTTTCTAAATGATCACAGTCTGGCAAGGGTGAGTAAAGAAGGGCGGTAGAGCGAAGAGGGCCTAGAAAACAGCTGGTGAATAAAATCTAATTAGCATCAGCCTGTAGTCTTCAAGGAGCTCCAGTTTCCTGTTCCTTGGGGTTATTTGCTGGTCTTGTGTGTTATCTTTTCCTGTAATGTTTTTTCTTATGCTTTGGTGCTCCTCATGCTAATGCTCTGGGGTCCTTTAGAGGGTGTGGCTCTGATGATCATTGTCACATTTCATCTGTAGGCACATCCGAAACCAGGAAGAGACATCACAGAGACCTGTCCTGAACACATCCTCTTAAGAGGGGTGTGTTATCCAGTCTTCGTAACCCCAAAGGATAATACAAAATAGTGCTGAGAGTAAATAGATTGCTTTCGCTTTAGTTTCAGACTGAGATCTTGAGGATTAAGTAAGATGTGTGTGTGTGCAGGCAGGAGTAGAAATAATGAATGTAAGATGAAGCTTTAACCTGTGGACTTCGTAATTTTTGAGATGGGGTGAAAACTTCAGCCCTCACTTAGAAATCACATTTGACTGGAAGTGCTATTTCTCTCCCATGTTATGCTGTGTCATGGATTAATGATAAAAATGGTCACAATTATTCTCCTCTTTAAATCTATTTCCTTGAGATAGGACTTCGCAGCTCCTCTTATCAAGGGGTGGAGTCTCTTTCCGTAGCCCCTGAATGTGGGCTTGGCCTTATCACTTATTTTGGCCAACAGAATTCGTAGAAGTGAAGGTGTGTGGGTATGTCAGTTCTAAGCCCAGGTCCCAAGCCAAGGTCTTGAGAGGCTCACTCACACACTTCTGCTTGCTCTCCTGGAATCTGGCTTCTCTTGGAATGTAGACAGACATTCATGGTCTTGCTTGCTGTGGCCCAGAGACCCCATCACCGCAGGTGACAGTGACCTTACACTGGCCACGTGAGTGAGGCAGTTCTAGACCAGCCAGCTAGCGTCAGACACTTCAGTGGGCCCAGCAGAGATCAGACAAATCCATCCAGATCCATAGACTCATAAGCAATAATAAATGCTTATTGTTTTAAGCTACTGAGTTTTGGAATGGTTTGTTATACTAACGTAGCCAACTGATACATGTAGTTCCCTGGACATGGTCCCCTTGTGGGGTTTATTAATGTCATTATAAACCCTTAGTTCAACTCAGTAGAAGACATTCAATCATTGGATGGAGGGGTTCTACTAAATGCGGGTGGTGGGCCCTCAATTCTTGTGATTGTCAGCATTACTCTGAGACATTTTTAACACAGATGCCTAGGCCTTGTACTAGAGGATTCAATCAAATATTTGTAGATGAAGATTCGGAACCTGTAATTTTTAAAGCTTTGGTAATTGGCCAGGATTAAAACCCAATAATTCAATGGTCTTGTCAGTCCCTTCCATTACTGAAAGATGCAGTGATTCCAGTTCATCTATACTTAGGCAAATAACACTTAGGTGGTTCAGAGTTCATTACTGACCTGATATACTTCTAGCTGCAAAAGTAAATTTTATGATCACCTGTGGCCAAAAGCAAACTAACCCAGATGCTAGATGGGAAAAATCTACAGTTGCAGATTGATGGCTAGAATGTATATGGTTTACCATTGTATCTGCCTGGGGTTTAGAACACGTTGCAGACTCATGAATAAATCCTGGACACTGGGAATGTAATAGGACCTTGCTTTGAGGATCTTAGAGTCTAATGAAAAAAAAAATCAGGTATAAATTACTTATAATGTATCAAGAAAACAAAGCAAGCAGTATTTTAACCATAAATTTCAGGTGAAATTTTACTATGGTGTATGTGCCAGTTGGTGCTTACAGTAATGCTGCATTACAAACAACCAGAAAATCTGTTTTATACAACAATGTGCATTTCCTAACCCCTATGTCTGTAGTTTGAGGGGGGCAATCGGCTGATTCTAGGCTGGGCTCAGAGGCGGGTAGCTTTCTACCACATATCTCTCATCCTTCCCTTGACACCAGCTGCTAGCTTTAGCATATTATTCTCATGGAGATGGCAGAGACGGGGGTACAAGCCACAGTGTGCAAGCTCATTTTAAGCTTCTGATAATGTCATTAATCTGTTAGCATCCTATTGGTCAAGGAAAATCACATGACCAAGCACAGTGTCAAAGGGTAGGGAAATGTATTTCACTTTTTAATTTGCTTTGATTTTGTATTATATTTTTTGAGATAGAGTCTCACTCTGTCACCCAGGATGGAGTGTAATGGCGTGGTCTCAGGTTCCATCTCCCAGGTTCAAGTGATTACTGTGCCTCAAACCCCCGAGTAGCTGGGATTACAGGCACCGACCACCACACCCAACTAATTTTTGTATTTTCACTAGAGATGGGGTTTCACCATGTTGACCAGGCTGGTCTCAAACTTCTGACCTCAAGTGATCTGCCCGCCTCGGATTTTCAAAGTGCTGGAATTACAAGCGTGAGCTACCAGGTCTGGCCTTTTTTGCATTTTTAGTGTGAGAACCTTCAAATACTTGTGGCAAAGGGCATGGATATGGAGAAGAGTGAAGAAATAGAGCCATTAAAATACTCTTCCCCAGTGGGAGAAGGGCGTATGAGGAGGGAGTTGCATTTTTTCCTGCTTTGGAAGGCTCCTGAAGTCCTTGCTGGACCCTAGAATAACCCAGAGGCAAAGAAGTATGCATCCTCTGGAGCCATCTTCTGCTCCTCGTGATGTGGAAGTAAGCAGGGGACTCATAGCTGCTATGATCTGTCTAATGGAATTTTGAAGGGAAAGAAACTCCTGCCGTGTGCAGTGACTCACGCCTGTAATCCCAGAACTTTGAGTGGCCGAGGCTGGCAGATCACTTGAGGTCAGAAGTTCGAGACTAGCCTGGCCAACATGGTGAAACCCCGTCTCTACTGAAAATACAAAAATTAGCCAGGCATGGTGGTGCATGCCTGTAATCCTGGCTACTCAGGAGGCTAAGGCAGGAGAATTGCTTGAACCCAGGAGGTGGAGGTTGCAGTGAGCCGAGGTTGCACCACTATACTCTAGCCTGGGCAACAGAGCGAGACTCTGCCTCAGAAACACAACCCCAAAATAAAAAAAAATAAATAAATAAAAGAGAAGGAAACTGCTGAAGATATCTCAAACTTGATAGCTGCAGGGATGGCATTGGAATTCCTGTAGAATGCCTCTGTTTCCATTCCCACTGTATCCTCTAAAATGTAAAGATTATGGGTTATTGTGTCTGGTTATCCACTTCCCAGTTCCAGGAGGGGTATTATGTGGGTAGTGCCATTACTTTAGATCACATGATATCCCTTTATTGTCATCCCCTTTTTCTCAGGTGAAAAGGTCTGAGTTTCCATCTACTCTGAACACGGGGACCTTTCCCCATAGCCAAGCCCAACACTGAAGTGGTTAAAAGAGATTTGGGTGAGACTGTCCCTTCCTGATGGCACATCTTTCCCTGATTTATTTTGTGAAAGGCTTGTGCCTAAGCCTCTCTCATTGAGACAGGAAACCAGTGTTGTCACATATGATTGAGATTCTCAGATATTCTCCAGGGCAGAAATTATGTTTTATGGTGTCACTAAGAAAAAGAATAAAGCACTTTATTTTAGGCCACCAACTTACAGGCTTTGCTGTTGATCATTCTGTGCCTTTCAATGTATGTGGCTAGTTTGGTTTGTATATCTGTCCCCTCCAATTCTTATGTTGAAATGTGATCCCCTATTTTGGGGGTGGGTCCTGTGGGCAGAGCCCTCATGAATGCCTTGGTGCCCTCTCTGTGTTAATGAGTGTGTGCTCCCTCTATTTGTTCACTCAAGAGCTGGTTGTTTAAAAGAGCCTAGCATCTCTCTTGCTCTTTCTCTTGCCATGTGACATGCCTCCTCCCCCTTCACCTTCTGCCATGAGTAAAAGCCTTCTGAGGCTTCACCCAAAGCAGATGCTGCTGCTGTGCTTCTTGTACAGTCTGCACAACCATGAGCCCAAATAAACCTCGTTTCTTTCTTTCTTTCTTTTTTTTTGAGACAGAGTCTTGCTCTGTCGCCCAGGCTGGAGTGCAGTGGCGCAATCTCAGCTCACTTCAACTTCTGCCTCCCGGGTTCATGCCATTCTCCTGTGTCAGCCTCCTGAGTAGCTGGGACTACAGGCGCCCGCCACCATGCCCAGCTAATTTTTTGTATTTTCAGTAGAGACGGGGTTTCACGGTGTTAGCCAGGATGGTCTCGATCTCCTGACCTCGTGATCCACCCTCCTTGGCCTCCCAAAATGCTGGGATTACAGGCGTGAGCAACCACACCTGGCCAAACCTCTTTGCTTTATAAATTACACAGTATCAGGTCTTCCTTTGTAGCATTGCAAAATGAACTAACACTATGGTGTATCAAATTTACCTGTGAGGAAACTGAAGTACAAAGGGTAATGTAACCTTCCTGAGATGACATCTAATGGCCAACTGAGATTAGACACCTGTCTTCTTGTTTTTTCAGCTTTTTCTTGGCAATCTGCTGATAGTACCTTGTTTCCCAAAACAAGCATTACTTACTGAGTTGACCTTCCTAAGAAACCCTGCCTCCCTACTATTTGTGCTCCATGGGAAAAAAGGAAATCTAGCAGGAAGGTGTTTGACAATATGAGATTTCCATACCACAGTGTTAGAGAAAGTAAGCTGGATTATAGGTCATTCCTAAATTGCATTTCCTGATATTTCTTCATTACTGCCCTGACCACAGAAATAGACTGTGAGGAGACTGTTTAGAAGTTCTCACAGGGTCTTTGTGACTGTGCTGCTTTTACGTTTTCTGAGCCCTCACCTGCCATTTCTGTTGCCTGGTGACTATAAATGAGGGATCATAACCTCATGTTCAGCAGTGGTTCCCTGACAGATTATACTATTTCTGTTTTATGTGAAAAAATTGGTGTAATTAAACAACATGTTTTAAGTAATGTTTTGTAGGAGACATGATATGATTGGAGCAGGCATTTCTAATGGTATTTTTCTCCAATTATCACATGCAAACAATCAAATAATTGTAATGGCCCAGAATATATAGGGTCTGTTACAACTCATTGATAAGCTGGTTATCTTGGATAGGTTGTCACCTTTCTGGTGATGTTTTTGCTGTAAATCTCATGTATCTCCCATATACACAGATGCTACATAATATATTGTTATTTGAGCAATAATTTCATATCCTCCTCCTCTTCTTGCTCAATGCCAAGGGCCATATCTGCCCTATTTACCACTTAAAACCTGGGAGCCAGCATAATAGAGCCTAAGTAGGTACTGAAAGAGTGAATGAGCAAATGCTAAGACTACAGCACCCAGCTCATAAGAAAAATTTGGGATTCCTCCCAGGTGTTTCTGCCCCTGAGAAAGGACAGTGAAGGGTTAATGTTCTCTGCAGGAGCAGGAGGGATTTGGATATGGATCTCAGCAGAGCTGCTGGAATCACATTCTTTCTGCTACTATAGCAACAGGTTGAGAATTCTGCCAGTATTGTCGCCTGCCTACACTGGAAATGCCTGCATGCAGGCAACTTCATTGTCTGGGGGGACAACTGTTTTTCCTATGATGTTTCAATAAAGCAGCTTCTTTTTGGAGACAAAGAGACAGCACAAAACAGGGGCTAAGAATCATGGAAAGGCAGAGGGAGATCTTGTTTTTATTGGAGGGACATTTCCAGTCTTTTGTCCCTTGAAGAGGTGTTGAATGAGGAAGGAATTAAGGTTTCATCTGTAGTCGGTAGCATCTTTTTCTGTCTTCTAAATGAGGCCTCTCTTCTGAGATGTAACCCTGGCAACATTTCACAAACTTTCTCTTACTATTATTGCTTAGCAAATAGAGTGATAGTAAAAACTCTTGCCTGTGTTCACTTCTAAATTTGGAGATGCCAGAATGGACCAGAATGTAGGTTTTCCTCTGCATTTACCAATCTTCTAACCAACTCTGTATCTTCGTTGTTTACTGAGAAGGAAAAGTTAACCAAGAATGCAAAATGGAGGTGTTAGGCCAGGCGTGGTGGCTCACACCTGTAATCCTAACACTTTGGGAGGCTGAGGTGGGAGGACTCCTAGAGCCCAAGAGTTCAAAGCTGCAGTGAGCCATGCCACTTCACTCCACTTTGGGCAACAGAGTAATACCCCCGTCTCTAAAAAAAAAAACAAAAAAAACAAGGAGGTATTATTTTTATTTGGTGTAGCAGTGTTGTAAAGAGAAGAACATGAGTAAGCTACAGAGGAAAGCTGCTTAAACGGTATTAAGTTCCCAGGGGGCTTCACAGCATGTAATAAAATGCCTGGCCTATTACTCAGGCCTGTTTCTTGTGATCTCTGTAAGTGGCAGGGAAGGCTCAGGTGTGGTGATAATCAGAGCTTAGGGCTAATTGGGTTAATGCATGGAATCAATAGGCCTTAACTGTCACTTTGGATTGATGGATCACTTTGCCACAGTACCATGATCACATCTCCATCTTGTTTTCACTTTGCATGCTGGCAGGAAAATCTGCCTGGTTCACTCTTTGTTGCTGGTTTACAAATACATCTTGGTCAAAAATACCTGGACATATTGAGCCTTTCTTCACACACAGCACAGAATTCAATTTTTCAAAGCTTTTATCTTTATCCCACTATAGACCATTTGAATATAGGATAAGCCCTTTCATCTTGTGTAAGTTTCAAGGGCCCTCATCACTGCCTTGAAGTTTGTGTGGCCACTGAAACCGCCGTTCTTGTGGCAGTGTAGTCAAAAGGGCACTGGGTTGGACACCAGAAGCCTGGACGTCTGGTCCTACCAGGAAGTGGCCTTGGCCAGCTCATATGGGGATTTTAATTTCATTATATGTAAAATGAATGACTTGGATAAGATTTCCAGGATTTGTCTTACATCTCTTCCTACATGCGAAAAAGCAGGATTCCAGTTGTTTTAAAAGTAGAACAGGCTTTCCTTCATTGAAGTCTTATAATTTGCAAGTCACTGGAAGGCTCTGTTGCTTACTTCTTCCCTAACCCTTAATCACACACCACATCACCTCTCTGCTTCAGTGTTGCTTCATCAGAGAAGCCTTCCTTGAACCTCAGGCTAGATCAGGACTCCCAGTGTATGTTCCCTAATAAATCTGTTATTTTCTTTCATCATACTTAACCACACTTTGTAATGAATGATCTGTTTCATTGGTGTGTGTGTGTGTGTGTGTGTGTATGTGTGTGTGTGTGTGTATTTTTTTTGAGACGGAGTCTCGCTCTGTCACCAAGGCTGGAGTGCAGTGGCGCAGTCTTGGCTCACTGCAACATCTGCCTCCTGGGTTCAAGCGATTCTCCTGCCTCAGCCCCTTGGTTAGCTGGGATTACAGGCACCCGTCACCACACCTGGCTAATTTTCGTATTTTTAGTAGAGATGGGGCTTCACCATGTTGGCCAGGCTGGTCTCAAACTCCTGACTTTAAGTGTTCTACCTGCCTCGGCCTCCCAAAGTGTTGGGATTACAGGCATGAGTCACCATGCCCGGCCTGACTTTTTTTTTTTTTAAATCAATTTTGTCTCTCACTATGAGACTGAAGACTTGTGAAGCAAGCACCCAATCTGTTTTGTTCACTATCGTATCTGCATGTAGGAGTTGTGCAGTAAACAGTCACTGAACGACAGAAGGTGCTGTGTCAGGCTTTGTGGAGGGTCTAAAGATGATTATATCACAGTCTCTGTCCTCAAGGATCTTAAGATTACTTTCTGTTTTTCTTCTCGTCCTTTATTATCTACCCCTCCAACCCAAAATATGCTACTGGAAATTCAACCAAAACAAAACTCCCTGGGTTCTTGTCTTTGATCTGATCACTAGATAGGTTTTGATTTTCCTTGACTGGACTGATAAGTCTTTTGTGACAGAAACCACGGAATGAGGCCAGGCCCTGGAAGGAGATTATAGTAGATAGTATATACAATGGAAATTGTAGACAAAAAGAGAAAGAAAGAGGTAGGAAGAGAGGAGTACCAGGAGCACGATGACAAGAAGAGCAATGAAAACCTGGGGCTTTGCCCTTTTAATTAGTTTGCCTGTAAGGGTCCTTCTTGTTTGACTGCCAAGCCTTACAAGCAAGGACATGTTTCTTAAATAGAATTCTTAGCAGCAGTGTTGTGTAATAGCACAGTTTGCTACCAAAAGATGATTACATGCACACAAAAAGTGGTCTGTATTGCATAAAATATTTTGCTTTCAAAAAATTACTAATTTTCAAAAGGATTGGCAGGTTCTTGCAAACCAGTAGTTATGGTCAATACAAGCAAATGCATCATGAAACCAGAGCTAGCCGTTATACCCATTATGTTTAAACAATGAAGGGCAATTTGATTTTAAGCAGCAAGGCTAAGTGTAAATGCTGGGAGGAAAGAGGGAGAATGTCTTAGGTTGGAGTTCATCTGCCAGGTACAGGAGACTTGAGGGGAAGTTGATTGAATTAGAAGGTACAACTTCTTTTATTCTTTCTGTGTTTGCGATTTATAGAGGAAGTAGTTTAGGGGAGTTTTACTACGTAAATTAAGTTTCAGTAGAAAGCATAAGCTGTCTGCCTTCAAGAAGTGAAGCAGCCTCTTTGCGTTACCTTGAGGACAGGTATAGATAAGAGAGTATGGGCAGGTAAGACCAGTAAAAGTTTTTCTGACTCCTCTCCTTAAGAGCTTAGCTTTAATGGCCAAAGACAGGCTTTCTCTGCATAGTAGTCAGAGGTCCCTTCTTGCCGGCACCCACAGACACGGTGGGTGTTAGCAGCCTGCCTTTTTATGCTTGCCTGGTCCAGTCGGGAGCTTAGATCCCAGCAGACTCTATCCGTCCCAGAGCCATTTCACGAAAAGAAAATGACTAAGACAATCATATAATCTCTCTTCTTATGAGAGAGAAGGAATTTTAGCTGAGAATGCAAGGTGTGCCTGCAGGCTTTACACCTATGCTGCGCACATGCTACACACACAAGCGTGTGCCTGTGCACACACACACAGAGGCCCATTCTGCTTATTCACTTACTGCTGAAGAGACATGCCGTGTTGGCTAAAGACCAGGAAATAATTGTGTTGGGTTGACAAGCAGCCAAACCATAAGACTCACATGTCTCATTGGGCAATATTAATTGGCCAACCCTTCATTTACAAAAAAATGCAAAACATAAGTAATACGTATGAATATGGTGTTTTCCTATCTCATGTCCCCTGACTCATTTCCAGAGAAAGTCTCCTATAAGCATTCTCTTTGTTTTCTAGGGATCTGCTTCTTTCCAGACCTGTGGGACATAAATAACATTTCAACAGAATTATTTACAAAGTAAACCCCTTTCTTTTCAGTGGCAAAGCCTCTCTTAAATCTCAGCTCTGCCACTTTCTAACTGTACAACTAGCAGCCATGTTATTTAACCCTTGTGCCTCATTTTCTTCAATTTTATGTGGAGTTAATAGAATGTCTCTGTCATAGGATTCTTGTGAGAAGGAAATAAGATCATCTAAGAAATCTTTTTTTGACAGTACCTGGTTCATCGTATGATTTTTTAAAGTGTTACTGCATTTAATAGATACCTTGCCAGAGATACTCAGCCTTTTCTCCTTTACCCTTCTCAAATTAGAAACACCCCTTGAGACATTTGGTACTTCTCAATATCAGGGGTTCTGTTGGAATAGGAGGAGCCTCGGTGAGGAGGAGAGGCGAGCAGAGCAGAGCACAGAAGAGATAATTAGGCAGGAATGAGGGTGGTAGAGACCTATTCCCATACTCTTCTCCTGCCTCCTATTCCATTGTTCTTTCTGGTATATTATACTGCTTCTTAACCTGTTGGTGGCTGGGTATAATACTAGGTGCAATACAAAAAAGAATATAAATTCAGCTCTATTGTGCAAGAAGTGGTCATCTAAGTCTCAGGCTTACTTTCCCATCTTCTCCAAGTCCATATACTTACCGTTTAGCTCAAATTCTAGCTCAAACCTACCCTGTGCACTGATGCCTAACAGGGAACAAGTACTCGAGGGATATCAGTGGCACCCGTTGACTCACCATAGAAGACAGAGAAGTAGTCCTCAAATCCTTTGCACGTAGAGGATACCACCTATGAAAAGTCAAAGAACAGGTCAAATACCAAACTTCCTAAACGCTCCATTCCCTCTGGACTTTCAGGCTTGAGGGGAAGGAATGTGAATCATTGGACCTGGAAAGAGGGCACAGGGGAGAGGAAACAGGAGGTTTCCTGTCCACCTCTGCTGTAAAAGAGATGTCAGTGCAATGCAGCAGGGTGTCCTGGTACACAAAATAGAGAAAATTGAGTATTAAATGAGATATGTATATAAAACATCATTTTAGGGCCTGGCATATAGTAAGTCCTCAATAAATGTTAGCCACAATTAGTTCATGAATAACATCTGGATACTCAGCTATTTGGAGGGCAGTTAGACTTCTCAGTACTACATAAACCTTACTGCCTGTTCCTAATGCTGCCAGCCACTCACATGTTGATCACATTGAATGGGGAGGAGATGCTACTCACACTGGTCCATCTATCTGCACCTCTAGATTGTCTTAATTATTCATAGGTTGAAATTAAATGACCTATTTTGAGGGTTCACAGTTACTGTTCTGTGCCAGAGAAAAAGTGTATGACAAGCAGGCACATCACAAAACAAGCAGGCAGCTCTCCTGGCAATGACTGCAGGATGGCACTATATTTATATACGTTTTATCTTTAATGTGAATTTTTATTTTACTGTTTCTTTTATGTGTGTCTTATCAAAAGCAGTATAATATTCTTAATTCATCCTGGCCAAAGTTGGGTGACTTACATTGTTGTCTTTCATTATACAAAGTAGAAGGAGAATATATATGAATTTTAGGGTTTTGAAGACAGGATGAATTCAGGATCATCTAATCCAGTCCCCTCACTTTAAAATGTGGAAATCGATTCCTGGGGTATTAAATAATGAATTTTCTGAGTGGCAGAAGGGGAGGTCTCCCAGCCCTAATTCAGAGTCCTGCATATATATGATCTCTTAACCCGCTACTCTTCTAAAGTGACCATGAACATAAAACTGTTTGAGAGCTGCTGTCTTGAAATATAAGAGTGGTCATCTGTGCAGAGGATTCTCAAAATAAGATACCACCACCTCTGGCCCAGTCTCTTCTTGTCTTTGGCACGTTATCCTTAACTCTTCACAGGAAATACATGCCTTGTCTATTATTTGGAAGAGGCAGTGATGACAGAAAGAATGGTTCCTGTTTTTTCCCTCTTTAGGGTAGCTCCTCCCCACACCCTGTGCCCTTAGATACATAATCATGATCAAAACAAAATATGATTCCCAAGCTACATGCATGGCTCTAGGGATTGCCTAGAAAGAGTGTTTCATAGTGAAACCTCATCCTCTAGTTCTGCAATTCCAAGGAAGGGTCAGATTTGCAGAGTGTTAGACCTAGGGATTTATTAATAGATTTTCTCAAGGATAATTAAGTGATTTTAAAAATTCTCATAACTAAGTAAAACTTTAAAGTATATGTAAATAAATGGGAAGGTATAAAGTATTTGGAGGCAATAAGTATACATTCAAGATATAATAGCTATTGTTCAAACCAAGACTTAGCAAATTCTAGAATTATACAGACTAAATTTTTTCTCTCTCTATAGATTATCTTTTTTTAGTAGTTCAGATCTAATATTTGGTACCTCCTTATTTGTTTAAAGCCAATAATAACAATAACTGTTATCTGTCAAGCAACTGCCATAGGCCAGTGTAATTAATGCTTTTCATGAGATCTTGTTTAATTTGCACAGTACTGTGAGTTTAGTATGATTTCCCTCATTTATTGATAAGGATACTGAGGCTCAGGGGTCAAAGTAAAGAGATTTTTTTTTTTCTTTTTTAGAATTTTGACAACCTATTTCCATTCTCACAGAAGCAGGGCAAAGCAAGATTTTAGGCAAACACCAGGGAAAGGTTAATCTAGTTGCTGAACCAAATAAAACACTCCTATCAGAAGCCCAGCCTGTTCTCCCTAGCTGGCCTGCCCTTTAGAATATTGAAGACACAGCCTTTTAAAGCAGCCTTTCTGTCTCTAATCCTCCCACAACCCTTCAGTGTTTATATATCTATGGGTAAAACCATGTCCTCTGGGTGCATCTGGTTGTCTTTTGAGAATTTCTGTTTCCTCCCTCAGTTCTTTCATTCTCCCTCGCACCAAAAGCTGCCCTCTCTTCTTCGCTCCCGAGTTGTAGCATGAGTGGCCAGGCCTTATTAGACACCAAGAGGGACACCCTTGAATAAATGCCCCACCTTTAGCACGTAGAATTCTGGGATTAGGTTTTGTCTGCTCAGTGTTCTTTTAAAAAATAATTTCTAGGCTGGGTGCGGTGGTTTATGCCTGTAATCCCGGCACTTTGGGAAGCTGAGGCGGGTGGATCACCTGAGGTCAGGAGTTTAAGACAAGCCTGGCCAACATGTCAAAACCCCATCTCTACTAAAAATACAAAAATTAGCTGGGCATGGTGGTGGGCATCTGTAATCCCAGCTACTTGGGAGGCTGAGGCATGAGAATTGCTTGGACCTAGGAGACAGAGGTTGCAGTGAACTGAGATTGCATCCCTGCACTCCAGCCTGGGTGACAGAGCAAAACTCTGTCTCAAAAAAAATAATAATAATTTCTGAGTCTGAGCTAGATTGCATAAATCCAGAGCAGGTAGGTCTAATGACAATGTTTCAAACATACATTTCTCTTTGGGAAGTCCTTTCAGAACCCATTGATATTGAATAGACAAAAGCCATTCCTCTTTAGCTTCTATCTCCTAATAAAAGATAAAGATATAACAGCTTCAAATATATTACCTGATTATTAACCATGCTCATCAGATGCAGTTGACCCTTGAAAACACGGGAGTTAGGAATGCCACCCCTACACGGTAGAAAATCCACATATAACTTGACTCCCCCAAAATGTAACTACTAAAATAGCCGACTGTTGACTGGAAGTCTTACCAATAACATAAAATGTCGATTAACACATATTTTTTGTGTTATATATACTACAGACTGCATTCTTACAAGTAAAGTAAGCTAGAGAAAAGAAAATGTTATTAAGAAAAGCATAAGAAAGAGAAAATATATTACTGTTCATTAAGTGTAAGTGGATTATCATCCTCGTCTCCTTCATGTTGAGGAGGCTAAGGAAGAGGAGGGCTTGTCTAGGGTAGCAGAGGCAGAAGAAAATTTGCATATAAGCAGACCAGTGCAGTTCAGACCTGTGTGGTTCGAGGGTCAACTGTAGACTATTAATTCTTTCTCATGTATAAGAAAATTGAGGCTCAACTAGGCTTTTCTATTCAAAATCACATACCAGCCAATGTCATTGGATTCCAGATTTCTCTAAAAAACTCTGAAGCCCAGGGTTTTACATGCTCTTTTGTATTGTCCCTTTTTCAGAAAGAAAATAAATTTATAGAAATTTACTCACTAGCTTTGAGTCCAAGTGAGTTTTGACTGTTTCGAAAAATTACACTCAATCAACCTCAAGGAATGAAGGTTTTCCACTGCTTAGTTCCTGCTGAAGATACCACTGCCCATTCTGAAATGCTTCCAAAAGCTGCAATCCAGAAGTGCCTAATGTTATAATTGCATCAGTGCAATCTGTGCATGGCTCACCAGCTCAGACTCACTTGAAGGTGTAATTTCTTTCTGTTTGTTTTTTAAATCTCTTTTGTTAATTCTGGCCTGTGCTCATATCTTATGAAATGTAGAGGATCTAAGGGAGTGATCACTGAGATGATTCCCCAAACACCCTTCCATTTATAGCAGTCAGAGTTTCTATAGGTGTGCACCTCCCCATGCTTGCTATTCATGATAAACTTGATTTTTAGGAGTGCTCATTATTTAAATAATATTCCAACCAAATTATTGTTTGCTCCCCATTTAAATAATCAGTGCTTGCTGCTATAGTGCCAGCTAAAAAAAGATAGTAATTATCCTGCTTGGGCACAGCTGCAGAGCTGACTTTGCTTGCTAATTTGTTAAAGGGTTAATGTCCTATTGCATTTTTTAATTGTCTGCTTTATTGGACGATGCTCCGTTTTAACTCGATTTCCTCTTCTTTATTTCCCTAAGAGCCAATGAGATGAAAATGCCATTGTTTTTCCTAATGTGGTGTCAAGGCAGAACCATCTCTGGGGAAGTCAGGAAGTCATCCTGCAGTCGTGAAAGGATGAGGACTGAATTCCATGAAGGTGAAATTTCTTGTTTGGACAGTGTGACTGATCAGACTTTAAGTCTGTGCTTAGTGCCATATATTAAAATAGAGAACATCAGCCAGGCACAGTGGCATAGACCTATAGTCCCAGCTACTTGAGAGGCTGAGGCAGGAAAATCACTTAAGCCCAGGAGTTCCAGGCTGTAGTGTGCCATGATCACACCTGTGAATTGCCACTGCACTCTGTCCTGTACAACAGACTCTATCTCTTAAAAAAAAAAAGAGAATTGGCGCCTGTAGTCCCATCTACTCAGAGTCTGAGACACGAGAATCACTTGAACCCTGGAGGTGAAGGTTGCAGGGAGCCGAGATCATGCCACTACACTCCAGCCTGGGTGACAGAGCAAGACTCTATCTCAAAAAAAAAAAGTATATATGTGTGTGTGTATATATATACATACATGTATATATGTGTATATATATATGTGTGTGTATATGTGTGTATATATACACACATATACATATATACGTATGTGTGTGTATATATAAAATTGTGTGTGTGTGTGTGTGTGTATATATAGAGAGAGAGTTAAAAGAATCAATAGGATTCTTTGGTTGCAATTTAAAAAAATTAAAAAGGAGAGTGTATTACAAGTTGAGGGTGGGGGCTGCTCACAGAGTTGAAGGGGAAGTTAAATAATCAAGCAGAAAGACCAAGCTCTGAAAAGGCTGGAGCTAGAGCAGCTCTTGGGTCTCAGTCAAGCACTTGTAGCTGGTTTCTGCTGAGTACCACTATCTTCATGAATGAGCAACCATTTTCAGATTCATTTTCATTTTCCAAAAGAGCCAAATTCCAGGCAACAAGTTTTGCATTGATTTAGGTTAGCATGTGACTGCATCAGGGTGGTGAACCTTGACTGACAATCCCACCAGTCAATCTCTAATGAGGAAGGTCCCTTAAAAATAGATCTTAAACAAGACCTAAAAAGGACTAACCAGAAAGGAAAAAATTGATGAATTAAACCACATGTAAATTAAGAATATCTGTTAAGCAAAAGCCACCGTTAAGAAAGTTCAAGGCAAACTGCAGCGTAAGAGGAGATATTTGCAATAAATACATAATGACAAAGAAATCATATTCTGAATATATAAAAAAAACTTCTACAGATCAACAAGAAGACAGCAGACCACCCAATGGACAAAAGCCTTGAAAAGGTACTTCACAAAGGAGGCTATCCAAATGGCCAGTAAACATATGAAAAGGTAAACACGTTCAGTATTCATCAGTGAAAGTTCAGTAAAACCCACAATATAACACACCACACACCCATCGTCATAGCTAAAATGAAAATAACAGGCAGTATCAAGTGTTGGTAAAAATGTAGAACAACCAGAACACATATACACAGTGGGTGGGAGTGTAAATTGGTATAGTCGCTTTGCATATCCAGTGACAGAGCAATTCTGCTCCTGGGTACCCAAGACAAAAGCAAGCATGTGTGAATCAAAGGCATGTACAAAAATTCATTCGTAGAAGCCTAGCTCTCAAATGTTCATCGACACTAACATGGATAAATTGTGTCACATTCACACAATTGAATATAATACAGAAATGCAAATTAACACATCACATGCAATAAAATGAATGAATCTCATGAACATAAAGAGAACATACTATATGAATTCATTTATCTAAGTTCAAAAACAAGCAAGTTACAGTATGGTGTTAGGAATCAGAAGAATTGTTACCCTGGGGGAAGAGGCAGTTAGGGATTGGAAGGGGGTACAAAGGGGTCTTCTGGGGATCTGTGTTTTGAGACAGTGAATTACTTACGTGTCTTCACTTTGTAAAAAGCTATTGAACTTTAAACTTATGATTTATGTTATTTTCTGTGTATTTTATACTTTTTTAAAAGTTTGCCAAAAAAAGAACAGAATAACAAGAAAGGCTGAAGTAACAGTGCCTGGGTTTGAATCCTGATTCCATCCCTCTTTCCCTTCTTTCCTTTTTTTCTGCGACGCAGTCTTACTCTGTCACCCAGGCTGGAGTGCAGTGGCCCGATCTCGGCTCACTGCAACCCCCACCTCCCAGGCTCAAGGAATTCTCGTGCCTCAGCCTCCTGAGTAGCTGAGATTACAGGTCCGTTTCATCACACCCAGCTAAGTTTTGGTATTTTTTGTAGAGACGTGGTTTCACCATGTTGGCCAGGCTGGTCTTGAACTCCTGACCTCAAGCAATCCACGTGCCTTGGCCTCCCAAAGTGCTGGGATTACAGGCATGAGCCACCATGCCCGGCCCTGATTCCATCTCTAACAGCGTGAGCTTGGGCAAATTGTTTTTTTTGTGCTTTAGTTTTGTCATCTGTAAGAGGGAGATAATAGCAGTACCTACCTCACAGGGTTGTTGAAAGGATCGAAGGAGATAATCTAGGTAAAGTGCTTGAAACAGTGTCAGATACACAGTAACCAGAAAATAACTCTTAAGTACATACACTTTATAGTGGCTGCTCCATACTAGGTGTGTGGGGAAATCTAAAAATGTACAAAACCCTGGCCTCCAGGAGGTTTTAATCATAATTGGAAAGATGAGATATGTAAAAGAACAACTGTTTGGCCCTACAAGAGAGTATTGGAAAATTCCGAATGAGTGATACCAATAAGAAAATCAGAGGAATTTGGTGGAAGAAGTGATTACTGTAGTTTAGAGTGTTCTGGGCAAAACTCATGCAGTCGTTAGAAGTCAGGATAGTTGTTACTCATGATCGGGGAAGAGGTTGGTCAGGAGCACAAAGGCAACTGTTTCTTGATCTGGGTGCTGGTTACATGCATGTGCTCAGCTGTAAAAATACATGGAGCTATGATATGGGCGCTTTTCTGTATATGTGTTCTACTTCAAGGAGGTTAAAAGGGCATTGGTTTCGAAACCTGGTTGATATTTAGCCATAGGCATGTTATATAAGCTCTGAGTTTCATTTTCCTCACCTATAAACTGTAAATATACCTCCCCTTGGGTTGTCGTAGGGTTAATGAAGGCAAAATCCAGTCCAGGATGGGACAGTAAAATATTTCATGCACCTGATCTGCTCACTGAGGAAGAGAGTGACAAACGGAGGCAGACCCTTCCTGTGTTAAGATTTGGAGCCTCTCTCTGGGGTTCATTGCTTTGTTGGAAGAATGACCTCATGTCGGTATTGATGTTGTGAATGGAACCTGTCGCAGTGTGTCACTGTGGTGGTGCAGTGACTCAGCCACCGGGGCAAAGAGCACTTCTGCCTATCAGGGCCACTGCTTGACACTTGTCCCACACCACCACTGTTGGTTTCCTTTTTCTGTGCTTAGTCATAGCCACACCTGCAAGTGCGCACAATGGTTGATCCAGGTATGCGCTCAGTAAATATTTACCGAGTGCCTGCTGTGTGTCAGGCTCTGACGGAGCATATAATAATGACTGAAAACAGAGTAAAAGTAAAACAACATAACACATTGAAGACTTGCCCTTCAAATATTTTGGTCTAATAATAAGGTAGACATGTTTCTTCTGAAAGCTACTTTCCAAACCCCTCTCCTCCCTTCTTTCTCTCTGCTTATCCTCTACTCACCCAGTACACATTCTCTCATTCTCTCATTCTCATTCTCATTTGTATTCATTCTGTATCTCTTTTACACACACACACACACACACACACACACACACACACACACACACCCTCACTGAACTCCATTCTATATAATTAGTCTAAAAGCCATTTAACAAAAGCAATCAACTCATAGCAAATATTTTTCTACTTCGTCCTGCCCCTCCAAACTATAGATGGCAGTGCCTGACATTAATTATAGCAGAAACAATCATTAAATGTTCATTCTGTGTTCGGCACCATGTCAGGTACTTGCCCACATCATGTGTAATTCTCACAACATCCTGCAAGGCATCATTATCCCATTTGATAGGTGAGGGACTTGAAGCTTACAAATCTTATATAATTTTCCCACTGTCCCCCACAGCCTGTTGGTGGCACAGCGCAAGCCTGGTGTCTCTTGACGTATCATATTTCTTGTAGAGCCTTTTGCAGTGTCATCTCTGATGATTAAATGATGTAAACACCCTCTGCATCAGTTTGTCGTGCAATCAACTTTACATGCAAAACTATGTGTTAGCAGAAGTTGCCACCATGGATTCTGACACCATGGTCATTCTCTTACTAAAATGAGTCTAGTTTGACTAGAAATGTCAGTAAAGAACCAGTCAGCCTTGCAAACACTTTCTGATTTGTTGCATAAATGCTTTAACATTCAGAAGCACTAACCTGCTGCACCTTCAGAAGGGATACTGAGCCTATTTCATTATCTATATTAAAATCTTGGATCCAAGTGAGCCTTTCCATCACTACAGGAAGAGCCTGTGTGTTTTGAGAAAGTTCTGCCATTTGGGGCCTTCCTTATTAGACTGTCTCTCTTAGATGACTTTAACACTTACTGTTAGCCTCCGTTCCAGAAATTTGTAGACAGATGGGGTATCTGATGCTGATTACAGTGAGTATTGCTGTAAGCTGGGCACAGAGGGGGCAGCTGATATGGTGCATACTTATAAATGCTGTTCTAAATGGTTTTTCACAGACAGGCACAGTCCAGAGTGGCTACTACTCCTATTAGTCCTGATGTTTTTGTGTCCTTGCCTCTAGCCTTCTAATACACCACTCTGATTGGGGACAGCCAGCTCTCCTCAGCGTACGGTATCATGTTATGCACTGGGGCTCGAGTCATGTTCAAGTGAGGAGGGAGGTCAAAGCATGGGCTTAAGATCTAGGCCTAAACTGTTTAGCCTGAGAAACAGTTTAGCCTGCATTATTGTACTGAGAAGCAAGCATTTCTGGGGGTTGACAAATCTACAATAGGAGACGTATATTGGCAATATGACTAATAACAGTTATTTGTTCAAAAACTAAAAGCTACTAAAAATTGAGTTTCCTCTGCATGGGCTCAGTTCTTTACATGTATTTTTTCCAGTTCTCACAACAACCCTTCAAGTTTTTGAGTAATTATTCACATTTCACAAATGTGAATACTGAGCTGGCATCCCAACCAGGTGTATTTACTTCCAAATCTTGAGCACGTTCCGATCTGTCTCAGTGTCTTCAGACATTCTCTCTGCTGGTATATCACCCAACTGAAATGTCAGCTCCTTTGCCAGTTTGGCTTCAACTATCCCAGACAGAATTACGGGCCATTTCCTCTTTTGGGTTCACACAGCACTTTTTATATACCCATAAGATCACTTTGTGTTGTATTGTAATTGCTTTTGCTATATTGTGGTTGTTGGTTTATTTGCCTGTTCCCTCTGCTAGTCTCTGAACTTCTTAAAGGCAGTGACAAAATCTTATTCCTTCTTTTACATTTAGCTTGTCATAGGACCTGGCAGTGTTGTGTAGTATGGAAGGACTGAGTTTAAATCTTGTGTCTTTTTTGGCTGACATTATGTTCTTGGGACATGATTTACTGCCTAGTAACAAATAGTATATGTTCAATAAATATTGAATGAGAAAATATAATCTTGGATATTATTTTTTCTCTGTTAATTATTTCTATTATTAAAGCTGAAGGATAAAAATATCTACCTTATGGGGTTGGTGTGAGATTAAATGAATGAATCAAACCTGGGGAAATGATGCTGCAATAGTAACTTTTGAGATTCAGAGAATGGTTATGAGATTCATCATGTTGTTGCATATATAAATAGTCAATTTATTTTTATTGCTATAGTGGTATTCTATTATATTAATATGATACTGTTTGCTTATTCATTCTCCTATTGATAGGCATTTGGGATGCTTCCAGGTTTTCACTCTTATGAATAAAGCTGCTGTGAACATTCTTGAACAAGTCTATTTGTAGACATATTTTTCATTTCTCTTGAGAACAAACATAGGAGTGGAATTGTTGGGTCATAAAGTAGGTCAATGTTTAAATTTATTAGAGGTTGCCAAACCATTTTTAAAAGTGATTTTACCGTTTTATACCCTCACCAATGATGCATGAGAATCTTAGTTGCTCCATACCTTTGTTCACATTTGATATGATCCTGGGAGTGTTTAGGATCTCATTATAGCTTAATTTGCAGTTGTCTGGTGTCTGATGATGCTGAGCACCTTTTCATGTGCTATCTAGCCATTTACATAGTTTTGTTGTGGCCTATTGAGGGGTTGGTATTTTTATTATTGATTTGTGGGAGTTATGTATTCTGGATACAAGTCTTTTATCAGTGGCTTGCCTTTTAACTTTTTTGATGATGTCTTGATAAATTGATGAAGTACAGTTTATTTATATTTTTCTTTTATGGTTAGTGCCTCTTGTGTCCTAAGAAATTCTTGCCTACCCTAAGGTCATGGCAATATTTTTCTGTTTTCCTCTTGAAGCTTTATAGTTTTGGCTTTCATGTAGATCTGTGATCCCTTTCAGATTAATCTTTAGATAGAGAGAGAAGGAAAGGTGAAGGTCTACTTTTTCTGTGTGGATATCTAGTTGCTCCAGCACATTTTATTGAGAACTTTTTTTTTCCCATTGAATTCCTTGGTATCTTTGCCCAAACTCAAGTGACTTTGCATGCATGGGTCTACTTCTACACTCTTCATTCTGTTCCATTAACCTATTGGTCTTTCCTATGAGACTGTCTTAATTCCTGAAACTTTATAGTCAATCTTGAAATTTGGTAGTGTGAGTCCTACAACATTTTTCTTCTTCAAGATTGTCTTGGTGATTGATGGCTTTGATAGAAATTGACCAGCTATCAAAAAAAAAAAAATGTTTTTTAAGCCTGGGAGTTTTTATTGGAATCGTATTGATTCTATAGATCAATTTCATAAAATTTTCCATCTTAACAATTTTGAGTTTTCAAATCCATGAACATGAAATCTCTCCATTTATTTAGGCCTTCTTTAACTTCTCTCAACAGTGAAGAGGCCTTACACATCTTTTATTAAATTTACTTCTATGTAGTTGATATTTTTATGCTATTGTAAACAATATTTTTAGAGGGCTTATTTCCAGTTACTTGTTACTAGTATTTTAGTATATAATTGAGTTTTAAAGAAAGACTTTGTATCCTGAGGCCTTGCTGTATTCAGTTTTACAATTATTTTTACTTTTGTTAAGAAGGTTGATAAGAAAAACTGAAAACAACAACAGCCCAAAATGCTCATAAGTTAGCCACAGGGCTCAATCTCTTTCTTTTACTCTTTTTTTTCCTTTTTCTTGCCTTATTGCAATGCCTAAGGACTCCATTACAACGCTGAATAGATGAGACTGGGAGGAACACTTTCAATGTTTCACCATTATAATGTTAGCTGAGGTTTTCTTCCTGTGTATGCCCTTTATCAGCTTGAGGAAGTTCTCTTCCATTCTTAGTATGGTGATAATAGTATTCCTATTATAGCTAGTGTTGAGTTAAGTTTTACCATACTTTTTCTACATAGTCTCACGTATTTTTTATATAACACATTAATTCTGTGCATGTATGGGTAACTTCTGCAATATTCCTAGTGGATGCAGAAGAGTTGCCTAAGAGAAGCCCAGGCATGTATTTTAAAATGACCACCATGATTCTAGTACCAAATACAGTTTGGTGTCACCTGAGCCCTGTGGCTAACTTATGAGCATTTTGGGCTGTTGCTATTTTCAGTTTTTCCTTTATTAACCTTCTTAACAAAACAGATGTCTCTTATTTTGGTGGTAAAGGTGGGACTTTGGGTACTTTTTATTTCGTTCCCTTGTCTGTATTTTCTAAATTTTCTTTAGTGACATGGATGAATTGTGTTTAAAAAAGTTTTAGCTAACACGGTGAAACCCCGTCTCTACTAAAAAATACAAAAAACTAGCCGGGCGAGGTGGCGGGCGCCTGTAGTCCCAGCTACTCGGGAGGCTGAGGCAGGAGAATGGCGTAAACCCGGGAGGCGGAGCTTGCAGTGAGCTGAGATCCGGCCACTGCACTCCAGCCTGGGCGACAGAGCGAGACTCCATCTCAAAAAAAAAAAAAAAGTTTTAAAGTTCTATATAATTAATTAGATTACAGATTAATACACTTCAAACGCATTTCTACCAAGTCTTTCTGAAAGTATATCCAAGTCACCTTGCTTGGATATGGGTGTTTCTTAAATCTCTGAGAGCAACATATTCACAAACCATTTTGTGGTGGGTGACTAAGGACTTCTCTGTTGATCCTTTAATCATTTCATTTTAGAAGTTGCTCGTTTTTCCATCTGTCCCAACTTCAATTTCCTGGATGAAACTCCTAGCATGGGTCTGTTCAACATGCTTTTCTTTAGTTTGTCTTCCTTAGGAACTTACCAGAGCAGGAAAATAAACACCAACAGATTGTGTGTGTTATGACAGTGGTATAGATCAGGGACTTCAGCCGTGCTTCGGAATTTAATGACTTCCAACAGATGGAGTCTGAGTCCAGGGTGACTTTGCCCAGGGGTAATTCTTAGTAAGTTTGGCTTTTAAATTCAGTGATTTTTTTTTTTTTTTCCATCTGAAGCAGTTGAGGCTTTAAAGGTCTGGAGCTAGAGGAAGCCTCCCTCAGACTAGTCTGTGGATGACAGCCGTAGGATGTAGAATAGGGATCAGAGATAGACTGTTATTTCCAGCTGCTGTGCTTTGTTTTTGTGAAACAGGAAGTCATTATCTGGAGAGCCACAAATTCTTGATAGCTCATTTCTCCTTCCTGGAAGGGCACCCGCATGGAGAATAGGCTTCATCGCTGGAATCATAGGGCTCCCACAAGGAGCTCTATTTGACTACTTTTTTTCTTTCTAATTACAGATTCCTGATAGAAGGAATATTTTCTCCTCTTTCTTAGTACTTAATGTGCATGGCAATAAATATCAGTTATTATTATTATTTTTCTTTTGAGACAGAGTTTTGCTCTTGTTGCCCAGGCTGGAGTGCAATGGCACGATCTCGGCTCACCATAACCTCCGCCTCCTAGGTTTAAGCGATTCTCCTGCCTCAGCCTCCTGAGTAGCTGGGATTACAGGCATGCCACCAAGCCCATCTAATTTTGTATTTTTAGTAGAGATAGGGGTTCTCCATGTTGGTCAGGCTGGTCTTGAACTCCCGACCTCAGGCGATCTGCCCGCCTCGGCTTCCCAAAGTGCTGGGATTACAGGCGTGAGTCACCATGCCCGGCTGGCCAGTTATTTTCTTACTTCCTATTGATAATTAAAGTTAGAAAGTTTTATACTATACGAAGCAAAACAAACCTCAAACCTCAAAATGAATGAATAAGTGCTCCTTCTTTCTCATTTTTTACTAGTAATAATGAAAATAATTTGAATCGTATAGCATGCCCTATTTTACAATAGCACTCACATGTCTTATTTGATCCTCACAACCATATTGTGGGGCATAGGAAATATTATTATCCTCTTTAAAAGTGAGGAAACAGACTCAGAAATTGAGAAATTTGCTCAAGATTGGACAGTTCTAACAACGTAGAGCTACAATCCAAATGCTGCAGTATACCAGAGTGGTTTAGACTAAGGGTTGCGAACTCAGACCTCTTGGGCTCAGATCCTAGCTCTCCCTCTTACTAGCTCTGTAACTTTGGCCGTGTCACCTAACCTCTGTGCCTTCATGTCCACCTCACTAAAATAGAGGTAATGGAGACTTACCTCATATAGATGTCTCTTGGATCAAATGAGATCATTTTGATACAGCTGTAGACAGACCAGCTGGCATACAGTACCTGGTTGGTGAGGGTCAACCAGGCTACTATTTGTCTTGGAGGCAGTGGTGGTAGATTTTTATCCTTCAGTCCTTCCAGCTACGTCTCCTGCCTTGAAACCTAAAGTCAACTCCAGGAGTCACCAAAGTGCCCGACACACTCGAGAGGTCCCCAAGTGCCCTGTAGGGTTAGAGAATCCAACCCCAAATTAAACACTTTAAAGAAAAACTCCTACCATAAAGATCTTTTTCCTTGGCTCAATTTTGCCAGGCGGCTGAAGATGGTATGTGATTATTTCCTCTTACACAATTTTAATCAGAAATCTTAAGACGGTTTTAGATAGGATTGTTACATTCTTCCTCTCTAAATATTTTAGGGAGTATTTATTTGCCATCAGCATTTATCAAATGCATGCTGACTCGTGTATTTGCCACAGTCTGCTCTTGAAGTAGGATAGAAATTCCTGTGCTATACAGTACATGTTCTTAAAAAGTATTTGAGGAAGCAACCCTCTGTGTTTTATATTGTGCAGCCTGCCCTGCAGTTAAGTAGGGTTTTTGCCCATGAGTGGGGAGACAGTTCTACCTTTACGTCTTTTGCTTGACTTCTCTCATATATGCAGAGAAACAGAGACAAAGAGAAAAAGAGACATGTGCCGGTCCGCTGTGTGGGTAGCTGCAAAGGAGGTTCGAGCCTATCCCTAGGAAATGCTCTCAATGAAGGACACAAAGGTTACTATTTTTAGAGTGGAGGGCAGCATGTTTGTCAACATTTCATGGTGTGTCACAGCCAGGAATCTTCAGATTTGAAAATAGAAGTCTTAATCCCATTACCTCATTTTTGTCTACTGAAGTCCCTGACTTTAAATGTCAACAGGAATCAAATTTACTTCATGAAACAAATCATCAGCATTGATCGTTCTCTATATAGCACCACATTTTCTCATTACTTTTCACATATCCTGTATTCCCCACTCTGAGGCAGCCAGACATTGCATATATGTACTAAAATTAAATGCATTTAATGCTCTGCCCTCCAAACTGTTTTAGCATACATACTGCTCATACTAACAGCTTGGTTAGACGTTGCCAACAACTACTGTACTTACTGTCTTCCACACTGCCTGTTTTAAATATTGTCCTATGAAAACTCTCATCCCAAAATACTAAGGAAAAAATGTAGGCTCTATAACTGGATATGCAGAATAATCCTTATGTTGTAGAACTGTTTATGTTTATGAATGTGTACATAGAGTAAGACTACTTGAAGGAAACACACATTATGATGGTGACATTGATTATCTGGGGTAGCAGCAGGATTTAGGTGCTTTTAATTGTATGTGCTTCTGCACCTTCCAAATTTTCTAACATATAACTAGTTTCTTAAAGTTCTTAAGAAATTTAATTTCTTGATATTTATAGAAACAAACTGTTACTTATTTTAGAACTTGTGACTTGAACATCTATAAAACCAATGTGCTTTGAAATGAATTCATATGTGAGTGCCTTAGATTCAGTGTGCCTTAAATCTTGAGTCATCTTCATTGGAGGCAAAGAATACTTAACCCTATGGCCCTAAGGACAATGGGGGACAAGTCACTTAAGTGGCATCTGTCACTTCAGGACATATAAAGGTGCAAGAATGTTCTAGCCTTTCCACGTTCCCCTATTCTGTTGTTACTTGATGCCATTTCCTTTCTCAGAAGTTCTTTTGGTATTTAGGAGATCGTTGAAAAAGCCATGACCTCTTAACACAGATCCATAGTTGGTATAGAAGAGTTTTGGTTTAATATAGCTATAAATATGTATTCAAGTATTCCAAGAATGCTGTCTCCATATTTATAATCTTCTATTTCTTTTCTTTTCTTTTTTTTTTTTGAGATGGAGTCTCGCTATGTAGCCCAGGCTGGATTGCAATCACGGCTCACTGCAACCTCTGCCTCCTGGGTTCAAACCATTCTCCTGCCTCAGCCTGGGATTACAGGCGTGAGCCACCATGCCTGGCCCTATAATCTTCTATTTCTAAAATGCAGTAACTGCCCACCTGGCACCCACTTAAACAGCATGAGGAATTCAGGATTTATTTGGAACCTAGAACTACCTCAGTGTCTGAATAGCAATTGTAGGCCTTATCATACAGCGGTTGAGCACTTTTGAATGCTTAGAAGCATGTTCACATGTGTTATTTCATATTCGCTTCCAGACGACCCTGTGAACTAGAATAGGGATTAGGATTATTTCATGTTCCCATGAGGAAATGGCACAAAGAGGCTTGCCTTAGACCTCAGTGAGTTTGTGGTAGAGCCAAGACTAGAAATAAAACCTTTCATCCCATGTCTTTATCAAAGGCCCCACAATTCCAGATGTCTCTTTCCAAGATCTTCCCCAGGGATACAGGGACTCTAAGGAATAATCATGATAATAATAATATCAAAAATAAAATGTTTGCTATATATACTTCATATACATTAACCCAGTTCTCACGACAATGTAAGAGGTAAATACTATTATTATCTCAATATGCCTTAGTTGAGGGAATAGAGGCCTAGTACGTTTAAGTAACTTACACAAGGTCGCAGAGCTAGTGGGTGGAGTAGCCAAGAGATGAACCAGCATAGAGCCATAGTCCATGCTCTTAACCACTTGACAAAGCGGTAAGTCCTGTCTGCTTCCCACCTGTTTATGCCTAGGTTGACCTAGGCCAAAGATGGAAATTCTTCTGGTAAGGGTCCTAAAATTCCTTTTCTCCAAACTTATAGAAGTGTGTGTCTTATATTAAGCAATAAGAATACTGTCCTATCTCCTTGTGGAAAGAATCAGGGAGAGTAAAGAGGCATAATAAAACTGAAATATTTTTGCTCAATAGTTAGACAAGATTGGAAGTTTCTAGGAATTTATATCTGCCATGGTTGCTGCAAGGATCTTTTCATCTATCTCTTGTATGGCTGCTAAGGAGATTTGATTGCAAGTAACAGAAGCCAACTTTACTGTGAGCGAAAATAATTTATTCTAAAGACATAGTAGCTTACAGAATCAAAAGAAAAGCTGAATACTCAGGCTTCACAAAGTTGGTGTATCAGCTTGTACTGTGTTACAACCGCCTCAAAATTTAGTAGCTGAAGAAAAAACCCCACCATTTGTTCACCTTATGATTCTGCAAATCAGCAATCTGGTCAGTGCTTGAGCATTCCCCTACCTGCGCTAGGCTCAGCTGACCTCCTCAACGGCTCACTCATGGGTCTGCAGTCCCATGAGTAGCCTAGTTGGCTACTATGTCTTGATTCTCCATATGGTCATTCATCCCCTGGAAGGGTCACTCATATGATGGTCTTGGATAGTGAAAGAAGCCAAGCCCCGAAGCACAAGCACTTTTCTAGTCTCTGCTCGAGATATATGTGTTTAATCTCGACTAAAGCAAATCACATAGCCAAGCTCAGAGTCAGAGTAGGAGGGCGCTGCCCAATAGCACAGATAGAGAAGGAGGAAGAATCTGTGGCCATTTTTGCTATCTCCCATAGATGGCCAGGAACCTTGGCACGTTTAAGACTCAAGTCACCAGTTGGGTGTGGTGGCTCACGCCTGTAATCCCAGCACTTTGGGAGGCCGAGGCAGGCGGATCATGAGGTCAAGAGATTGAGACCATCCTGGCCAACACAGTGAAACCCCGTGTCTACTAAAAATACAAAACTTAGCTGGGCGTGGTGGTGTGTGCCTGTAGTCCCAACTACTCGGGAGGCTGAGGCAGGAGAATGACTTGAACCCAGCAGGCAGAGGTTGCAGTGAGCCAAGATTGCGCCATTGCACTCCAGCCTAATGACAGAGCGAGACTCCATTTCAAAAAAAAAAAAAAAAAAGGACATGAGTCAGCAAGAACTAAGGTGAAGGCTTTCTAGGGTGCCTCTGTCTGAATAACTTAGCCCCCTACTATCTTCCTGCCGTTAGTCAGTCCATTCAGGATTTCCAAAAAGAACCTCACTGTGCTTGAATTATATGCATCATGGATGGTGCACCTTGGGTGACAATCAGTGAAGACTTGAGCAAGAGGGGGGAGTCCCCAAAAGGACAGTTGTGAAGTTGTTACCCGGATTAGTGTGGAGTGATGCAGAGAAGGCAATACAATATTCCTTCTCTCTGTATTGTTCACTGTATTGACTTAATCCTTTCCCTCTGAACCATGTAGGTTTAAGAATTTATTAAGGGCCCGGCGCGGTGGCTCAAGCCTGTAATCCCAGCACTTTGGGAGGCCGAGACGGGTAGATCACGAGGTCAGGAGATCGAGACCATCTTGGCGAACATGGTGAAACCCCGTCTCTACTAAAATACAAAAAACTAGCCGGGCGAGGTGGCGGGCGCCTGTAGTCCCAGCTACTCAGGAAGCTGAGGCAGGAGAATGGCGTGAACCCAGGAGGCGGAGCTTGCAGTGAGCTGAGATCTGGCCACTGCACTCCAGCCTGGGCGACAGAGCGAGACTCCGTCTCAAAAAAAAAAAAAAAAAAAAAAAGAATTTATTAAGGGCAAAAGTAGTAATCTTAGCCTATTACTTGAACAACAGAAGATTTCAAATATTCAACTCAAAAGACACTTGTTATAAAGCTAGTGGTGCTATTAGTCCTTTCTCACGCTGCTATGAAGAACTGCCCAAGACTGGGTAATTTATAAAGGAAAGAGGTTTAATTGATTCATAGTTCTGCAGGGTTGGGGAGGCCTAAGGAAACTTACAAACATGATGGATGGGGAACCAAACACATGCTTCTTCACATGGTGGCAGGAAGGAGAAGTGCCAAGCAAAGTGGGCAAAACCCCTTATAAAACCATCAGCCCTCATGAGAACTCACTCACTGTCCTGAGAACAGCATGGGGGTAACTGCCCCCATCATTCAGTTAACTGCCACCAGGTCCCTCCGATGACAAGAGGGAATTATGGGAACCATAATTCAAGATGAGATTTGGGTGGGGACACAACCAAACCATATCACCTGGCATGGGTCAAGATCTCACCGACATCTCCTCTTTTTGTCATTGCTGTGTATTTATTGGATACCAAGTGTATAGCCAAGAAAGGGACTGGACTGGTGTTCCGATGTGAGATCACATGATCCTTGTCCCTGGCAGCAACTCCAGCAGTTGTTTGTTTAAATCAGTTTTAGAATGTGTGCAGAATTGGAATGCTGGTTTTAAGACTTTCTAGAAATAAAGAAGGGATGGCAGTAAAGTCGACATTTAGCTGAAGTCCAGTCAACAGGGAAAGCCTAAGATAGGCTGTTACCATTGTCACCAGGGAGCTAGAGCACTTAAGATTGAATTATTGCCCAAATAATAGAAAGGTTTAAAGGAATAACAGATCCTTCATATTTGCCAAAATACCTTTCCCTTTGAACTGAAAACCGGGGCCATTTTTCTGATTATAATAGCCTGCTTTTAGAAAGGATAGGGAAGAGGTGATATCTTTGTATGTATGTGTGTATATGTGTGTGTGTGTGTGTGTGTATGTGTACCCATGCTAAGTATTTGAAACATGCCTAGTACGCTAAGCATTTTCTCCAGATGTTTGATCAAGTTTCTACAAAGGTTTAATCATGATCCTCTAATATATTTGGAATAAATGTATTACTTTATTCTAATAAACTAATTTATTAGAATAAACTAATAAATTAAACTAAAACTAATAAATTTATTAGTTTGTTCTAATAAATTAATAAACATACAAACATACTAGTTAATGTTTTGTAACATATAATAAATAAAAAGTAGAAACATTGAAAAGATGGGTTAAAAGTGAACAAAATAGAAGTTGTAAAATATTTTCTTTCCATACCCCAGTGGATCAATTGAGTATCTCCTAAGTCTACTCTTCCACTTAGGGGACTGCTTGTCTAGACTGCTAAAACATTTTATACCTGCCCAACAATTACAAAGACATTTCTCAGTACCAGAGGGATGATAGAAAGTTGAACATTCTGTCCTGACCAAAGTGTATTCATGACTTAATACTTCCTTTATGTGGTGAATTCCTGTACTTCTTTGGTATATGCATAATGGCTTTGTGAATGTATGTGTCTTCATATACATTCTATCTTCATAGTTGTACTTCATACCTGAAGTACAGACTTTCATATCCCTTGTAGTTCTCAAGTCTTTGAAGTTTATCTCTGCAATAATTATGGAAAGGTTTGGATTCATGGAAATCATAACCTATAACAAATATATTCTTTCTTTCTCCAATTCCTTTCATTCTTCCTGCCTCCTTTACTTTTTTCTCTGTTGGATTGATAACTAATATAACTTCAAAGGCATTTTCCCTCCCTATTTCCTCCTATCCTGTTTTTTGCTGCTTTAAGAATTTTGAAATGAGAATAATACATACATATTTTTTCTTCCTGTGAGAGCTTACATTTATTGAGCTATGGGCCAGGCATATGCTAGGAATTAGTTGTTTTCCTCTTTTTCTAAGATATTGTCTTAACTTGATGTGTTTACACTTTCATAGATTGCATCTACCATCAGTCTGTAAGGATGTCCCCTTTGATCTTGGTAACTGAAAGAGAGATGGACAAGTACTGAAATGAAATCAAATTACCAACTCCAAATCCAATTGAAAAGACAGGCCTACTGCATACATGAGCTCTTTGGTTATTTTGTTGTCAGTGTCATTGCTGGAAAGTCTACATAAAGAACAATGAGCTTTGGGTAATACAGATGAAAGGGGTCGTCTGTAGGGATCCTTTCAGCTTGCAGTAATTGCCCCTAACATTCCTGTGGGTGATGCTGGTCATCTGACTGTACCCTCACCCCCAACAGACTTCTTGAATTTCTCCTGGAAATGATATTATAGCACAGCAAAGGTAACAAACAGAAGATCAACATGATACAGACTCAGAATGCATCTTCTTCTCCTTCCCAGGACACATGTACACAAGCACACATAATAACATGCAAGAAATCTCAGCTGTCCTTCTTTGCCCATACCACCAGCCCCCTGACCAAAGTTACAGAATCCCCAACTTGAGTGAAGCAGAAATTCTCATCACTAAGGTTCAAAATTGTCAGACTTTGAATCTGGTAGAATGGCACTATTATAACTGTTTCAGGATTGTGACAGTGAAGACATTGCTGTTTGTGCTTAAAGTATATTTGCCCATGAAGCTAAGAGACTTCTGATAAGGTGAGACTAGTAAGACTCCCAAGCTCCACTCTCAGAATAAGTAGGCCTGGGTCTGTGCCCATACGATTGAATATAAAAGTATTATATATAAAGAGGCTGATGAGGACCAGCTCTGTGGGGGCATTACTGATCAGTAGGACTTTAGTGCTGTGTTAAAAGCAGACCCATATATTGAAGGAAGCAGTGAGGGAGCTAACAAACAGAGCTGTTGATGAGACTGCAACCTCTAGGTTTATTTCATTTGGCCACTTGACATTCTCTATAAGGCATAGCGTGGCTTTCTCTTATTCACCAACATAACCAGGGATAATCAAGCCCTTGCCCTTGTATAATTCCTGCTGGGTCTGTCCCACAAACCCTAGCCAACAGACAGACGGATGAAATGAGTATTCAGACACAGGTATGCAGTGTAAGAGCAGCTAGGGGACTGACTGGCTCTAGTGGCCAAAGTGCAGTCCTGAGAAGCTGGAGCTGCTTGCTTTTTATTCAGTGCAGGCACAATGCCGAAAACCCAAAGCCAACACAACCTGCGGGTAATTAACATTTATTGTTCCCCTTTCAGGGAATGTCACACACGCAGATGATAAAGGTCGGTTCCTGGTCAACATAAGTAAATAAGCCTGTTTAAGATAAATTCCCCCACACTCCCTTGTACCTACTCCTTGCCCTCTGCCTCAGGGTTATAGAACAGCTATCTTCAGCTGTTCTTCCCCGGGACTCTGCAGAACCTTCCGATCTTTCAGCAGATTTGCGTCCTTTCCCCTATAGTTTTTCCCACCACTCTGACCTGTCCCCCACATATTCCCTAATCTTTTATAAATCTGGTCATTTTTTCTGTCTTCTAATTATTGCAACAGTGAGCCTTTACCTTCCTTGGCAATTCCAGGATCTGAGAATCATCTTACAAAGTCTGAAACTGATTTTACTTGCTCACAGAAGAGTGATGTGGCTGTTAGAAATGGGTATCTCTGACCAAATGTAACATCAAGGTTCAGTCCCATCTAATTCCGCTTTAGGGTATACTGATACAGCCTAGCCCTTCACTAACGTCCAGGAACCTAATTGTTCCTAACCCTTTCAAAGGTCCAGAGGCTTCTTGGATCTTACAAGCATCCTGCGTTGTTGGTGGGGTGTGTTCACATGGTGAGCAGGTGAATAGTGAGGATGTGGAGGTGCACGTGAGTGAGACTTCTGTGGCAGAGGGCAGTCCTAATGAGTCACCTATCCTGGTCACATTAAGAGCATGAGCATTATAGTCCTGCCACTGCTTCTGGGGACCTACCCAGTGCTCCTCCAGGAAGTACTTTTTATGGCTCCCCAACCCTGGCATGGGTATAAGAAGCGTGCTACAATCGGTAAGAATGGAGACCCCCTTTCCCCTTATTCCTATGTTACATTCTCCCTTATGGTAACCTCTAGATATAGGACGCCTTCTCTTTTAACCTCCTAAACCAAAGAAGCCCCCTTTTCACTTCTTTTCATACCATAGAGGTGTTTGATGGTCCATTGAGCAGAGCTTCACATCCAAAAGGCTGAGCTCCTACAGACTCCTCTGTTCAGTTCTCTTTGATGGGCTCATAAGTACAGTCATGCATTGCATAACATTTCAGTCAACAACAGAACACGTATATGTCAGTGGTCTTGTATGACTTTACTACCATATTTTTACTGTACCTTTTCTATGTTTAGATATCTTTGGGTATACAAATGCTTATAATTGCCTGCAGTATTCAGTACAGTAACATGCTGTACACGTTTGTAGCCTAGGAGCAATAGGCTTTACCATATAGCCTCGGAGTATAGCAGGTTATACTATCTAGGTTTGTGTAACTACACTCTATGATGATATACTATCCAGGTTTGTGTAACTGCACTTTATGATGATATTCTATCTAGGTTTGTGTAACTACACTCTATGATGATATTCTATCCAGGTTTGTGTAACTACACTCTATGATGATATTCTATCCAGGTTTGTGTAACTACACTCTATGATGATATTCTATCC
>NW_016805866.1:1877219-1968642 GCF_001698545.2 Rhinopithecus bieti | reverse complement strand
GTGTAACTACACTCTATGATGATATTCTATCTAGGTTTGTGTAACTACACTCTATGATGATATACTATCTAGGTTTGTGTAACTACACTCTATGATGATATACTATCTAGGTTTGTGTAACTACACTCTATGTATGATGTTCCCACAATGAGGAAATCACCATTGATGTTGCATTTCTCAGAATACATTCCTGTCATTAACCAACAACGGGGATGTGCTCTACAGTTGAAAATGACTATATTTGAAAATAGGAAGGAAACAGGTACTTTTTGCTATGGCAATAATAAAATAAAACACAGCTTAGGGTCTCTGCAGGTGTCACTATCACTAGTTAACTCTTTTCAAGATACCTTGTTATATAAAATGTTAAGGAATTAATTTATAAAGCAGAATACTGATTTTTCAGTTTACCATAGATGCCAGAATATATCCCTGCCATCAGTGTGAGACCTCTGCTGGGTAGGGTGTTGGCCTTATCAGACCACAGCAAGGTGTTGTAGTGGAGTCTCTGCCCAGGCTGAGTTGGAGAATGGAGCCCTCATCTAAGACAACCCAAGAAACTGATATCAGAAAGGCACGTTGAGGCAGGGAACCAATAAGCCAGTTCAGTCATAGTTGGTTGTTAGAGGAAGAGGCCAAAAGTAGGGATCCAAAGGTAGAGTATTGGGGAAGGCATGGGGAAGTGGGCAGTGGTAAAACAGAGGCAGAAGTTTAGAACCAGAGAGAAAAGATATTCTTGGTCACCACGTGAGGCTATACCCCACCAACATGGAATAAACTGGGGATAGTCCTGGACCAGTCAACAAACTTAAAGTCTGATGCTTGCTTTTCTGAGCAAAAAAAAAAAGAAAGCTGGAATGTGTTGGGTCAGCCTGTCCTAATAGCAGGGAGGGAGTTGGCAGGGCAGGCTGGACCAGTCATTTGAAGAAGGTACGCAGTACTGCTTCATAGGTCACCTTAGTAAGTAAAAATGAGAATGTGGTGTCTTGATAAAGATTCTGTTAAGTAATGTTAAGTGGTAGCTTGATGAACTGGCTTCTTCACTTCGGGGATATCTCTGACTGGGTACTTTACCAGCATTGAAGCATCCTCTGTCCTGGACAATGCTGAGCCAGGTGAATACACTCATCCTCTGGCTGTCCTTTTTATCATTAGTATTTTGTAATGACTAACCAGGTCCCAGCATAGACTCATCCTCCAGCTCTCCTTTTTATCATAGTATTTCGTGATGACTAAGTAGGTCCCAGCATATTTTACACACATTAGAAGCACCCTTGATAAGCTTGAGATGACTAAGTCCCTTCTCTCACCCTATGCATTTCCACATTAGTGCATGACATCACTTGACCTTTTGCACAAAGACATCTCTATGTCAATGGATGTTAATCCTTATTTAATTAACTTATTTTCCCTGTTGAAAACGTTCCTAAGAAGTTGTGTCAAGATAACTCTTGCCAATCTCAAAAAGTAATGGGAAAAATTAACCAGATTTTACCTTAACGAACAAGCATTAAGGAAATACTAGAGTTACTAAAAATTAAAAGCAGGACTTGACTTCTGATCTCATCTTGGGCAGTTTACTTAAAATTGCTGACCTCAGGCTTCTCTGTAAAATGAAGAGGTCAAGTTTTACTATTTCTGAAATCTCTCCAAACCCCAAAATTCCGTGTTCCTCTTTTCACTTAACAAATTACTCCATAAATATGAAATGCTTACTGTGTATCTGTGGCTGGTTGTACAGTTTTAAGTACAGGCATACCTCAGAGATACTGTAGGTTTGGTTTCAGACTATTGCAGTAAAGCAAGTATTGCAATAAAGCAAGTCACACACATTTTTTGGTTTCCTAGTACAGATAAAACTTATGCTTACACTATATTATTAAGTGTGCAATAGCATTATGTCTAAATAATGTACATGCTGTAATTAAAAACACTTTATTGCTAGAAATGCTAATGATCACCTGAGCCTTCAGCAAGTCATAATCTTTTTCTTGTGAACAGCCTTAGGGTGGTGGCTGCTGAGGGTTGGAATGGCTGTGACAGTTTCTTAAAGTAAGACAGCAATGATATTTGCTGCATCAGTTGACCCTTTCATGAAAGATTTGTCTGTAGTATGCGATACTATTTGATAACATTTAACACACAGTAAAATATCTTTAAAAATTGGAGTCACTCCTCTCAAATCCTGCTGCTGCCTTATCAACTAAGTTTATGTAATATTCTTTTAAAAAATAATTTCAACATTTATTTTATTATATTTTATTTATTTTTTATTTTTTATTTTTTTGAGACAGAGTCTCATTCTGTTGCTCTGGCTGGAGTGCAGTGGCACGATCTCAGCTCACTGCAACCTTCACCTCCTGGGTTCAAGTGATTCTCCTGCCTCAGCCCCCTGAGTAGCTGGGACTACAGGTGCCTGCCACCATGCCCAGCTGATTTTTGTATTTTTAGTAGAGATGGGGTTTCACCATGTTGGCCAGGCTGGTCTTGAACTCCTGACCTCAAGTGATCCGCCCACGTTGGCTTCCCAAAATGCTGGATTACAGGTGTGAGCCACTGCACCTGGCCTCAACTTTTATATTAGATTCAGCAGGTACATGTGCAGGTTTGTTACATGGGCCTATTGCATGACATAGAAGTTTGGGGTATGAATGATCCCGTCACCCAGGTAGTAAGCATAGTACTCAATCGGTAGTTTTTCAGCCCCAGTTTATGTAATATTCTGAAATCTTTGCTGTCATTTCAACAATGTTCACAGCATCTTCATCAGGAGAGATTCTATCTCAAGAAAATACTTTTATTTTCTCATCCATAAGATGCAACTTCTCATCCATTAAAGTTTTATCATGAGATCACGTGCAGTGGATCATGCTTGTAATCTGAGCACTTAGGCAAACGCAGAAGGATAGCTTGAGCCCAGGAGTTTGAGACCAGCCTGAGCAACATAGTGAGACCCCGTTCTCCATAAAAAGGGGAAAAAAGACCAAAGAAAAGTTTTCTTACGAGATTACAGCAATTCAGTCATATCTTCAGGTTTCACTTCTCGTTCTCTCGCTGTTTCCGCCACATCTGCAGTTATTCCTCCACTGAAGTCTTGAACTCCTCAAAGTCATCCACAAGGCTTGGAATCAACTTTTACAAACTCCTGTGAAGGTTAACTTCTCTCATGAATCACAAATGTTTGTAATGGCATCTAGAATGATGAATCCTTTCCAGGAGTTTGTCAGTTTACCTTGCCCCAATCCATCAGAGGAATTACTATCTATGGCAGCCTTACAAAATGTATTTCTTAAATAAGAAGACTTGAAAATCAAAGTTACCCCTTGATCCATGGGATATAGAATGGATGTTGTGGGCCGGGCACAGTGGCTCACGTCTGTAATCCCAGCACTTTGGGAGGCTGAGGCAGGCGGATCACCTGAGGTCGGGAGTTCAAGACCAGCCTGACCAACATGGAGAAACCCCGTCTCTACTAAAAATACAAAATAAGCCAGGCGTGGTGGCACATGCCTGTAATCCCAGCTGCACGGGAGACTGAGGCAGGAGAATCGCTTGAACCTGGGAGGTGGAGGTTGCGGTAAGCTGAGATCGCCCCATTGCACTACATCCTGGGCGACAGGAGCAAAACTCCATCTCAAAAAAAAAAAAAAAAAAAAAAAGAATGGATGTTATGTTCCATGGCTGTAGGCATGAAAACAACATTAATCTCTTTATGCATCTCTGTCAGTGCTCTCGGGTAGTCAGGTGCATTGTCAGTGCGTAGTAATATTTTTGGAAGGAGCCTCTTTTTTCTGAGCAGTAGGTCTCAACCTGGGCTTACAATATTCAGTAATTCATGCTGTAAACAGATGTGTTGTCATCCAGCCTTTGTTGTTCCATTTATAGATCTCAGGCAAGGTAGATTTGCATAATTCTTAAGGGCTCTAAGATTTTTGGAATGGTAAATAAACAATGGCTTAAACTTAAAGTCACCAGCCACATTAGCCACTAACAAGAGAGTCAGCCTGTCCTTTGAAGTTTTGAAACCAGGCATCGACTTTTCTCTAGCTATTAACATCCTAGATGGTATCTTCTTCCGGTAAAAGGCTGTTTTATCTTCAGTGAAAATCTGTTGCTTAGTGTAGCCACCTTCCTCAATCATATTAGGTAAATCTTTTGGATAACTTGTTGCAGCTTCTACATTAGCACTTGCTGTTTAACCTTCTACTTTTATGTTATGGAAATGGCTTCTTCCCTTAAACCTCGTGAACCAACCTCTGCTAGCTTTATTTATTTATTTTTTTTTCCTGCGATTTCCTCACCTCTTTCCACCTTCATAGAATTGATGAGAGATGGGACCTTCCTCTGAATTAGGCTCTGGCTTACAAGAATATTGTCACTGGTTTAATCCTCTATCCAGACCACTAAAACTTCCTCCATATCATCAATCAAGCTCTTTCACTTTCTTGCCATTCATGTGTTCACTGGAGTGGCACTTTTAATTTCCTTTGAGAAGTTTTCCTTTGCATTCACAACTGGGTTAACTGGCATGGGCTTTTCGCCTGTCTGGGCTTTTGCCATGCCTTCTTCACTAAGCTGACTCATCTCTCACTTTTGATTGAAAGTAAGAGACATGTAACTCTTCATCTGAATACTTAGAGGCCATAGTGGGATTATTAATTGGCCTAATTTCAATATTGTTGTGTCTCAGGGAATAAGGAGGCCTGAAGAGAGAGAGAGAGAGATAGGGGAATGGCGAGACTGTAGAACAGCCCAGAACACACACATTTATTGATTAAGTTCACCATCTTATATGGGCACAGTTTATGGTGCCCCGAAACAGTTACAATAGTATCATCAAAAATCACAGATCATGGTAACAGATACATTTATAGTGAAAATGTTTGAAATATTGTGAGAATTGCCAAAATGTGACCCAGAGACAGAGTGAGCACATGCTGTTGGAAAGATGGTGCTGACAGACTTTGCGTTGCCACAGATCTTCTGTTAATAAAAGATGCAGTATCTGTGAAGTGCAGTAAAGTGAAGTGCAAAAAGACGAGGTATGCCTTTATATGCTATTATGTAATAGTCACTGCTACTGCATGTTTAGAAGCCTGCAGTGATCTTAGAACATTTGTTCTTGCCACTCCTAATAAATTCCAATGAACATTTATCAATACTTTTTTTTTTTGTATTTGTCATTGCATTGACAAATTAGGTTAACAAATAAGGGAAAGAAGATAGTAGAGTCTCTATGTTCAAAATATAGACACTTAATTCTCCTCCCATAGTTCTTATTTTTTATTCAGTTTTAGTGACTTTGATGACTACTGAAATCCCTTTATTTAATTTAATCTTTTAGGAATTTGAAATAGATTGTGGCCTAACATTAAAAGAATCCACCGTTTCTCTTCAGTTTGCATCAGTAAAGACACTAGGAACCTCTTAGGTACTGGAAATTTTCCCTGTAGTATAGAATGAGAACCTAATCCTTACACATGGCTTTTGTTTGGCAGCAGCCCAACTCATAATAAAAACAATTTGGTGGTAGCCAGTGGAAGAGACAGTAATTAAAATCATGCTGGAGTTTAGTTTTTTGTTTTATTTTAATAAATCAGTAAATTGAATTGTGGAGAAGAATTCGTTTTGTGTTCAAGATACTTGGTTTTTGCCTATTTCTTGCTGGAGAAATTTGCCAGCTTTTCCCCCTCTCGTTGTTTCCAGTCCCAGCCACACCGGCAATAATTGTCTTGGGAAAGATCTAACCACTGCTTTCTCACTACAGACTACAGCTAAGCAGTTTATTTCCTTTATCTAAGGTTAATTAGTAGTAATAATAAAGAGATGTTTTGAACTTTTATTATAACTTTTATTATAATGCTATGTTGCTTTATTTTGTAAGGAACATCACAGTTTTTGAAAGAAAGAATACAGATTTCAAATTTTTAAAATCACCTCTTATCCCATGAGAGATTTGTTTTCACACCAAAATATTATGAGATTATTATATTCCAAAGCTTTCTAATACATACATACTACATTATCATTCCAGTAGTAGTGGTGGTGGTGGCAGTAGTAGTAGTAGTAGTAGCAGTAGTAGTAGTAGTAGTAACAGCCTACATCTACTGAGCATTTATTATTTGCTTGTCTGGTAGGATTTAATATTTCTCTAATTAAATATATAGCAAAACTGAGATAGGGGGAAATTTAAGACTTGCCTAGAATCACATATCTAAAATGCTGTAGGTATAGAATTGAAACCCAGGCAATTTGACTGCAGATTTTAGGTGCTTCTTGTTATTCACTCAACAATATGTCCTAGTCAACTTCCATGTGAATTAACATGCATCAGAGCATCATCTTGACAGCTACATGGAATTTCATTTTAAGGATATAACAACTGATGTAACTAGTGTCCCATTGTTGGGCATTCAGGTTTTTTCATGTTTTTCTGTGATGGAAACATTGCCGTAATAAACATCAGTGTGTACATCATTGCATGCTTGTCCTGTTATTTCCTTAGAATAAACTCTTATAATTTATTTCTTAAAATTCTCGGATTTCTTTAAATAAATTATTTCATAGAAAAGAAAAACTCTATTTCAGAAATTNTTTTTCATGTTTTTCTGTGATGGAAACATTGCCGTAATAAACATCAGTGTGTACATCATTGCATGCTTGTCCTGTTATTTCCTTAGAATAAACTCTTATAATTTATTTCTTAAAATTCTCGGATTTCTTTAAATAAATTATTTCATAGAAAAAGAAAAACTCTATTTCAGAAATTTTACCTATGCCCGGCTACCATCCCAGAGAATAAGTTTTAAAAATTCATGTAATTATGGAACATGAAACCATCAAAGGAAAGATAAGTTTGTCAAAGTCTTTTGATATTTTTTAATGACTGTCAAAAAGAAAATAGAATCCCTGTGAATTAATTGAATTCAAACATTTCCCTTCAAATTTAAAGACACTCATTGAGTTTGTATTATAACGCTAATGTTTCAAAAATGTTTAGGACTTGGTGTGATTTAAACTAACTTAGTTTGAAAAGGAATTTATTGTAAGAAAATGATCTTCAGTAGGGACAAAGGCCCTTTTTTCTCTTTTCATGTTTGGCTCAGGAGAAGATGAGAAGGGCTGTTTTGAGGACAAGATTCCCAACAGAAGGGAATCCTTTGGCAGCAAGTGTAAACAGCTTTGGCAGAAAGCCACCCTCCAAAGAAGGACTTCAGCTTGTTTTAAACTAGAGAGTGAGTTCTAAGACAAAAAGGATAACCCTGATGCCAGGGGTGGGCCAGCAGAGATTGTTTGGGTGGAAACACTACATCACAAAGACTCTCTAGAGCTGCCTCATTAGAAATTGATGAGTTTTGAGATGTACCCCTTTCCCGTTCTCTAGACAGGATCAAGTACCATTCCAAGGAAGTGATTATATTTCACTCAGGACCACAATGTTCCTTTTAGACTTTGTTACCAAAATGATAAAATATAAAAACTGTAAGTGTAGGTTGTTTCCTGACCGTTTTCCCTTCAGTTTTCAGAAAATAAATCACTTATGTATATACAAAACTGGATTCATGCTTAATTTGAAGGAGATTCTCATCTTTAATTTAAAATGCTTTAGAATCCTTTTAGTCACTGTATATATAGAAAATGCTTTTTGCTCATTATGTTTCTGGGGTGGGTATGGATATGTGTATATGTATATGCATACTCATGTTTAGCCTACATTTTCTTTTTCTTTTTTCTTTTTTTTCTTTTTTGTTTTTGTTTTTTTTTTTTTTGAGACAGAGTTTTGCTCTGTCGCCCAGGCTGGAGTGCAGTAGCACCATCTCGGCTCACTGCAACCTCTGCCTCCCAGGTTCAAGCGCTTCTCCTGCCTCAGCCTCGCGAACAGCTGGGATTACAGGCTTGTGCCACCACGCCCAGCTAATTTTTGCGTTTTTAGTAGAGACAGGGTTTCCGTGTTGGCCAGGCTGGTCTCGAACTCCTGACCTCAAGTGATCTGTCTGCCTCGGCCTCCCAAAGTGCTGGGATTACAGGCGTGAGTCACCGTGCCCGGCCTAGCCTAACATTTTCAAACCGACGTTTTCAGTTGAGAGAATTGCTGTTTGAATAAATTACTTGGAAAGACGGATGACAAGTCAGCATCCCATCCTTGTAATTGCATGTGCAATTATGTGCAGCATTGCTGATGGTGTGGTTGGATGTAATGCGCATGAAGGTGTAGTGAGGTGGTCAGAAAACTCAATCATTCGAGTATCCATTTCCCTTTGATTCCAAACGACTGGCCATCATCGAAACAGTGGTTGCGATGGTAGCAGAGATCTCTCATACACATTCCTGCAGAGATGTAGAGAATGGAAGAGCTACTCTAAAGCAAAGTTTATTTTCTCACTTATTTTATCAAAAAACCTTATTGAGTACCTACTGTATGCACACATTTGTTGTCTGTGCTGTTCCTTCATCAGAATTCATTCCTCCTTGCTAAAAGCCTCATTTCCCCTCCCTTCCCACAGCCCCAGCAGATACCCACGGTCCTTAGGTTACTGAAAAAATTTAGATCTTTCCCTCATCAAACCCAAGTCCTATTATCTCCTTCCTGGAAGGCCCTGCTAAAGTGGAGTTCTATTTGTAATAACCTTTTTATCATAAAAAATAAACTTCAAGATGGAAAAAATATTTTAGAGAAAAAAGGATTATATCATGAGCATTTCCTCATGATATACTGTATACTTGTAAACATTTTAGTGGGTGGGTATTATTTTATTGTAGGCTTCAATTTCTTAACACTTACCCAATTGTTGAATATTTAAAATATTTTCCCCTATTATAAATAATGCCAAAATTGACATCTCTGTTCTTCAAACTTGGTTCATAATTTAGATTTATTTTCTTAGGGTAGAGTTACTAAGTCATTGTTTATGAACATGTGTTAAGGTCCTTAATATAAATTGCCCAATCTCTTTTCAGAGCATCTGTTGCAACTTACAGTTTCATTAAGCGTCCACTTAGTGCTCCTATTATGGCACTCTTACCCTCATTGAGCACTAAAATCTTTCAGAACCTTCACTGAATTTTTTTTTTTTTTCATTTTCATTTTTGAGACGGAGTCTTGCTCTGTTGCCCAGGTTGCAGTGCAGTGGCGCGATCTCAGCTCACTGCAATCTCTGCCTCCCAGGTTCGAGTGATTCTCCTGCCTCAGCCTCCCAAGTAGCTGAGATAACAGGTATCCACCACTACGCCCAACTAATTTTTTTGTATTTTTAGTAGAGACGGTTTCACCATGTTGGCCAGGCTGGTCTCGAACTCCTAACCTTGTGATATGCCCACCTCGGCCTCCCAAAGTGCTGGGATTACAGGCATGAGCCACTGTGCCCGGCCATTTTTCTTATTACTAGTGAGATTGGATATTTTTCACATACGTATTAGACATTTTTTAGTTTCTCTTTCATGAGTTGTCTGTTTATGTTCTTTACTCAGACTTCTATTGGGGTTTTTGTGTTTTTCTTATTCACATGTATGAACTTACTGAATTAAGAAGGTTGACCGTTTGTATTTAATATTTATTCATTGTATTTAGGCTAAAATCCCTCCAAGAATATTATTTGTAATCATATTATCACTTACAGAAGATAACTTGTTTTTTTCAGTGAGATGAGCTTATATCATTTTATATAGGAGATGGTTTTCAATGTTTAAAAATTAAGAATACATTTCTTAAAGCTAAGTACAGAAAACATCTATTCCAGAAGCTTTTATAAAATAAGGAAGAGTATATAAATTGCAAGAGACCTTGGTACTACCAGTCAATACTTCTGTATTGATATAGCCATCGTGTTCTTATTGCACTTAATGTGATAGCTCCTCTGGGGTGCTTGTTACAAATATGTGAGATCTACACCCAGACTAAGCACCTGAAACAGGTAATGAGCTGCTTTGGAATGTACTAGATTCCAGTTGAAATTCTAGTAATCCCTCATTCCCATACTTTAGTTTTCCTTACCTCTAGAGCCCCGAACAGTAGCTCATACGTTTTCCTTTTCCTTTTAGACAATTCCTCCTCGCTTCAGGAAGATGAAGAAATAGAAATGGAGGCCATCAGCTGGCAGGCCGGCAGTCCAGCCATGAATGGGCACCCTGCCCCTCCAGTGACCTCTGCTCGTTTTCCCAGCTGGGTCACCTTTGATGACAATGAAATCAGCTGCCCTTTAGCACCAATCACCTCTCCTCTGAAGCCAAATACTCCACCAAGTGCATCTGTGATCCCAGATGTACCTTATAATTCAATGGGATCATTTAAGAAGAGGGACCGTCCCAAGAGCACTTTGATGAACGTCTCCAAAGTTCAGAAGCTGGACATTTCCTCTTTAAACCGCACGCCTTCTGTAGCTGAGGCTCCACCTTGGAGGGCAACCAACCCTTTCCTGAATGAGACTCTGCAGGATGTACAGCCTTCCCCTATCAACCCTTTCAGTGCTTTCTTTGAGGAACAGGAGAGGCGCTCCCAAAACAGTTCCATTTCCAGTACCACGGGCAAAAGCCAAAGAGATTCCCTCATTGTCATCTACCAGGATGCCATCAGTTTTGATGATTCAAGCAAAACCCAGTCACACTCTGATGCTGTTGAAAAACTCAAACAACTCCAAATTGATGACCCTGATCACTTTGGCAGTGCAGCTCTACCTGATGATGACCCGATAGCCTGGATTGAACTAGATGCTCACCCGCCTGGATCAGCATGGTCCCAGCCCCGTGACGGGTGGCCAATGATGTTGAGGATCCCTGAGAAGAAAAACATCATGTCCTCCAGGCACTGGGGACCGATCTACGTCAAACTGACGGATGCTGGTTACCTGCAGCTGTACTATGAGCAGGGCCTAGAAAAACCATTCCGTGAGTTCAAGCTGGAGATCTGTCACGAGATTTCAGAACCCCGGCTTCAAAACTATGATGAGAATGGCAGAATCCACAGCTTGCGGATAGACCGTGTCACCTATAAGGAGAAGAAGAAATACCAGCCCAAACCTGCTGTGGCTCACACAGCAGAGAGGGAACAGGTGATTAAGCTGGGCACCACCAATTACGATGACTTCCTGAGTTTCATCCATGCAGTTCAGGACCGTCTCATGGATCTGCCAGTGTTGTCAATGGATTTGAGCACAGTTGGCCTGAACTACCTTGAAGAGGAGATTACAGTGGATGTCAGAGATGAATTCTCTGGCACCGTGAGCAAAGGAGACAACCAGATTCTCCAGCACCATGTCTTGACGCGGATCCACATCCTGAGTTTCCTGTCTGGGCTCGCAGAGTGCCGCCTGGGCCTCAATGACATCCTCATCAAAGGGAATGAAATAGTTTTGAGGCAGGACATCATGCCCACCACCACCACAAAGTGGATCAAGCTCCATGAGTGCCGTTTCCACGGGTGTGTGGATGAGGATGTATTCCACAACTCGCGGGTCATTCTGTTCAACCCTTTGGATGCGTGCCGGTTTGAGCTAATGCGGTTCAGGACACTGTTTGCTGAGAAGACCTTGCCTTTCACACTCAGGACAGCCGCAAGCGTCAATGGGGCAGAGGTGGAGGTGCAGAGCTGGCTGAGGATGTCAACTGGCTTCTCCTCCAATCGTGACCCCCTCACTCAGGTTCCCTGTGAGAATGTGATGATCCGTTACCCTGTGCCCAGTGAGTGGGTGAAAAACTTCCGCAGGGAAAGTGTCCTGGGGGAAAAGTCTTTGAAAGCCAAAGTGAACCGGGGGGCAAGTTTTGGCTCCACTAGTGTTTCTGGCTCTGAGCCTGTCATGAGAGTAACTCTGGGAACTGCCAAGTATGAGCATGCCTTCAACTCCATTGTGTGGAGGATAAACCGACTGCCCGACAAAAACTCAGGTGGGTGGCGGTTCCTCTTCTGTGAAAACAAACATACAGTTGTAAAAAAGCTGAGATCAAAGTTCCACATCCTGTATGAAGTGCGTGTTTTTACTGTGTGATGGGAGTGGTGATGGAGGGGAGTGGGACCAGAAAAAAAATAATTGAGCAAGGTAAGTAATGCATATAGTGTCCCAGTTCACTCTGTCTTTTCACCCCCTCATTATCCCACATCTTCCATGAAACTAGGGATTATTCTTCTCAGCTGAGCTACTAAGCAGCTTTTCAGGAGCGCTTCTGAATTTATATTCTTTGGGGACTCATTAACGTATTAGCTGTGGTGCTGGAAGTGATTCATTTCTAGATGGCTTCTGAAGAGACATCTTTCTCACACTGCCCTCGATGTAGGTAAAAGGGCCAGTTTATGGCCAGTCATGGACAATACACTGAGAGGTTAATTTTATGACTCCAGCTACCCCGTGCAAGGCCTGTCAGTCATCATATCTCAACTTCAGAGTTTGGCTCTGGGACTGGGGGATGGGAAAGAAAAGTGGCCTTCAATCAGACTGAAGATCCAGCTAGGACATGAATTTCTAAAAGGGCCAGAATTCTAGCAGACAAAATATAAAGAAAAGAATGTTTTATTTAGACAAACAAACAAACAAAAACGCTTACCAGCCCTAGCTGGGCTGCTCACGGCTATCAGGGATGCTTTTGTGCTTGAGTGAGTGCAGAAGGCAGTTCCCCCGTGGGTCCAGTGAGATTTAGTGAAATGACAAAATGAGGGAGCAGTCAAACCAGCACTAATACATATATTTCTTAGAGTATGTCTGGGTGACCCCAATGGTAGGCAGCAAGCCCATGATCTTGTAAGCCTTTAAACCCCTTCTTTTCTTGTTTAGAATACATTTTGCCCATCTGTTAATAAAAGTGGATATGCTAGCTGAGCAAAAGAATAAGGTTTGGAAAACTCTTGATTCAAATGGCTTTCTCTTATGTGGCTATCCTTTCTTCCATTCTCACTATAAATCCTAGCAGTGTGTTCAGAGTCTTCCTCTCCCGCTCTGAGTGTGAAGTGGCTGTATTATTATATCCTAAGTGTAAAGCAATGTGATGGCAGACGGCAGTAGGATCTGGCCAGCTCCCCAGGCAGTCCAGGGAATGGACACACACCAGGGCGTTCTGTATCAGACACTGGGTGTAGCTGTGCAAACTGAAGAGACAATTGGACCTCTGTGTTTGAGGCTGGATTTCTAAACTGACAGAATTTTTAAAACCAAGTGTTCCTCTCTGTGCCTGCTTATTCATTTCCCCTGAAGTCAGCACTGTCTTCTGCTGGCGGTAGCACTGTAACTTCTACCTTATCCACGGGGCCCCTCTGACTTGACAGAGGAAGAGAGAAAACCCTGAACTCTCCTCTGACACGGAAGCCCTTGGAAAAAGACAACCATGGAATTACCGGATTTTCAAGCTGGAAGGGACCTTGGGGATAACTTAGGTTATTTATAGATGAGAAAATTAAGGTTGGGAAGGTGATGTGACGCATCTAGAGAGTCATGCAGTCACATCCAGGGTCCTTTTCTCAATCTATCACGGGGGTCTCCTGATAGATGGAGTCAAATAGACACAAATATTGAAATAATTTCTACCAGAAGAACAGATATTTGCAGTTTTTCCAGTGAGTACAAACGTATCTATTTGTTTCAAAGTGATTTCTCCCAAACATTTAAAAGTACTGCATGAAGGTTTATTATTATTATTATTATTATTATTATAAGTAACAAAGACTTATTGGCTACCTTAAGCAACAAAACAAATTATTGGATGGGATAGCTCAGAGACCTGAGGAAAAGACTGATCCAGAAGACTTTAGAAAGACAGCAGTAGAGTAGCTCTGGTCATAGAGACTAATGGATATCTCCTCAGCATGTAGCCTTAGGACAAATCATCACAGACTATTTTTTGGTTTTGTTTGTTTGTTTTTTTAAATGAAGTCTCGCCGTGTCACCCAGGCTAGAGTGCAGTGGCGCGATCTCGGCTCACTACAACTTCCACCTCCTGGGTTCAAGCGATTCTCCTGCATCAGCCTCCTGAGTAGCTAAATTTTTGTATTTTTAGTAGAGGCAGGGTTTCACCATGTTAGCCAGGCTGGTCTTGAACTCCTGACCTCAGGTGATCTGCCTGCCTCCTACTCCCAAAGTGCTGGGATTACAGGCCTAAGGCACCACCCCTGGCCCTATTTTTTTGTTGTTTTGCAACTTGGCTCAAGAGACTAGGGGAGAGGAGTGTGTTTTGACTGACGTGACCACCAAGACAACATGTAGCCCTGGGGAAGATTATTTCCCAAAAGGAGAGAAAGAGAAAGACTGCTACCAGAAAAGAGGGAGGATGGACACAGGACAGGGAAAAAGCAAAACCAGGCCTGCAGCAAACACTCTCCTAATGATTCCCAGTGGAGAGTGTTCTGTTGGCTCAAGGGCAAGTAAATGCAGCTTATATGCTGTTTTACATATCTGTTTCCAGATTGCTGGAACCTCGTTTGTGGAAGATTTTTGAAATATAGCACAGTATAAGGATATCTGTTGATGTTTCTTACTTAAATCCTCACAGCCTTGCCCCATTACTGCTTTCGCTGTCATGGTTATATAACAATATTTTCAATAGTGAAACCCCAAAAAGAGGCTGCTTATACTTCTCTGGTCAATGGTATGTTTTCCATACCTGTTCGGGAAATGGACAGCACCCTTTTCTGGAAACTTGCAGTGTATAGGATCTGAATTCCAGGCAGAATGGAAGTTCTCGCCCACTGCTGGTATTCACTGTGCCCAGCTCCTGCCCTCCCTTGGAGTGTTCCATCCGGGAACCCAGAGAATTGATGGTTATCTTGTAGTAATAGCCCTTTCCTGGGCTCTTCTGTCTAGGTGTTCAGACAGCCCTGGGAAGATGCTTTGTACAGGTTATTTTTGGTAATCCTTAACCTTCTTTAAGGAAGCTAGGGCTCAGCTGAAGTCAAAGGCCTGGCTGGCTGGAAGCCGACCTCTCCTCACACGTTCCTGCCTACAGTGGCCCTGCATTCCCAGGCCCCAGTGGGCAGGGCAGTCAAAGCCCAGGCAACAGAGGCCAGCAGGTCATCACCCTTGTGTTGCTGGCATCCCTAGCCTATAGCCACAGCAGGCTTGTCCCATTCCCAGCCACCAAGAGACCAAGCAGCCACCTTTGAATTCCAACGTGACTCCCGCCGGTGGGGCTCAGCCCAGCCTGGCCCAGCCCAGCCACATACGTGGGCAGCTCCCCTCTCTGAGCTCTCCAAGGACCCCTCCCACCCTCATCCCAAGAGTTTTTCTTTTTTTGTTTGAGATGGAGTCTCTGGCACCCAGCCTGGAGTGCAGTGGCACGATCTTGGCTCACTGCAAGCTCCGCCTCCTGGGTTCACTCCATTCTCCTGCCTCAGCCTCCCTTGTAGCTGGGACTACAAGGCGCCTGCCACCACGCATGGCTAATTTTTTTGTATTTTTAGTAGAGACGGGGTTTCACCATCTTAGCCAGGATGGTCTCGATCTCCTGACCTCGTGATCTGCCCGCCTCAGCCTCCCAAAGTGCTGGGAGTTTTTCTTCATCTTAGAAGGCACCAAAATAAGTCCTGCTGCTTCCACAGATCATCCGCCAGGAAATGAAACATTCTGTCCTGCATACGTGGCTTTCTTTGCAGGAACCCCCCTTCTCATTAGACCTGGTAGAGGGAAAACAGTCCCAATATGATCATCCTTGTATGGGAAATTTTAAAAATCTGAATTTTTTGTTGAATTTTCTCAACCTCATCAAGGAAAATGACAGAATGTGTGGACTTATTTAATGCATTACTATGAATTAAATCACAATAGCTTTTAAAATTGAATTTCCTCAATTGTCCACCACCCTTACCCATCTGAGAGTTGATGCTAGGATTCTAGGAAAGAATGCTGCTTTCAGAATTTGCTGTGAATACACTTTGGTGGAGTAAAAGGAGGGAATCAGTTGGGTAGAAAGGAAAGATTTCTCCATATTCCAACAATGTGCAAAATAAGTGTAATTAGATTAAAAGAGTTGTCCAAGTTGCTATTAAATTAAGAGATGCTTCTGTATACTTTGTTGTGATCTAATTTCACAGCAATATATTGAGAAGAATTTAGGACATAGTTTGAAGGCAGAGTCATCTCTGAATCTTATTTCCAGCTCTACCACTTAATGGCTGTGCGACCTCGGGCAATTTACTTAACCCTCTCAGAGAAACCTAATTTTTCTCATCTATAAAATAGGGTTATTAATATCTAGTTCATTCAGAATGAAATGAGATAATGCTTTTAAGGGCTTAGCGCAGTATCTGGCCTGTAATAAATGTCCCATAAATGATAGCTGTATTATTACATGTGTGGCACACAATTTAAAAACATTGAATGGATTCATTTTCAAGTAATTTAATTTTACTGTTATATGTATCTTACTTAAATTCTTTTCCTAAAATTAGTGCACATTTTCAATTTTCCAAAGCTTTACTCTTTAGAAATAACCACTGAAATATGTTATGTCTGTGAAACAGAGCAAAACAAATACTTCACTATCTAATGTTTTCCTTGGAGAGCGGGTGTGTATGTCCTCACTCTCTGAGATTGAAAAGTCCTGGCCAGACCAATAAAGAACATTGGAATTGTTTGTTTGTGGAAACTGGGATAACTAAGGGGCTGTTTCAGTTACATAATTAAGGCAAGGTCATTTCATGTTGGCTATCTATAGCTAGTTGCTATATGAGGGTTCTTATAGCTCAATCCCCCTCTACCCCGTCACCCTGCAAACTTGGTCTTGTGTTTTGGGGACCATGAGGTTATGACTCAGACAAAGTGGTTAAGAACACTCTGGGGTCAGACTGCTAGGTTCCGTTTTTTTGTTTTTTGTTTTTTTTTGAGACAGAGTTTCTCTCTGTCCCCCAGGCTGGAGTGCAGTGGTGCAATCTCGGCTCACTGCAAGCTCCGCCTCCCGGGTTCATGCCATTCTCCTGCCTCAGCCTCCTGAGTAGCTGGGACTACAGGCGCCTGCCACCACGCCCGCCTAATTTTTTGTATTTTTAGTACAGATGGGGTTTCACCTTGTTAGCCAGGATGGTCTCGATCTCCTGACCTCGTGATCCACCCACCTTGGCCTCCTGCTAGGTTGTTTTTAGATTTGCCACTTTCTTCTTTTTTTTTTTTGAGACGGAGTCTCGCTCTGTCGCCCAGGCTGGAGTGCAGTGGCGGGATCTCAGCTCACTGCAAGCTCCGCCTCCCGGTTCACGCCATTCTCCTGCCTCGGCCTCCCGAGTAGCTGGGACTACAGGCGCCCGCCACCTCGCCTGGCTAGTTTTTTGTATTTTTAGTAGAGATGGGGTTTCACCGTGTTCGCCAGGATGATCTCGATCTCCTGACCTCGTGATCCACCCGTCTCGGCCTCCCAAAGTGCTGGGATTACAGGCTTGAGCCACCACGCCCGGCCCAGCTTTGCCACTTTCTAACTGTGACTCTGGGTAGCTCATTTTACCTCCCTAAGCCTTACCTTCCTCAACTGTAAAACGAAGGTAACATTCTGACCTCAAAGGATCGTAATGAAGACTCAAAGAGAATCTGTGTAAAAGATTTAACATCGAGGCCAGGCGTGGTGGTTCATGCCTGTAATCCCAGCACTTTGGGAGGCCCAGGCGGGAGGATCACAAGGTCAGGAGATCAAGACCATCATGGCTAACGTGGTGAAACCCCGTCTCTACTAAAAATACAAAAAATTAGCTGGGCGTGGTGGCGGGTGCCTGTAGTCCCAGCTACTCAGGAGGCTGAAGCAGGAGAATGGCGTGAACCTAGGAGGCGGAGGTTGCAGGTGAGCCGAGATCGCACCACTGCACTCCAGCCTGGGTGACAGAGTGAGACTCCGTCTCCAAAAAAAAAAAAAAAAAAGATTTAACATCGAACGAGTCATAGGGTGCTTCAATGCTTCCTATATGGCAGATGAATGACAGTGGTGTTTTCAGTGGTTATGGTCATAGAACTAAGCTCTAACTCTTTTTCCTCAAAAATCTCAATAACAATTCTCGAGTGAAAAATCAAACCCGAAGTTTGCCATCGCGAGTATAGTGGAATTTCCCATAGATGTATAGAATTAAGGAGCAGCAAGGGACTGTGCCTGGCATTGTCCAGTCCACCATGTTGTACTGTTTCCTCGTACCCTAATCTCCCCACTTTACAGAGGAGGAATTGAGGCCTGGAGACTATAAAGGACTTGAGGGCAGGAGCTCTGCTGCTTGGTAGGGGAGCTGGAAGTCCAACCCAGGTGTTCTGCTAGTTGGTGTTTTGCCCAGTGTTCCATATGCCTCGCTAATATCTGTGTGCTATTTATAAAGTCTTTGTCATTTACATATATCACTCACGCACAAAAGCATGCCAAAAGCATTTTGAAACTATGAAATGCTATTAAGAAAATCAGTTCATTCGTCAAAGGAAAGCAATGATTTGCTCCAGGAAGCTGTCACTGATATTTTATTAGGTGCCAAGTGCTGATCCCTTCTATTCCATTCTTTACATCCTTACCCCTTTTTTCTTAGTGTTTGGGCTGTGTTCACATCTCACTCTCACCCGAGCAGGCAGGATGGCCCCTGTTTCTCAGGCCTTGGGTTTTATTGCTGGGATACCAGGCTGCTAGAATCCGATGGAGTTATTATATCAAGGGGCTGAGGCACACAGAACGTGAATTCTGCTGAGCCAGGTGGATCCTATTGCTCAACACTGGACCCGCTGAAAGCCTGCCAGGTGCTGAGCCCACAGGCCTCCTTTATTACTGAAGTGGCCCCTTTGGCTGCTCCTTCCACTTTCTCCCCAAATAATCTGATCTCTCGATTGTCTTTCTTTCATAGCTTCCGGTCACCCACACTGTTTCTTTTGCCACCTTGAACTCGGCTCTGACCGGGAAGTGCCTTCCAGATTTGCCAATCACGTGAATGTCGAGTTCAGCATGCCCACAACTTCTGCCTCCAAAGCCAGCGTGAGATCTATCTCTGTGGAAGATAAGACTGATGTCAGGAAGTGGGTCAATTATTCTGCACACTACAGCTACCAGGTAGCCTTGGGAAGCATCTGGCTAATGCTTCCAAGTCCATTTGTTCACCCCACTACCCTCCCTTATTCCTTTAGCCATGCTTACTGTGTTCTCGCCTGGTAACCTCTTACTGCCTTAGAGGAAGTTCCCCCTACATAGCTGTGGATGCGTCTGCTCTGATTTAAATGCATCATCTGGCTAGTGGATGAGAGAAAGATTGGAAAAAAACAAAGAGGCTCATCAAAGAGAATATAATGTCTTTCTGTCATTATGAGCAATGACAACAAAAAGAATAATGGGGGCCGGGCACAGTGGCTCACACCTGTAATCCCAGCACTTTGGGAGGTGGAGGTGGCCTGATTACTTGAGTTCAGGAGTTCAAGACCAGCCTGGCCAACATGTAAAAGTAAAAAGTACAAAAATTAGCCGGGCATGGTGGCATGTGCGTGTAGTCCAGCTACTCAGGAGGCTGAGGCAGGAGGATCACTTGAGTCTGAGAGGTTGAGGCTGCAGTGAGCCGTGATTGCACCACTGTACTCCAACCTGAGTGACAGAGCCAGACTGTGTCTCAAAAAAAGAAAAAGCATAATGGGGTAAAGTTGTTATTATTCATTTGCGATATAATTGATGTCACAGAGTAGTAAGCTTGGAAATAGAGGAGAGAAAGCGCTATCCCAAAGCATATGTTTCAGTTAGAGTTGATGAAGTGGACCTGAACGAAGTTAGGACATGTATGACTGGGGTACTGGGCTGTAACAGGACAAAACTCAAAAGCCAAGCAGATGTTTATAATAGTAACAGGATCAGGGCTGTGGAAGGAATCATGAAACTTAGAGTTTTCTGACATAAACAGAAAGCGATACATTCCTGGGGAGTTAGAAATTCAATAGGAGATTAAATGCCAACGATTGGAAAGGGAGTTTGTTAAAGAAGGATTTTGCAAAGTGGTTTTCTATTTATAATAATATCCTTGGATTTATATGGTGATTTATTGTTCCTCTAAATGTTTCCTTAGTTGTGTGGGCTAAAATATTTAACTACCAAAAGGAACAAACACTCCATCTTGTGGCGAGGAAAAAAATAGCACTTCCCTCAAACCTGACTGTTGGGTGTTGAATCATTACCCTGTATGTAGGTCAAGCATCATAAATACCCAAAGTGGTGCTGAGAGGAGCAACTTGAACCCTGAACTCGAAGAATTCCTTGCCTGAGCTGTCAAAGATTTCAGTTGAGATGTATTACTTTCAAAGATTAATCTATTAATTTATTGATAATTACAGCGACAGTATGTTGCAGAAGATATGGTAGAACTGTAAACACTCCAGTATTTATCAGTTTGGAGGTTTTCTAAAGAGAGAAAGTATTGGAGGTGGCCAGGTGCTGTGGCTCATACCTGTAATCCCAGACCTTTGGGAGGCCAAGGCCGGTGGATCATTTGAGGTCGGGAATTCAAGACCAGCCTGGCCAACATGGTGAAACCCTGTCTCCACTAAAAATTCAAAAATTATCCAGGCGTGGTGGTGCGTGCCTGTAATCTTAGCTACTCTAGAGGCTGAGGCAGGAGAATCACTTGAGCCTGGGAAGTGGAGATTGTGGTGAGCTGTGAGCCAAGATTGTGCTGCTGCACTCCAGTCTGGGTAACAGAATGAGACCCTGTCTCAAAAAAAAAAAAAAAAAAAAAAAAAAAAAGGACCAGAAAACAAGTATTGAGGGAGTGCAAACAGTCAATTACAAAGGAATTAATTCATTTGATAAATCTTTGTCGATTGCCCGCTGTATTCCTACATTATTGCATAAAATATTGAACAAGATCCTGCTTGTCTTGTGGAGCCCATGGTATAGTAGAGCCAGACAGGTGTGCAAGGTACAGTGGAGATATTCACAGGGAGAAGTACCTGATTCTACTTAGTAAGTCAAAAATGGCTTCACCGAAGGGGTGACCTTTGTCCAAATGTACAAGGCAAAGAATAAGAATTTTCCTGGTGGACCATGAGGGAAAGGGAATTACAGACCAATCAAAGAACATGTACAAAGAGGGAGACATGATATATTCAGGGCCAGTAGCTCCAATGTGGCTAAAGCCCAAAACGTTAGCAAAATTACAAGAAATCTCAAAGCACCTATGGAGTTTTGGTTTATTTATTTATTTGCATGCTTTTCTCTTCTTGTTGATCTTTATCTCCAACTTCTATTCTTGGCAGGTGGAAATTGAGCAAAAAAAGAGTTTGAAGCCGGACTTTGAAGGAGATGAAATGGAAAATCCCAAGGAGTGTGGAGTGCAGTGACAAAGCCTTGCGGGAAGGAATCCTAATCCCAGGGTCATGATAGGGTGTCTTCCTGAGTAGCTGAAGTTTCAGTCAATACCTGCTGTGGCCACTCCATGTTGGGAACAGTGTACCAGATCTTCCTGTTTGTAGTTACTTGTATTTTACCAGGAAACCATGAGAATGGTGGCTTTTAGAGAGGCTCTTTGATTCTGGTTATGCCTAAAGCACGTGGTTCACCTGACTGTTGGAGCTTACTGTATAATTAAGCCTCCTTGTCTTGTCTCTGCTTATCTCACAGCACTGGTATGTGGTTTGTTGTGACTGTTACAGTCAGGAAAAGAACCTCCCACATCAGTGTTAGCACGATTACCTTCTGATGTTCATCTGTCACTCGTATAAGTTTCTGGAAAAGGCAGTCTTGAGAAGTTAATTAAGAATCCATCTCTTTCACTCCGTCTAGAAAAGACTCAGAAAAGGTGCAAAACAAATTTCCTGTTTGGGTCTTACTAGACCTTTTTGAGGTGTCTCCATTCTTAAATGTTAAGTTTCCAAGACATTTCCCTTCTGGCTCTAGATTGTTTAGATTGGAACACTTTTTCCATCTCTCTAAGGTTTCAGTCACAGGATTTGCTATCCTGAGTCACAATAGACAATGGAAAAAGGCACAGTAGGAGACTCTTTAATTCTGAATGGACCCACATTCTGCAAAATGGCTGTTGAGGGGAAGGCAAAAATTAAGCTTAGTTTTCTTCATTCTGGAGAAAAGAGACATTAAATGTAAGATGATGTTCAGTTCAAGAGGTAGATTTAATCTCAGTGAATTCCCAAATTCACACTGAAAAATACAGTCCACTTCTGATTCCTGAAACAAATATCTATAATACCTCAGGCATTTGTAAGGGGCATTTGGGAGTGCTTTTTATACCTCATGACCAATAAACAGTTGCATGTCCCTTTAACCCAAACTTTATAGGAAATTTAAGCTGCAAAGATAATTTTTAAAGCTGTTTTAAAATTAAGCTTGAATGAGCTTTCCCCCAAAATTCAGAGTTTGATGATCACGGTATTGTAATGGATTGAAAAGGCATCTCTAGGATAGAGACAGGGAAAAGTCATATTTTTCTAATGTTGGGAACATTATATCCTGATTCCAAGAGTCAGAACACTCACTCCATCTTCCTTTTCTTCATCTGTTTCTGGGACACTTAATCTTTTCCTTCATCCATTCCTACTCACCTCTTCTTATTTGTATCTTGGTGTTTTCTCCCATGAAGAATAGAGTGGGGGGACAGAAAGCACACTTTGTTGGATTTGTAGATGATGCAGAAATGAACAATATCTCCCGTTTTTGGCTGATGGATTCAAGATTAATGTATTCAATGAACAATCATTGGATTCTAAATATGTATTGACACTGGGATATAGAAATAGTTACAGTATTTTGAAATATCTGAACTAAGACTGAAAGTAAAAGAATGATTGAATAGGCATTAATGAGAAACCCTATATTCTGGGTTTTTAAAATGCAACCCTCTAAGTACAGAGTGAGTGTGTGTTTATGGATGTGTGTGGTGTTGATGGGAATAGTGTTAGGAAGACCTGGTTTCACAGTACTTCATAGAGAAATATTTCCTTACAGAAATGGAGGTTCAATGTTGACTCAGAAATATATCATGGCTATTCACAAAGCTAATGTGTTCAGCTGGTGTTAATAAAAGCCTTGCATGCTTTCATTAACCCTCCATCTAGTCCATATCTAAATTGACTTCAATTATGGGTATCATATTTTAAGAGAGACATTAATAAGTTGATTGTGTCCACAGGCAGGTGACCAGGGTTGTAAAGGGTCTGATGATACAAGAACAAAGGAATAGCTTCCCTGAAGGAACAGAAGGTATAGCTGGAAAGGGAGTGCAGACAAGGAGGGAATGATATAATAGCTGCCTCGAAATTTCTGTTGCGCTATAAAAAGGAAGAGGAATTAGACTTATTCTGTGTAGCTTCAAAGGGCAAAAATAAGAACAAAGAGGAACTTCACAGATGACAAATGTTTGCTTCAATATAAGGAAGAATTTTCTAATAAGAGTTGTTCTAAAGAGGAATAGACTCAAGTTAGCAAAATTTCCTGTTCCTGTGAATGCCCAATGGTTAAAATAACCACCTATCCCACGTGCTGTGAAAGGGAATCTTACGTTGGATTTGCTCTATATGTCTACCAAGATTCCTTCTAAATATAGATTTAGTCTCAATAGTAATAAGACTCTCTAACTTCATTTGTCTTTTCTTCATAAGTGGTTTTTCATGCTCTTTGAAATACAGTGGAGTTCCTTTGAGGTTTTTATCAAGGGATTTCAGAGCATATCTCTTCCCCTGTTGTACTAAAGGCTTTTGAGATTGACTCCTCATAGAACATCTAAATGGACTGGAGAGTTGGCAAGGGAAATGAAGCTCATCCCAGCACCTTCCTTAGTCACTAAGGCTTAGCACTCCGTCAAGATCTCTGCCTCATCTGCTAGCATCACATGTGGATTGCTTGTTGGAGCTTATCTTCCCCCACCATGGTAAATTCTCATTTCCAGTGTACATGCACCTGGACTTTTTTTTTTTTTTTTTTTAAACCAAGAGTTGGGAAAAATCCCTTCTATGCTATCTATATTCTGCAAGCAAATTATTATTATTATTATTATTATTATTGAGACAGAGTTTTGCTCTTGTTGCCCAGGCTGGAGTGCAATGGTGCAATCTTGGCTCATTGCAACCTCTGCCTTCTGAGTTCAGGCAATTCTTCTGCCTCAGCCTCCTGAGAGTAGCTGGGATTACAGGCGCCCATCACCATGCACCACTAATTTTTGTATTTTTAGTAGAGACAGGGTTTCACCATGTTGGCCAGGCTGGTCTCAAATGCCTGACCTCAGGTGATAAGCCTGCCTCAGTCTCCCAAAGCTCTGGGATTATAGGTGTGAGCCACCATACCGGACCCATAAATTGTTATTAATTTTTAAAAACCTAACATCTTAATTTCATCAAATTTGTTTTCCCTCTACTGTTTTTAGGAAACTGATTATGGATAGCATTTAGGGGCTTGGGGATTATAATACTATATATTTTTAGATGTAAGGAGTGTTTTACTAGTTTTAAATAACTTCTATAGAAAACACAAGTGGGCAAATTAATTATGTAATAGCCTACATAGAAAACAGTTGGGCAAATTACCAGTGGATGTGCAGATTCTATTTTTGCCACCCTGAACCTGGACTTTTATTTTCTTTTTTGGTCACAATCTTTATCAATAATGTGAAAATAGTAAAAATGAATTCATTTTACCAGTATATAGTATTACTCTTAGAACATAAATTCGGTATCACGTGGTATCAAGAGCTGTGCTTTCTTTTGAGTCTAGGGCCTGCTTTTTGACTTTATAGCAAAAAGATAAGAAATGTACTCATTTTGACATGTCAGACAAGACAATGTGAGGCAATTTGTGGGGATACCATTAGATCCCCCTTGCCTGCTCTTGCAGACATAGTACTAGTTATTCCTTATCAAAAGTTTGAATTTCATTCATATTAAATATTATCTGGACAGTTTCATTTTTTCTATTTGGCTCTTCCCTTAGGACTGTGCCTTCTTGCATTATTGGCAGGGTTCATAATCCTTGAGAACACTGTTTGATTTAAAATATTTTTTATTTGAAATGAGACTGATTTCTATTCAAATCCAGTGGCTGGGAGTAAGAGTTTATTTCCCTAGAAACTTATGTTTCTGAGAAATGGGATCCATGAAAGCAAGGAATGTATATAATTTTTTGTGTTTCCAACACCTAGCACAAAGCTTGGAATATAATAGGGTTCAGCCACCTTAAATGCTTGCCGATAGGGCAAATGTATACTCATGAAATAAAGGAAAATGAGTATGTATTCAGTAAATGTTTGCTGAGAGAATACTGACCCTGAGACTCTAAGGCTACTTAACCCTTACTTATCATCAGATACTCATAATAAAGCCAGCAAGCATGCTTTTATTTCCTGAAGGACTTAAATAATTTTGCTTTCCTTTTATTCCTGCCTCCAGAGTCAAGTAATAAACCCTGTCAGCACTTAGGCACTTAATATGCTGCTGAATTTGAACTACAATGTGCCTCATTCACATTGAAAAACATTTTTGTGCCCAAAAGCATAGTAGCATAGATGCTGTCCATAGTCACGGTGATTGATTGCTTTGTTCCTGCACGTCAAACAGATCTATGAGCCTGGGCCTTGCCCATTTCAATGGTCAGTAGGAAAAGAAAGCATTTGATAAGAGTGCACAACCAGTCTTCATGCACTAGGTCTTTGTTCTTCCAGCATTAACCACTGACCATTACTATGCATTTATTTTGTCACCACAGTAAGATGGAGGTCTAAGATAGGTTGAAATTTGTGAGATAAAATCATGATCTCAGAGGTGATATATATTTCACCATAAGTTTAGTGGTGGGAAAACAGAATGAGCTGAGGTTTTTCTTAAAAGCCTTGGGAATATTAAATTGGTTTAAGTAGGAAGCACTACCATCCAGCCTACTTATAGAAATTCTCCCAGTTGGAATGGCAACTGTAACTCTTCTAAAAACGAGGATTATATGTTAATTCCAACATATCTAGACCTTAGTCAAGGATGTCCAATCTTTTGGCTTCCCTGGGCCACATAGGAAGAAGAATTGTCTTGGTTGGGCCACACATTTAATACACTAACACTAACAACAGCTGATGAGCTTTCAAAGCATGCCTAATGTTTTTTGTTTTTCTTTTTTTTTTTGAGACGGAGTCTCACTCTGTCACCCAGGCTAGAGTGTAGTGGCACAATATCGGCTCACTGCAACCTCCACCTCCCGGATTCAAATGATTCTCCTGCCTCAACCTCCCGAGTAGCTGGGACTACAGGCATGCACCACCACGCCTGGCTAATTTTTATATTTTTAGTAGAGATGGGATTTCACCATGTTGGCCAGCTGGTCTTGAACTCCTGACCTCAGGTGATCCCCCCGCCTCAGCCTTCCAGAGTGCTAAGATAAGAGGTATGAGCCGCAGCACCCGGCCAAAATAGTATGTTTTAAGAAAGTTTATGAATTTGTCATGGGCCACATTCAAAACCGTCATGGGCCAAGGGTTGGACAAGCTAGCCTAGGTCATGTCCAGAGTGCAATTTAACAGGAATTTCAAACAAAACTAACAAAAAATTAAATCCACAAAAAATATCATTTGTTAAATGCATTGTCCACACACTTTACTACCAAGTCCCATTCAAACTATGACAATTCTTTACATAAAATGAGAGCATTCTCAGCAAGTTCCTAAAGATGATTTCTAAACATTACCAATGTCTAAGTGCTAATTCCCCACAAATCACCATTTCTTATCTTTTTAAAATGAGACTGGCTTTAGATATCATGACTCATATTTATGTGTTTAAGGAATTAAAGGGGAAGGAGATGTATAAGGCAACTACAGATGTAGAAAGCAAATGTACATATTAGTAATATTCTCCCATGTATTAACTAAAACAAGAATGTGAGATTTTTACATTTCTTCTAGTATGCCTTAGCAAATCTGCTGGAGAAAGTCTAGTTGCTTTAAGAATTGAAAAAAAAATGTCTCTCTCAACTTGGCAATTCTAAGCCTGTAAAGGCAGAAACTATCCATAGTAATGAGTTTGCCTGGAGAAAGGCAAATGATCATTGGATGTAACAAAAGCTATTAAGAGAACAGACTAAAAAAAGAATTTCAATATGAAAAAGTAAAATCTAGAGAGATGACAAATCAGCATTGGGTACCAAGCCTCAAAATACTTGAACTAGAAGCCATCTCTTAAAGTTAAAAGTAAGAAGCTCTAGGAAAAAATAAAGATTGCATAGTAAAAAGGGATAGACGGCACGATTAATTCAAGTCAACAAATATTTATCAAGTATCTACTCTGGTCAGGTGCTGTGTTAGTAGCCAGCTTCCCTAAAAGGAGGAAAGGCTAGATACGAGGACACTGAGGATTGTTATATAAAGTCACTCACAGGCATGCCATAATGGATTTATTAAGGGAAATTGGGGTTTCTGTGAATCTTCAAAGGACATAGCCATGGAGACAATCACTATGTTAAGTAAGTTGCTGTTTTCCCAATTGGGCTTCAGTTACCTGAGACAAAAAAGTGAGGAAGTTGGATTAATTGTTCTTCAAGTCCTTTCCAGCTCTAAAGTTATGGGTTATTTTACAAAATATCCGTTGGTGCCACCTTTCATGAAAATTGTTGAATATATTGGACAAACTCAGCTTGGTCGCATCTTTTCTTTTTCAGCATCTTTTTTTTTTTTTTTCTTTTTTTAAATAATTTCCCCAGACAACAGAAACAGACAACCTTCCAAATCCTCTATTTTGCAGTTGCCTTCCACACACAGATTTAAAAAGAGGATCAAAGAGGGTGGTGAAGATCAGGTGGAATGCTTCTTTGGAAGTTCCACCGGCATCATCCATCAGAACAACGGTGTGAGCATGACGAGGCACAGACAGGTCTCCAAAATGGATGTTAGGATTTGGGTGCTACTTGACACAGAAGTAGGTCTAACCCTCCAAGTTCTGGGGATGCTAGGATAATCAATGAGATATATATATGTGTGTGTGTGTGTCATTTTGTATAAAATATTGTGAAAATTGAAGGAAGATACTCAGTAAACATCCTGGGACTATTTGTAAGTTATGGCAAAACCAGATGAGAGAAAAGGGACAGTCCCCTCCTCATCCTCATTGTCTCTTAGTAACATCAAATTATAGTTAAAAAAAAATTAACTATGTACAAGCTACAAAATAGCATCTCTTTTGTGGTATGTTTGAGTGTGTAATTTTAGTTTCTTTTCTGGTTGTCCTTGTGGTAGTCAGATGTGTTGGACTGATTCCAACTGGACAGAGTAAGGAATTCTAGCATCCTCTTCCTGTTTGCTTGTGTTCTCCCACAGATCAAACCCTCAATTCTAGTTAGGGATGCCATCTAGCCCCACACTGTGACTGAAGCCTCAAGCACTGTTGCGCCTCCTTGTGCTTTGGATCAGCAACCCCAGTGGTGTCCTACCAGAGCAGTTCAGGGAAAGCATATGTACAGTCAGGTCCCAACAGCAAATTGTTGGATGTGAGAGTTCTAAAGTATAGGGGTGAAGGAAGAGAAGGATATGAACTCCTCTGACCTTAAGCCAGCATTCATTTAACTTTTACATCTATTTGCCAAGAGAACCTGGAGAAAACTACCATATTCAAGAGATTAATCAAAATCAGTGTTTTAGCCAGGTGGTGACAGAGAAGCACCATTCCTCACCCTCCATTCTTGTAATGTCTGTAATAAATGTCAATGTGTCAGGATGAATGAACCCAAGATCCAGTGAATGATTCAGCTGATCCAAGCCTTGCATTTTCCATCACTCATCATCCATCCTCATTCAGTGTAACCTCTTGCACTATTGTGGTTAATTTTATGTAAAACCAGTTTTTTTTTTTTTTAATATGTGCCTATGTAATAAAGTCTACACACTGGCTATCTCTGTAGAGATGAGGTTTTGTTTTTAGTTGTTCTACTGATTATATCCTTTTTTGAGCTATGAAAATGAATTATTAATAAATTTTTGAACAAAGTGTCACTATGCCAAATTTAATGAGGTCAGACATATGAAAAGTAATGCTTATTAATATAAGGCCTGTCACCCAGCTTACATGGTTAGTGATCATAAACTGACAGATTAACAAATGACCTGTTTAATTATCTTATTTAAATTTATCATAGATATAATTTAGTCAATTCAAGATAGGTTGGCCAGACCCCGTGGCTCATGCCTGTAATCCCAGCACTTTGGGAGGCTAAAGTGGGTGGATCACGAGGTCAAGAGATTGAGACCATCCTGGCCAACATGGTGAAACCCCATCTCTACTAAAAATACAAAATTAGCTGGGCGTGGTAGTGCATACCTGTAATCCCAGCTACTCGGGTGGTTGAGGCAGGAGAATCACTTGAACCTGGGAGGCGGAGGTTACAGTGAGCCAAGATCATGCCACTGCACTCCAGCCTGGGCAACAAGAACGAAATCCCATCTCAAAAAAATAAAAAAAGGTTTATTTGTATTCCAATTTTGTGCCTGATTCTGAGAAAACAAATAAAAATCATTACAATCCTTAAGGTTTTCTTGGAGATAACGTACATAAACATATAAGTGAGAAATATAAATGAGCACATAATCAAATAATAAGTTTGCATTATGTTCCTGACATACTGTCAGTGCTTAACAAATAATTGTTCAATTGATTGATGAATCCAGATTACTAATGTCAACATAACTTGCATGGGAAAAAATCAGTATGGACTAAAACACTTGGGAAATTTTCACAGGAAAGATGGCCGTCAGTTGAGACCTGGAGGTGGGGTAAAATTTGGCTCAGCAATGAGAAGGGAACGTCGGGTGGGGAAAAAAAGAGTAAAAGTGGTATGTTGGGCTAGCAGGAGATCAGATTGACCTGGGTGATGGATTCATGAACATCCAGAGATAAAACTGATGGTTAAGCCAAGCTATGGTAGGGATGTATCTGGCCTGAGGTGGAACTCAATCTACTAAATGCAATGAAGCAATTTTTGAATCCTGGCAATAAAGCATTATTCTAGAAAAACTAGGCAATACCATGCTGAACATTTTGGACTTTAGGAAAAGATTAAAGGCAAGGAAAATAATTTATAGCTTTTTTGGAGTAAACAAGGCAAAAAATAAACAAAGCTTTGTGTTTTATTTAGTTCAAAGCAACCGGAATCATTTTATTATAAAATACAATCATGTACAAGGGAGAACTCAGACCAGGTCAGTGGCCTCCTGCTGTCAAGAGATCTCTGTCATTAGCAGAACACGGAGAATAGGCTAGCCTAGTCAGTACCACATCACATAATATCAGGTGCACAAAAGAGATACTAGCCAAATAAGAGCATAATATTAAGTTGGATATTCTGGAGAATATTCTCCTTCCCACTATTCTTCTATCCCTACCTGTCCAGAGTCCCCCTGAAGAAGTTGTGAGAGCTAATTACCTAGGTTCCCCATTGTCACAAGGCTTTGGTTTTCTAGGGTCCCCCTTTCCTTTAATATCCCAGGATAATAACTATCTGAGTAGCCGCTTGAAGCCAGGCATGCACCCCAGTGTTCCTCAGGATTTGGGTAGGGGAAGTTGAGGGCCAGAGGAAGTAAAGATGAGAGTTTAAAGGTCCTCACTGTTATTTGTCCCTTCTCTTTCCAAACTCCTCTCATCTCCTCCTTGATTTCCTCCAACTATCACCTCTCTCTTCCTCAATCTGGGGCAGATTTCGCTCTTCCCCAAATTTAATAATATTAGCTAACATTTACGTAATGCATATACTCCGGGGCAGCCACTGGCACTAAGTATTTAAGGCATATTATTTAATAAAGGTAGCTCCCTCTCCATTCTGCAAGGCACTAATAATTCAAGGCTGTGGGTATAACAGATACTTACTGAAGATTAGCAATCATTGATGAATGTCTACAGCACAAAAATAAGAAAGAATTTTAAACTGATTATCATGGTTTGCACCAGTTGCTGACCGCCACACCCAGCGCGAGCCTCGCGGATCTTTGGGCAGCACGTTTGCTCCTCCTCTGCTCCAGGATGAAGACCCAGAGATCCTCTACTTCTCCTAAGCCTCGCCAGGGAGCGACATTCCCATAGCCCCAAGCCAGGCATGCCGCCCTCACCACTGAGCCGGGAACAGTTGTTCCACATCCAGACAATTAAGGCCGCGGCCCTACTCAGGCTCGCGGCCCACAACATGCCTGTGGTCTTTGGTGAGAGCTGGAAGAAACACCTCAATGGAGAGTTCGGAAAACTGTATTCTATAAAACGAATGGGATTTGTTGCAGAAGAAAGAAAACATTACACTGTTTATCCTCCCCAACACCAAGTCTTCACCTGGACCCAGATATGTGACATAGGAGGTGTTAAGGTTGTCATCCTGGGATAGGACCCATATCACAGACCCCATCAAGCCCACGACGCTGCTTTAGTGTCCAAAGACCTGTGCAACCTCTACCTAGTTTGGAAAACATGTATGAAGAGCTGCCTACAGACAGATGGTTTTCATCATCCTGGCCATTCAGATTTATCTGGGTGGGCCAAAAAAGGTGTTCTATTCACTGTCTTCACTGTGCAGACCCATCAAGCCAATTCTCCTAAGACAGGCTGGGAGCATTTGCCAATGCAGTTGTGTCCTGGCTAAATCTGAACTAAATGGCCTTGTCTTCTTGCTGTGGGCTCTTATACTCAGAAGGAGGGCAGTGCCATTGATAGGAGGTGGCACTGTGTACTGCAGGTGGCTTATCTATTCTGGTTGTTGGTGTATAGAGAGTTCTTTAGATGCAGACACTTATTCCAGGACCAATGAGCTGCTACAGAAGTCCAGCAAGAAGTTCCCAGACTAGAAGGAGCTGTGATCCTCAACTAAGGGGTGGTCTGTCTCCACTGGTGGTTTTTGAGAAGCTGCTGTTAAAGTATTTGTCATTTACGAAGTCAAATGGAAAATTTCTGAATTAATCCATAAGTACTTTGCATAAGGGGGCAAAGCTTCCATTAAAGCAGCCATGAAGCAGGCTACCCACGAATGGCAGCTTTATCCAGCCAGACACAGCAAAGGCGACTCTTTGACCTAATATCTTTCTCTGCAACATGGCTTCAGCCCAAAATATGCAAACTTCTCAGAAGACAGGTGAGGTCAAATATTCACTTGGCTCTCTTTACCACCTTTAGTTTTATGTTTAAGGGGGGGAGATTGCACTTGTTGGTACAGCCCTAGTATTGTACCTGCTGCTACTAGGTTTTGCCTGGTTAGACTTCCAGTTACAAGGTGTTGGGGTGTTTTTGCTTAGAAAGGAACCCTTTTCAATGGCCGGGCGCGGTGGCTCACGCCTGTAATCACAGCACTTCGGGAGGCAGAGGCGGGCGGGTCACGAGGTCGGGAGATCGAGACCATCCTGGCTAACACAGTGAAACCTCATCTCTATTAAAAAGGAAAAAAAAAAAAATACAAAAAATGTAGCCGGGCGTGGTGGCGGGCACCTGTAGTCCCAACTACTCGGGAGGCTGAGGCAGGAGAATGGCGTGAACCCAGGAGGCGGAGCTTGCAGTGAGCCGAGATGGCGCCACTGCACTCCAGCCTGGGTGACAGAGGGAGACTCCATCTCAAAAAAAAGAAAGAAAGAAAGGAACCCTTTCCCCAGACTGGCTGGCATTCCAGTCCCAGGCCGGCACACTGCCCACTTGATCATTCAAAGAGCCCTCAGGTCCCTCCATAAAGGAAGCATGAGGATGTTCTGCAGGTTTCCAGAAATCTAGCCCAGAAATCGGGGCTCAATTTCCTAATTGTAGGGGAGGTGAAGTTTGCTAAGGAAAAGTCCATGGTATGAGCCTTAACAGATAGGGGCTGAGAAAAGTGACCTGGGTCTTGTTATTCTTCGGTTGTTTTATGGAATAAGCAGTGGAATTTGAACAAGGAAGAGGAGAAAAGGGATTTTCTTAAATGTGGGGTGAGCTTCTCCTAGAGTAATCTTGAGTTGGAGTTTTTAAGGCAGCACGAACTGCCAAATGCTGTTTTTTGTGGACTGCAATCACTTTGGGATATTTTTTCAGCAACACTGGAAAGTTTTAGTTTTAAAAAAAAAAATACTTATGCAAATATGTACATATTTTCACAATTTGTTTTTTATCTTATTTTATTTTTTTTGAGACAGAGTCTGTCTCCATTGCCCAGGTTGGAGTGCAGTGGTGTGATCTCGGCTCACTGCGACCTCTGCCTCCCAGGTTCAAGCAATTCTCCTGCCTCACTCAGCCTCCCAAGTAGCTGAGATTACAGGTGCACACTACCATGCCCAGCTAATTTTTTGTATTTTTAGTAGAGACAGGGTTTCACCATGTTGGCCAGGCTGGTCTTGAACCCCTGACCTCGGGTGATCCATCCACCTCTGCCTCCCAACATGCTGGGATTACAGGCGTGAGCCACTGCCCCCAGCCTCCAATTTGCTTTTTAGGAGACAGTCTTTATTGTTCCTGCACCTCCATCCTTGATCTTGTTACTGATGCTATTTTGTTGTTAGCTGGGTTAGAGTTAACCGTGTGCTAGTTTTGTAACAAAAGACTGTTGAAGTTTTTTTTTTTTTTTTTTTAACTGAATATGAGACATTACTCTTTCTACTATTTCTAAAAATGTTTTCAAGACAGAGTCTTGCTCTGTCACCCAGGATGCAGTGAAGTGGCATGATCACAGCTCACTTCAGCCTTGACCTCCTGGGCTCAAGTAACCCTGCCACCTCAGACTCCCCAGGAGATGGGACTACAGATGACACCTGGCTAATTTTAATTTTTATTATGGTAGAGATGGGGATCTCACAATGTTCCCAGGCTGGTCTCAAACTCCTGGGCTCAAGCAATCCTCCCACCTTGGCCTCCCAAAGTACTAGGAGTACAGACGCAAGCCACCATGCCCAGCCCCATTCCTCCTCCTAAAATTCATTGACCATACCTTACAGAGAAAATCCCTTTCAAACATCTTTCTCCTTTGGCCCTAGGCTGAGTAAATGGGCTAACTCCTCAAGTTCCAGACCACTGTCTCTTTAACTGCCAGAGGAAAACTGAAAACTCTTCTGAAAAATCTCTTTAATGGGGATTAAATTCTAAAGTTAACACTATTGAAAATAACATAAATTGCCCATAAAGTAGACTAACGGAGTCTTCCTTAATGAAAGTTGCTCTGTTTATTAGTGTGTTCTCACAATGCCATAAAGAACTACCTGAGGTGAGGCGCACTGGCTCACACCTATAATCCCAGTACTTTGGGAGGCTGAGGCAGGTGGATCGCTTGAGGCCAGGAGTTCAAGACCAGCCTGGCCAACATGGTGAAACCCCATCTCTACTAAAAATACAAAAATTAGCTGGGTGTGGTGGCACATGCCTGTAATCCCAGCTACTCAGGAGGCTGAGGCACAAGAATCACTTGAACCCAGGAGGCAGAGATTGCAGTGAGCCGAGATCATACCACTGCACTCCAGCCTGGGTGAGAGTGAGACTCTGTCTCGAAAAATAGAACCACCTGAGACTGGGTAATTTATAAAGAAAAAAGGTTTAATTGACTCACAGTTCAGCAGACTGTATGGAAGCATGGCTGGGAGGCCTCAGGAAACTTATAATTATGGCAGAAGGCAAAGAGGAAGCAAGCATGTCTTAGCATGGTAGAGCAGGAGAGAGCACTAAGCAGGAAGTGCTACACGCTTTTAAACAAGCAAATCTTGTGATAACTCACGCACTATCATGAGAATAGCAAGGGGAAAATCCCCCCACCATGATCCAATCACCTCCCATGAGGCCCCTCCTCCAACACTGAAGATCATAATTCAACATGAGATTTGGGTGGGGACACAAGAGCCAAACCTTATCACTCTATGGACCTCAATTAATTTTTCAGTTTCTTCCTTGATATTGACAGAGTCATCACCAACCAAGATCCCAGCCACCTGAACAATGTGTTCCAGTTCTTGGTTAGTGTGGGGAAGTGAGTAAAATGAGTCACACAATTATTCTGAGTTTTACCAACATGAATTGACTGTTTCTGAGTTGACATCATCCTTTACAGACCCACTGAGTGGAATGGCAGACCAAATAACTTGATTGGAGGTAAAATAAGTCTGCATTATATGCCACCTTTATTATGCAAAGTAATTTTTAGTTCATTCCATCTTATCCTGTCATGGACCCATTGAAGAATTTTTATAAACAGAAGAGAAGTCTGCCTTACATCTCCAAAAAAGAGCTAACAAAAACTCACAATTTTCTTAGCAGTCTCAAAAGTTACAGATAAAATTTTCAGAAAGCATTAAGGTCAAAATACGTATACTTTCCTGCCCTGCCACAGTCTAGGTCAATGGACAGGAACAAGATAAAATCTATTCTCCACCTATGGAGAGCAAACCCAATGGGTCATGACATTCTCTCCCCTCTTCCTCTCCCTTCCTTTACTCTCTTGTCTTGTCTCTTCTTCACTAACAGGCATGAAGTCCTAAGAGCCTAGACTAACCTGGTGGCAACGGCAGAGAAAGGGACATACCTTAGAGATTTGAAACAGTCCCCAATTCTATCTGCCAAGGTCGACTGCTTTTCGCCAACACTCCTATTGCATATCTCACCAGTTGCCTTTAATACTTGTGTACTGCTTTTTAATGTTTTATATTTATTAGATTTATCCTCCTGATTAAAAAAGCAATAGTTAATTAAGATAATTGGCTTTCTCAGTGTGTGGTAAAGTACACCAAAAATAATATGAATCAGCAAACACAAATCAATGTGCAATTAAAAATGACTGAAATTTAATTTTGCATTCTAATAAAACTTTCTTGTAATTGCTTGACATCAATCCCCTGCTTCCATTACTGGGGATCTGCAGTCTGGAAAAGTCTTCTTCCTACTGTTGCTTTTCTTTCTTTTTGCAACTCCAAGGTTAGTGCTGTCAGGATTGCTGCAAGCATGTTTCCTTCTAATTTGCCGGCTGTAAAAAATCTATCCTCTTTTACTCAGTACACTTCTGTAAGGAGAAATAGGAAAAACACCAAAGTTCTTTTCCCCATTCTTACTCAGTTCCTCAATGCAACAGTTCTGACACCAGCTCTAGAAATAGAAAAAAAGAATACAAGACGTATTTTTCCTGTTCTCTACTCTCACACAGTCACTCGGCACTTCTGGCACCAGGTGTGTGGGAGTTTTTCACCACAAATCAAGCAGTTCTGCAGTGAATTCTGCAGTAGATTCTCCAGTGGACAGCAGCCGGCTGTCCTCCAGTTTACGATCCACCTGGAGTGAACAGACATTTCTGACACTGTCTAACTGGAAATAGCATCAGATCTCACAGGTTGAGGGGCTTAGTCCCCAACATTGCTCTCCACTTCAGATGCCATGGATTGTGGCCTGTGCTTGCTTCTGACTAAGTGGTTATAAATAGGGGTTTTTAGTACTCCTTGCTGGGTTTCAATCAATTTCCTAGAGCAGCTCACAGAACCCAGAAAAACACTGTTTTCTCGTGTTCTATAAAGAATATTACAAAGGATACAGATAAATAACCAGATGGAAGAGATGTATGGGCAAAGTGTAGAAGAAGGAGGGGAGAGCGTCCATGCCCCTACACAAACCTCCGTATGTTCAGCTATCTAGAAGCTCTCTGAATCCAGTCCTTTTAGGTTTTTATGGGAGTTTCATCATGCAGGCATGATTGATTAAATCATTGGCCTTTGATGATCAACTCAACCTTCAGCCCCTCTTCCCTCCCTCTGAGACTGGGGTATGAGGCTGAAAGTCTCAACCTTCTAATCATGCCTCAGTCTTTCCAGTAACCAGAACCTACCCTGAAGCTATCTAGGGGCCCCCAGCCACCAGTCATATCATTAGCATCTAAAAGATACCCTTATCAGTCCAGAGATTCTAAGGGTTTTAGAAGCTGTATGTCAGGAAACAGGAAGAAGGCCCAATATTTATTTTACAATATCACAACTTCTAATAAGGGAATGACAATTGCAATGAAAAAGAAAAGTTCCGGCATAAAGGAATAATGCAGGAACTTAGGGACCAGACTGAATGGTGGAACAAAGGAAAAAGAATCCATGATTTAGAAATGCGGAACCTGGTCATGTTTATCCTATAAGTAGCCTATCAGAAGCCCTAATGTTTTCTTAAGAAGTTTTGCTAACAAAATACCAAATAAAAGTTCTATACCCAATATATCCTTTTCTCTTATATGGATTTTTTATTAATTTTTATGTGATCTTGATGAGTACCCAGACATTAGTCTTGTCTGTCTCTATTTTAGGGAAAATGTCTAACAGTTATAGTCTTTGATTTTTGTCATATTATATTTCATTTAAAAAAATTAAAAAAAGCTGCATAGCCAAAGAAAAACAAGAGCAAAACCCCGAGACACCCCACAAAGGTAAACACTTGCTTCTTCTTCTTCTTTTTTTTTTTTTTTTTGAGATGGAGTCTCATTCTGCTGCCCAGGCTAGAGTGCAGTGGTATGATCTCGGCTCACTGCAATCCCCGCCTCCTGGGTTCAAGCGATTCTCCTGCCTCAGTCTCCCAATTACAAGCACGCGCCACCATGCCCAGCTAATTTTTGTATTTTTAGTAGAGACAGGGTTTCACCATGTTAGCCAGGATCTCAGTCTCTTGACCTTGTGATCTGCCCGTCTTGGCCTCTCAAAGTGCTGGGATTACAGGCGTGAGCCACCGCACTTGGCCAACACTTACTTCTAAATGAAAGAAAGGACCTCATTTCTACTCAAGGTCCTTGGCCCCTTTCCACAAATATTCAAGTAATGGGATTTCTACTTTCAGGTAGACAATGCATCCATTAAGGAATGTTCTCTGTGGCAAGGCAGCATGGTCAAATGGGGGATCAAATTTTGAAGGCAATGTTTTTTCTCATTTCTGCAAACCAGAATTGAGTTAATAAAAGCTAACAAGAAAGTCTATGACTTGTCAATAAAAACACTTTGAAAAAATTGAAAGCTGCACAACCAAAGAAAAATAAGAGCAAAACCCCAGGACATGCCACAAAGGTGAAGACACTTCTAAATGAATGCAAGGACCTCATTAAACTCAAGGTCCTTGACCCCTTTCCAAAAATATTCAAGTAATGGGATTTATACTTGCAGATAGACAGTGCTTCCATTGGGGAATGTTCTCTGAGGCAAGGCGGCATGGTCAAATAGGGATGGAATTTTGAAGGCAATGCTTTTCTCATCTCTGCAACCCAGAATTGAGTTATCTGTGCTCTGAGACTTTTTCTTTATAAACCATTTAATGCTTCAATGATGGCAAAGCTAACTCAGCTTCCCAATGGTGTTGTCTCTGGAATCCCACCTCAGACAAGAGAGAACTAGGAACAGCAGTAACTGATATATATATAAAATACAAAATACAAAGTCTTCTAGATCTTGGCAGTAAATTTTTGGAAGTACTTGTTTCTGGTGAAAAGTATTTTTAATGTGCCCTGATAGATATGGAGACAGTACTTCCAAAAGTTGACCCTGGAAACAATAAGCATCACCCTCATCATCACAGTAACTTGTTGGCCTTCCTTTTAACTGGTCTCTCCTCTTAACACATTTTATTTCTTCTAATTAAACATAAGGCACAAAATATATACATTCCACTACAAAACCTCTTATCAAATACATTTTACATATTTAACATTTAGCCTGTGAGTTCCTTTGCTAGCTCAGTGTGCTTTCCTCTACATTACTCAACAGTGACAGCAGCAATGACCAGCACTCTGCTTTGTGTTTTATATGCATTACTTCATTTAATCCTTGTAATAACCCTATGAAGTCGGGTTACTAAACATTTTATACCTGTAAATATCCTCATTTTACAGGTATATATATATAAAAAAAACCAAAAGCGAAGCATAGAAGGTTGGTTAATTTGCCCAATGGTCATAAGGATAATGGTAGAACTGTCTTTATCTCTGCTTCTTTGCTTATGCTCTCATCTCTGGTTTTCTGCCACCTACAGGAAGGTTGTGAGTGAGTCAATTCCATTTCAGGTGACAGTTGTAACTAGCATTCTTGAAGCACTCTGTCATCTTTAGGAAAAATTGCTAAGCAATGTAGTAGTAATTCAATAAATGTCTTTAAGCCCCCCATAAGGTTGAAAGGGCATAGAGATGAGATATGGTCCCAACTCTCTAGAAGCACCCATTCAGAAGACAGTTTTGATAGCAAATCTACCATCAGAGCCACGAGCAACACACTCGACCCCTTTGTTTGAGTTACAAAAGGGCAACCCACTTTCTGGCTGACAAAGCTTCACACCACAACATAGAGAATATTGCAGGTAGATCAAGAGCTGGATTTTGCTGGGCCAAGTGGCTCATGCCTGTAATCTCAGCACTTTGGGAGGCCAAGGTTAACAGACTGCTTGAGCTTAGGAGTTCAAGACTAGCCTAAGCAACATAGTGAAACCCTATCTCTACAAAGCATACAAAAATTAGCCAGGCATGGTGGCACATGCCTGTAGTCCTAGCTACTCAGGAGACTGAGGTGGGAGCATCCCTTGAGCCTGGGAAGTGGAGGTTGTAGTGGGCCGAGATCATGCGACTGCACTCCAGCCTGGGTGACAGAGCAAGACCCTGTCTTTAAAAAAAAAAAAAAAGCTGGATTTCATCTCTACCTTCATAAAAGAGTCCTTTTATGCAGTGTGAAAACTACACAACAGTATGTGACATCTTCAGTTCTATTGTTGGTACCCAAATTATGACCTTGTAGAGATCTATTCTTTAAAGATGTGCATGAAAATATTAGAAGCATAGAATTTATGGAAACATGAATCCATATGTTAGAAAATATAGGGGCAGTGACGGAATGTTCTACTATTTCATTTTAATCCCAGTATCACAAACGGTAGGAAGAGATAAGCCTGTGGAAAACAATAAAGTTTTTGAGAGGAAAAAAAGAGGAGCAGCAAACGGAAAACCAAAACCAACAAAGAGGGAATGACTGAAGACCATATAGAGAATGAGCATAGCCTTAATCTTGAAACTTTAGGAAAATGTAGTATGTCTATTGTAAGCAAGCACATACAGAAATGTTCCTAGGAATGACTTTGGGACGCTATGCCATATTTGCATATTCCAGCAATGACTATTTCATCTTTGCTTATAAAGCTGCATTTGTCATGAGACCACAGTATTCTTGATCACTCTATAATATTACCCTCATCAACAAAAACAAAAATCATTTAGGGAATTCTTTTTTTTTGAGATGGAGTCTCACTCTGTCACCCAGGCTGAAGTGCAGTGGCACGATCTCAGCTCACTGCAATCTCTGCCTCCTGGGTTCGAGCGATTCTCCTGCCTCAGCCTCCTGGGTAGCTGGGACTACAGGCGCCTGCCACCATGCCTGGCTAATTTTTAGTAGAGACGGGGTTTCACTATGTTGGCCAGGCTGGTCTCAAACGCCTGACGTCGTGATCCGCCCACCTCAGCCTCCCAAAGTGCTGGGATTACAGGCGTAAGCCATGGCGCCTGGCCTAGGGAATTCTTAAGATTAGCAAAATAATTAGTCTAACTACTAAGCAGTACACATTAAAACTTGAAAATATTGTCTTTCTTGCCCTCAAAATGAATTACATTTAAGAAGATAATGTAGGCCGGGCATGGTGGCTCACGTCTGTAATTCCAGCATTTTGGGAGGCAGAGGCAGGCGGCTCACTTGAGGTCAGGAGTTCAAGACCAGCCTGGCCAACATGGCAAAACCCCATCTCTACTAAAAATACAAAATTAGCCAGGCTTAGTGGTGGGCGCCTGTAATCCCAGCTACTCGGGAGGCTGAGGCAGGGAGAATTGCTTGAACCTGGGAGGCAGAGGTTGCATTGAGTAGAGATCGTGCCACTGCACTCCAGCCTGGGGAACAGAGCAAGACTCCATCTCAAAAAAAAAAAAAAAAAAAAAAAAAAAAAAAAAAAAAAAAAAAAAAAAAAAAAAAAAAAAAAAAAAAAAAAAAGAAAAAAAAAAAAAAAAAAAAAAAGAAGAAGAAAGAAGAAGGAAGAAGAAGAAAGAAAAGAAGAAGAAGAAGAAGAAGAAGAATGCAAGGTATAGATAACAAGTGCTACATAAATGGTGCTAAAATTATGGATTTTGGAAATGCAGGTAGAAATCAAATGACCTATTACAACCAGGGGAAAGACTGAGAGAAAGGACGTGCCTTCAGCTAGCTCTTGAAGGAAAGGGTATCACTTCAAAAGGCAGAGCAAGGCAGGGTGAAGGAAGGAAGTACATATTTCAAGTAGAGAGAACACAATGACGTAAGTAAAGGAGGCAGACTTCAGTATAAGTGGTGAATTTAGAATAAATCAGTAGATCTGTTTGACAAGACTAGTGTTCTCCCAAAATGAATGCAATCAACACCAGTATTTTCAGTTTCACATGTTATTTCTTCTATTCTCCATCAAATGGTGGGGTCTTTTCCCCATCTCTTTAATCTGGGTTATGACTGGTTTATGTCTGTTTCAACTGAGAAAGTATAGTGGAAGTGATGCTATGTGACTTCCAAGTCTATGTCGTAAAGGATATAGCTTCTGCCTGGCTCTCTCTTAGGACCATTCACCTTTGGAACTCAGCCACAATGTGTGAGGTAGCCCGGGCAACATGGAGAGGCCACATGTAGGTGTTCCAGTTGACAGTCCCAGCGAAAGTCTCAGCTGACAGCTAGAATCGACCGAAACACATAAGTACATGAAGCTGCAGATGGTTCGGCCCTCAGACTTAGTGTCTTCCAGCTGAGGCACCATATACCAAAGAACCGAGACAAGCCATTCCCTCTGTGCCCTACCCAAATTGCCAATCCACATAATCTGTGAGCTTAATAATTGTTTCAGGCCAACAATTTTGGGGGTAATTTGTGACATAACCATAATAACTGGAACACTAATATCAATTGAGTAATGACCATATGCCATCCTCTATGTTTGATGCCTTATATTTTATATCAGTTAGCTATTTCTGTGTAACAAACCACCCCAAATCTCAGTAGCTTACGAAACAGGTATTTCTCTACTATAGTTCACACATCTGTGAATCTATTAGGGGTTGGCCGACCTAGGCTGGGCTCACTCTGGTGTCTAAGTGTTGGCAGACAGCTCTGTTCCAGGCCATGCGTGGCTGGGGCATCTAAGCTAGGACAGATCTGCTTTTGTGTCTCTCATCCTCCTCCAGGAACCAGCAGGCTTGCCTGAATATGTCACTTTCATGGGGAAGAATGAGAGTGGAAACACATAAAACTTTTGAGGCCGAGGCTTCAAAACAACACACTATCTGGCCAGGTATGGTGGCTCACACCTGTAATCTCAGCACTTTGGGAAGCTGAGGTGGGTGGATCACCTGAGGTCTGGAGTTCGAGACCAGCTGACCAACATGGTGAAAGCCCATCTCTACTAAAAATACAAAAAATTAGCCAGGCATGGTGGCACATGCCTGTAATCCCAGCTACTTGGGAGGTTGAGGTAGGAGAATTGCTTGAACCCAGGAGGCGGAGGTTGCAGTGAGTTGAGATTGTGCCATTGCACTCCAGTCTGGGCAAAAAGAGCAAAACTCCATCTCACAAAAAAAAAGGCACACTATCACTTCTGCCACATTCTATTGGCCAAATCAAGTTACATGGCCAGACCCAGATTAAAGAGGTAGGAAAACATACTCCACCTATATAGTGTACTATGAAGTCACAAGGAAAGAGTATGCACTTAGGGAGGGGTAAAGAATTGGAGCCAGGGCCGGGCATGGTGGCTTCACGCTTGTAATCCCAGCACTTTGGGAGGCCGAGGCGGGTGGATCAACTGAGGTCAGGAGTTCAAGACCAGCCTGGCCAACATGGTGAAACCTCATCTCTACTAAAAAAAATACAAAAAATTAGCCAGGCATAGTGGCAGACGCCTGTAATCCCAGCTACTCTGGAGGCTGAGGTAGGAGAATCACTTGAACCTGGGAGGCAGAGGTTGCAGTGAGCTGAGATTGTGCCACCGCACTCCAGCCTGGGCGACAAGGCGAGACTCCATCTCAAAATAAATAAATAAATAAATAAATAAATAAGAACTGGAGCCAGGAGTAATGTCAGCAAGATGGCTGACTAAAGACACCTGCTGCTTGTCCCTCCCAACAAGAAAGGCCCAAGGCAATGAATAAACAGCTCACTTTGACTGGAGTGTGGAAGGGAGAGCTCTGGAGTACAGTGGGGGAGTGGGATGAATCTGCGATGACAGAAGTCCGGAAAAGCAGCGTGGAGGCACCCAGCCTCTACAGCCCCCTCTGCTCTTCCCAAATTGGATTAGCCTGAAGACAGAGGGACTTCCCGTTGTGGAGAAAAGGTAAGCAGATCCCTACCAGCCTTCATTGTCTTGACAAATACCTATTGTCCTTTCTACAGGAGAACCCCACAGTTCTCACAAGCCCCGAGCCCAGTTTGGAGAGCTGCCAGCAATTCATGCAGCTGCACTGCCCTGGATTAGGAGTGTAAGGTGTGCACTCCCCACCCCCACCCACTCCCTGTGAGCAAAGCTGCTGCAGCACAGCCCCATCTTGAGAGCAGAGCCACCTGTGGAGTGCACCCTCTGCCCAGGGACAGCAGCCACCCCAGCACTGGGGCTCCATTTTCATTACGCCAAGCCCAGGGTGTCTGGATGCCACAGCCCTAGCTGTGCAGATCCTGGGCCCAGGATCAGCTGTAACTCTGCTCCTGCAAAGCAGGGAAACCAATTCCCACCACCATATATCCAGCTGGAGAAACAGTCTGCCAGTCCTGCCCAGGGCAAACTACGTGAGCTAGCCAAACCACTGTGTGTCTTCCCACACATGGGAGCTGACATGCCCCAGGCCAGCAGCATGGCTACACTACGAACTACCCTGCATGCACTCCCGCCCAACAGTCATTGCTCCGACCTGCCCCAGTTGGGCCTGTGTCTCCATAAGAGCTTAAGAAGAGTGCGTAGGTCACTACTTGGTAGCATGCCTCCACCATGGGGCAGTCCAGCTAGCTCAAGAGCCTGAGTATCCCGACCTAAAAGCAAGCCCCGAGGCCTGCCCCTTGTGGTCGTGCCTCCTGAGCTCAGCTGGAGCACCATACACTTGGATGCCCCAGACCTAAGCACAGCCCGTGGGCTGTCTGACAGTCATTCCCCCAGGACAATGAGCAGCTGTGTGTCCATGTCCAGGTTGAGAGGAACAGCCCTGCAGGACTGCCTGTAGTAAGACAAATCACAAGCTGACAACTAAGCAGTCCTATGTTCCTTGCCCCAAGGCCTACGAAACAATCTCCATGGGCCACCACCCACAGAAAAGCCACCAGGCCATTTGAATGCACGCTAATGCAGATTGTCATAGGTCTGAGAAACAGCCTTGTGCCAACCCAGGCAGCAAAGCAAGAGCAGCCATGCACCCATGCCCTGGACCTGAGAAATAACCTGAGGGCCACCCGCAGCAGATGTGCCCCTGGGGCAGTCAAGCAGACTTGTGCCCACATCCTGGGCGTGAAAAGCAGCCCCATGGGCTGACAATGGCAAACATGTCCACAGGCCAATCAAGCAGTTATGTACCAGCATCCTGAGCCAAAGGAACAGCCCCGTGGACCATCCTCAGCAGACATGTACTCACACCAGCCAAGAAGCCATGCGATCATGTCTTCAGCCTATGAAACCTCAGGGGCCGCCCCCAACAAACATGCCCCCAGGCCAATTGAGGAACTGGGCAGCTGTGTTCTGGGCCTAAGAAACTCTGTGAATCACCCAGAGCAGACACATCCTAGGCCAGCCAAGCAGCTTTATGCCTGCATCCTAAACCAAAGAAAGCATGTTGTGGGCCACCCCTGGCAGACACATCCCCAGGCCAGCCAAGCAGCTGTGTGCCCACATCCTGGGCTGAAGAAAGTCCCACAAACCATTCCTGGCAGGCACGCCCCAAAGCCAACTGAGCAACCATGTGTCCATGCTCCCAGCCAGAGTAACAGCCCTGTGGCCTAAACCCCAGTGAGCCATACCCCAAGTTGGCTGACCCACTGGATGCATACACACACACACACACACCAGGCCTGAGAAACAGCCTGGGAAGCCCGACTCTGGCAAAGTCACATCATTATCACAAACTCTCTCAGCCTAGACCACTGAGAAACTCACAAATGCCACTAGTATCAATTACAGTTGAAGAAACTATTTGGAGAGTACACTACTGTACATATCTAGAATCAAGGTCAATGCACCCCACTGAACTGACAACCCAAGGATTCTTGGTAGAAATAAGTGTTTCCCTATGAAACCTTCTTCATAAAACTGGAAAACATAAATTTTCCACCAGATGTGTAGAAATCAATGTAGGACCACATCAACCATGAAAAGGGCAAAGAAACATGTCACCTCCAAGGAAAACAATACTTCTCTAGTAACAGACTCTAATAAAAAAAATATGAAATGACAGAAAAATAATTCAAAATAATAATCTTAAGGAAACTCAATAAGATGCAAGATAATACAGACAGACTATTTAATGAAATCACAAAATCAGTTTATTATTTGAATGAGAAGTTCAACAAAAAGATAGATACCATAAAAAGAAGCAAACAAGCCAGGCGTGGTGGCTCATGCCTGTAATCTCAACACTTTGGGAGGCCGAGGTGGGTGGATCACGAGGCCAGGAGATTGAGACCATCCTGGCTAACACGGTGAAACCCTGTCTCTACTAAAATACAAAATTAGCCAGGCGTGGTGGTGGGTGCCTACAGTCCCAGCTACTCAGGAGGCTGAGGCAGGAGAATGGTGTGAACCCAGTAGGCAGAGCTTGCAGGGAGCTGAGATTGCACCACTGTACTTCAGCCTGGGTGACAGAGCGAGACTCCATCTCAAAAAAAAAAAAAAAAAAAAAAAAAAAAAAAAAAAAAAAAAAAAAAAAAGAAGCAAACAGACAGAAATCCAAGAGCTGAAGAATTCAATGAATGAAATACAAAATATGCTTAAGAGCTTCAACAACAGACTAGATGAAGCAGAAAAAGGAATTTCTAAACTTGAAAACAGGTATTCTGAAATAACATAGGCAGACAAAAAAAAAGGGGATAAAGAATAAAGAGTAAAAACGAATGAAGAAAGTCTACCTAATTTATGGGTATCATGGGCATTCCAGAAGGAAAAGAGAAGAGAAAAGATGAACAAAACATAGTTAATAAAATAATAAACAGAAACATTCTTGGGAGAGAGACAGAGATCTAGGTTCAGGAAAATCAAAGAACCCCAAACAGATCTTCTCTAAGGCACATTATAGTCAAATCGTCAAAAGTCAAAGATGAAGAATCTTAACAACAGCCAAGGAAAAACATCAAGTCACATGTAAGGGAATCCCAATTAAACTAACAAGAGCATTTCTCAGCAGAAACTTTATGGACCAGGAGAGAACAGGACAATATATTCAAAGTACTAAAAGAAAGAGAAAGCTGCCAGTCAAAAATACTATACGTAACAAAACTATTCTTCAAAAATAAAGAAGTAAAATCTTTCACAGACAAGAAAAAACTAAGGAATTTTATCACCACCAGACCAGCCTTACAAGAGATACTCAAGGGTATCTTCCTTCTGGAAGTGAAAACACAACTACCACCATTATTTACCCACATGCAGGAGAAAGAAAGGAATCAAAGCTTATTGCTACAGAAAACCACCCAATTGCAAAAATAAACAATAAGAAAGAAAGGAAGGAACAAAGGACATATAAAATAACCAGAAAACAATAAAATGATAGAAGTAAGTCCTCACCTACTGATAATGACTTTGAATGTAAATGGATTAAATTCCCCCATTTAAAACATATAGACTGGAGGAACTGATTAAAACAATTGACAACAAGACCCAACTCTATGCTACTTACAAAAAAACCCACCTCATCAGTGAAGACACACAAAGATTGAAAGTGAAGGGATAGAAAAAGACACCCCATGTAACTGGAAACTAAAAGTAAGCAGGAGTAGCTATACTGACAATAGATAAAACATACTCCAGGTTAAAAGATGTAAAAAGAAAAAAGAATAATATTAATTATATCTTAATAAAGGAACCATTTCTGTAAGAGAATATAACAATTGTAAATATATATGCACCCAACAGATATATAAAGCAAATACTAGATCTAAAGGGAGTGATAGACTCCACTATAGGTAACTGGGGACTTTAAAACCCCACTCTCAACATTAGACAGATCATCTAGACAGAAAATTAATAAAGAAACATCAAATTTAAACTGCACCGTAGGCCAAATGGACCTAACAGACATTTACAGAATATTTCACTCAACAGCTGTAGAATATACATTCTTTGGTGCATGGTGGCTCACGCCTGTAATCCCAGCACTTTGGGAAGCCGAGGTGGGTGGATCACTTGAGGTCAGGAGTTCGAGACCAGCCTGACCAACATGGTAAAACCCTGACTCTACTAAAAACGTACAAAAATTAGCCATGCACAGTGGCATGTACCTGTAGTCCCAGCTACTAGTGAGGCTGAAGCAGAAGAATCACGTGAACTCAGGAAATGGAGGCTGCAGTGAGCCAAGATTGTACTATGGGCAACAGAGCGAGATTCCATCTTAAAAAATAGAAAATAAATATATATATGCACTCTTTTCATCAGCACATGGAACATTCTCCAGAACTGACCATATGTTAGGGCACAAAACAAGTCTCAAAAAAGTTTTTTAAAATTTTTAAAAATTGAAATCATATAAAGCATCTTATCTTGTCATGATGGAATAAAACCAGACATCAATGACAAGAGGAACATTTGAAACTATAAAAAGATATGGAAATTAAATAACATGCTACTGAATAACCAAGGGGTGAAGGAAGGAATTAAGAATGAAATTTTAAGACTCCTTGAAACAAGCAAAAATAGAAACACAACACACCAAAACTTATGGGTCACAGCAAAAGCAGTATTAGGAGGCAAATTTATAACAATAAATGCCTACATCAAAAAAATAGAAAGATGTCAAATAAACAGCTGAAAAATGCACCTCAAGGAATTAGAAAAGCAAGAACAAACCAAACCCAAAATTCACAGAATGAAATAATAAAAATCGCAGAAATAAACAAAATGGAGACTAAAAAATATCAACAAAACCAAAAGTTGTTTTTTTAAAGATAAACAGAATCAACAAAGCATTAGCGAGAATCAAAAGAGAGAAGACCTAAATAAATAAAATCAGATAAGAAAAAGGAGATGTCACAACAGACACTACAGAAATACAAAGGATCATACAGACTACAATGAACAACTGCATGCCAATACATTAAAAAACCTAGAGATTACAGATAAATTTCTAGACACAAACAACCTAAAAAGATTGAACCAAGAAGAAATAGAAAACCTGAACATCCTCTATAATGGAAGCATGTCAAAAAAAAAAAAAAAAAGAAAGAAAGAAAGAAAAAGAAAACCTGAGCAGACCAATAACAACAAGATTGAATCAGTAATAAAAAGTCTTCCAACAAAAGTAGTCTGAATTCTACTGAACATCTAAAGAAGAAGTAACATAATTTCTTCTCAAACTACCTCAACAAATTGACCATAAGGAATTCTTTCTAACTCATTCTACAAGGCCAGCATTACCCTGATACCAAAACCAGACAAGAACACAACAAAATAAAGAAATCTTCAGGCCAATACTCCAATGAACGTATACACAGAAATCCTCAACAAAATACTAGCAAAACCAAATCCAGTAACATATCAAAAAGAATTCACCACGATCAAGTGGGATTTATTCTAAGAATAGAAGGATAGTTTCACATATGCAAATTAATAAATGTCATACATCACAGCAACAGAATGATGAACAAAACCATATGATCATCTGAATAAATGCAGAAAAAGCTTTCGATAAAATATCCCTTTATGATGGAAAAATCTTAATAAATTAGGTATAGAAGGAAAGTACCTCAACATAATAAAGGACATATATGACAAAACTACAGCTACGGTCTTTATTGAACAGGGAAAAGCTAAAAGCTTTTTCTTTTCTTTTATTTTTTTGAGCCAGAGTTTCACTCTTTTGCCCAGGCTGGAGTGCAACCCCCACCTCCCAGGTTCAAGCGATTCTCCTGCCTCAGCCTCCCACGTAGCTGGGATTACAGGCATGTGCCACCATGCCGAGTGAATTTTGTAGTTTTAGAAGAGATGGAGTTTCTCCATGTTGGTCAGGCTGGTCTCAAACTCCCAACTTCAGGTGATCAACCCACCTCAGCCTCCCAAAGTGCTGGGATTATAGGCATGAGCCACTGCGCCCAGCCAGCTTTTTCTTTAAGAAATGGAACAAGATAAGATACCCACTCTCACCAGACTTACTCAATATGGTACTGAAAGTCTTAGCCAGAGCAATGAGGCAAGAGACAGAAATAAAGGGCAGCCAAATTGGAAAGGAGAAATTGAAAATGGCATTATCTTATATGGAGAAGAAACTAAAGACTCTACCAAAACACTCTTAGAACTAATCAATAAATTCAGCGAAGTTGCAGGATACAAAATGAATATAAAAAATCAGTAGTGTTTCTATACACAATGAACTAGTTGAGTAAGAAAGCAAACCCATTTAAAATAGCTACAAAAAATGAAATATCTAGGAATAAATTTCAATGACTGGATAAAGAAAATGTGGTATATATACACAATAAAATACTATTCAGTGATTAAGAAAAAAAGAATGAAACCCTGTCATTTTCAGCAACATGGATGGAACTGGAGGACATTATGTTAAGTGAAATAAGCCAGGAAGAGAAAGTTAAACACCACATGTTCTCACTCATATGTGGAAACTACAAAAAGTGGATCTCATAGAAGTAAAAAGCAGAACAGAGGATACTAGAGGCTGGGAAGGGTAGGAGGAAGGGAGAGAAAGGGAGAGATTTGCTCAAGGATACAAAATTACAGCTAGAGAGAAGGGTAAGTTCTAGTGTCCTATACCCTGTAGGATGACTATAGTTAACAATAATATTGTATATAGGTTGAAATAGCTAGAAGGAGGATATTGAAACACATTCTCAACACAAAGAAATAATATGTGTTTGGGATGATGAATATGCTAATTATCCTAATCTGATCACTACACATTATATGTATCAAAGCTTCACTATGTACCCCATGACTGTATACAATTATTTGTCAATTAAAATTAAAATTAAAAAAGAATTGGAGCCATTACTTTATCACATATTTAATCTTCATAATTATCAATTATCATTATTATATCCATTTCATTCATTTCCTTGATAAGTAAACTGAGGCTTTAAATCATATGAGTTTATGGAGTTCCTAGGGCTTTTGGTGAAACTGTTTTTGGAGCTTGCCACGGCTGCCTTACCATTGACAGATCAACATCTCAGATATCTTTACTCATCCCTTTATCTGCCAGACCACTACTGACCGCAAGAGTGATAGGGCATCTAGTCTTTTTGTCTTAAGCCAATTTCTAGCACTCCTCTAATTGGCCCTCAGGATCACTATATCAACATGTCTCACATCTCCATTTGCCTTTTGCACCAGTAGAGGTTCAAACACTTCTCACCATTCCACCTCAATTGATCCATGAATATGGCCCCCTCTCCCACTTGTTCCTAATTGCCTGAACACTTCCTGTGCCCTCTGAGACTCATGATCTCCTATCAACATCTATAATATTTTCTCCGAGCTTTCCCTTCATTTCATGCCCTGACTGAAACCCAATTGTTCCCTAAGGGCACTAGTTGCCCTACATGCTCCTCAGTCCTTTGCAAGGAATGTGGGTTTTTTTTTTTCTCTCTTATACCATGCACCTCTGGGCTTGAAGATAAGAGATAAGACCAGAATCCTTCTTGATTCCTATTGCAGCTTCATAAGTTGTTCTCTTTCCTCTTCAAAAATTTAGATCCTTTGAAGTTTATGCTATCAGATGCTACAACCCCAAATATTGACATACTGTTGACATTTAAGCCTCTCCTCATTCACTGAGGACTTTAGCACCTGGCTCTCTATCTTCCTATTCATCCCTACTCCTGTCACTGTGAAAGGAAAATAAATCTTTGGGCCCCCAAATCACTAAAAGGAAAACCCAAGCTGGGAACTGCTTAGGGCAAATCTGCCTGCCATTCTGTTCAAAGTCACCCCTCTGCTCACTGACATAAATGCTTATCTGATTGCCTCCTTTGGAGAGGCTAATCAGAAACTCAAAAGAATGCAACCATTTGTCTCTTATCTACCTATGACCTGGAAACCTCCTCCCTGTTTTGAGTTGTCCTGCCTTTCCAGATGAACCAATGTTCATTTTACATATGTTGATTGATGTCTTATGTCTCCCTAAAATATATAAAACCAAACTGCTCTGACCACCTTGGCCACATGTCATCAGGACCTCTTGAGGCTGTGTCATGGGCACGCGTACTCAGTGTTGGCAAAATACACTTTCTAAATTAACTGAGGCCTGTCTCAGTCAGGGTTTACATCGCCAATCTTGATGTATGATCAAATCAACAATGAGGCCTCTTAGTTCCTTGACCTCCTCAACTCTAATAATTTTTTAAAATCTCACATCAGCTGCCCACTTCTATGGGCATAAATTTGCCCAATAATTATACTCTTTGATCCAAGCACTTCACTCTCTGACCACTATCCCTATCTTTCAAATGATTTCTTTAATATTTCACTTCAAAATTTTATTTCATTTCAATTTCCAATTCACTGACTCTATTATTTTTTTCATTATCTATTGCCCTTTCAAAGACACACATCCCATTGAACCCCTTAGATTCAATGGTCTATCATCATAGTCACTCACTGAGATCAGGGCAAGTGGTCTCCTCTTTATGAAGATGACCGAGGAGTGGCACACATCACATTTCGCATCCTGTTGGATCAGTTGGGAAGTGGGGCCTTTGGGGAGTTATTTAGATAATGAGGGCTCTGCTCTTATAAATGGATAAATGCCTTTATAAAAGGACTTGAAGGGGGAAAGTTCACTCTTTTCCAACCCTTCCATTCCTTCCATCACGTGAAGACACGGCATTCCTCCCCTCCAGAAGACGCTATCTTGGAAGCGGAGCCCAGGTTCTCACCAGACACTGAACCTATCAGCTCCTTAATCTTGGACTCCTAGCTCCCAGAACTGTGAAAAGTAAATTTCTGTTCTTTATAAATCACCCAGTCTCAGATATCTTGTTGTAGCAGCACAGATGAAATAAGACAACTTGCTAAAACTCAGGGCATTCTATTATTAAAAGAAAAGAGAATGTGACTATTTGGGGACAGTTAGTGATGTCTGCACATTAGTTAAGTCCAAATGCCCACCAAGTCTGTGCTTTCCCACAAGTAACTAACAGATCAGAGGAAAGTATGCAGCCATGATGATTCTCACTCCAAATCTCAAGTGAGCTATCAAGTCTACATAACAAACTTACACACGTATTTAATACATTTGATCTTCTGCTCTCAAGAAATGGCTATTTTGTGTGTTCTCCTCTTTTCTCAAACTTCTCACAATCCCTTTGTATCTTTTACACCTCACTCTCAGCTGGTAACTTTCTCTTGTATTGAATAGAAAAAGTGAAAGCAATCCCAGGAAGTTACTTTTCTTTCCCTACTAAATCTACTAGCCCATTCTAACATTCTTTTCTCATTTCAATTCTGACTTTCTTTGCCTACATTTTTTTCTTACTTTACAGTACACAGAAGCTCCTTGTTCCTAGCAAAGACGAACACCTCTAAAGCCTATCTTCAGCCTTTCTCAAGGACAGATGTCTGTAATAAGCAGTTTCTCTTGTACCATGTTTTGATTTTCTGTTGGATTGTTTCCAACAGTTAGGAAATAGTCTCTAATAAATCCCACCTTCAAAAAATTATTAGAAGAGAGGACTCTGGGAAGATAGCAGAGTAGAGAGCATCTGAAATCTGTCCCCCCAACTTGACAACAATTGCACTGAGGGAATCTGTCTTACCTATGTTGAAACTCTAGTGTCTATTGAAGGCTTGCAGCTTGCAGGGAAGGTTTGGATGGTAAATTGCAGTTAATTCTGGTCAATTTCAGCTCTTAGCACAGTAGCAGCTACCCATCCCCCACCACCCAACCCTTTGGCAGGCAGCCATGCACACATTCCAAGAGCAGCTTTCATATAGCTTGCAGATGCCAGGGTGAGTAAAAAGGACCCTTTCCTCCAAATATCAGGGATCTGGACTCTAATCATTGATTGCTGTTTCTGATTCACAAAGGTGCAAAGAGGCAGGTAGCCATTGTTGACCTCTCCCAACTGTTGTATGCCCCTCCTCCTCCAGCTGAAGCGACTTCCAGGGGATTAAAAGGGCTGGCACCCCTACTCCATTTATTTTCTTTTTTTCCCCCTTTTCAGAGCCATATATTAACGACTAGGACATTCAAAAGCAACTACATATGTGGGAGAAATTAGAAAGTCATCGTGTATGCTCAGGGAAAGGTGCAAGCTTAGAAAAGATCTGAGAAGACCTTAAATTTACACCTCAGACTGACACGTGACACAGAGGCAGTCTACGACAATTTTAAAAAGCAGCAAACCCTGGGCAAGAGAAAGAATCTGATTTCCAGAGTTACTACGTTATTAGATTCCACAGTCCAGTTTTGAACCAAAAGAAAAATTACAAGATATACAAAGAAATAGGAAAGTATGGCCCATTCAAGGGGAAAAAAAAATCAACAGAAATTGTCCCTGAAAAAAGCTAATGGTGGTGGAACTAGACAAACACCTTAATAAAACTGGCTAGGTATGGTGGCTCACTCTGATAATCCCAGAACTTTGGGAAACTGAGGCAGGCAGATCACTTGAGGTCAAGAGTTTGAGACCAGCCTGGCCAACATGGGTTTTTTTTTAGTAGTAACAGGGCTTACTAGAAACCCTGTCTCTACTAAAAATACAAAAATTAACTGGGCGTGGTGGTACGCACCTGGAGTCTCAGCTGCTTGGGAGGCTGAGGCAGGAGAATCGCTTTAACCCAGGAGGCGGAGGTTGCAGTGAGCTGAGATTGTGCCACCGCACTCCAGCCTGGGTGACAGAGTGAAATTCTGTTTCAAAACAAAACAAAAAAAAGACTGTAACAAAACTGTCTTAAAGATGCTCAAAAGAACTACAGGAAAATGTGGAGAAAAGTCAAGAGAATGATGCATGAACAAAAGGGAAACACCAATAAGGAGGCAGAAAAGCTAAAAAGAAACCAGAAAAGAAAAGAAAAGATTATGGGGTTGAAAAGTACAAAACTAAAATAAAAAATTGAGGCGAGGCATTCAAAGGCAGATTTGTGCAGGAAAAATAATTAGTGAACTTGAAAATAGGCCAGTGGAAATTATTGACCGTGAGAAGCAGAAAGGAAAAGAACTGAAGAAAAGTGAGCAGAGCTAAGGGACTTGTGGGGCACACTCAAGTGGACGAACATATGTACTGTAGGAGTTCCAGAGGGAGAAAACAAGAGGAAAGGAATAGAGAGAATATTTGAAGAAATAATAGCTGAAAACGTTCTAAATTAAATGAAAAACATGAGTGTAAACATCCAACAAACTCCAAATAGGATGAACTCACACAGGGCAACTCCAGGATACATTACAGTCAAACTGTCAAAGATCAAAGAGAGAATCTTGAAAGCAGCAAGAGAAAAGCCACTCATCACATACAAGAGTTTCTCAGTAAGATTATCCACAGATTTCTCATCAGAAACTTTTGAGGCTGATATACACAAGGTGCTAAAGGAAAAAAAAAAACTGTCAAAGAGGAATCCTATATTCAGCAAAACTGTCCTTCAAAAGTGAGGGAGAAATTAAAACATTCCCAGATAAATAAAGGCTGACAGAGCTTTTATTTACCTAACTTGTTATCACTAAACCTGGCCTGCAGGAAGTGCTAAATAGAGTCCTCCAGGTTAAAATGAAAGAAAACAAGACAGTAACATAAAGCGATAGGAAGAAATAAAGATCTCATTAAAGGCAAATACATGGGCAATTATAAAAGCTAGTATTAGCCACGCATGGTGGCTCACGCCTGTAATCCCAGCACTTTGGGAGGCTTAGGTGGGTGGATCACATGCGGTTGGGAGTTCAAGACCAGCCTGACCAATATGGAGAAATCCCGTCTCTACTAAAAATACAAAGTTAGCTGGGCATGGTGGCATATGCCTGCAATCCCAGCTAATTGGGAGGCTGAGGCAGGAGAATTGCTTGAACCAGGGAGGTGAAGGTTGCAGTGAGTTGAGATTGTGCCATTGCACTCCAGCCTGGGCAACAAGAGCCAAACTCCGTCTCAAAAAAAAAAAAAAAAAAGGTAGTATTGAAGACATTTATGTTAAGTGAAATAATTAGCCAGGCACAGAAAGACAAATATCATATGCTGTCACTTATGTGTGGAATCTAAAAATGTTCAACTCATAGAATCAGAGAGTAGAATGATGGTTAACAGGGGACTGGGGATGGTGAAGGTTGGAAAGATGCTGGTCCAAGGATACAAAGTTTAAGTTAGCTAAGAGGAATAAGTCCAAGAGATCTGTTGATCTATAGGACTATAGTTAATAATAATGTATTATATCCTTGAAAATTGCTAAAAGTATATTTTAAGTGCTCTTACCACAAAAAATAATAAGTATGTGATGTAATGCACATGTTAACTTGACTTAGCCATCTATCATGTATACATATTTCAAAACATCATGGTGTACACAATAAATATACACAATTTTTGTCAATTCAGAAAATAAATGTTTTAAAAGGTAGTGTTATTGTAACTATGGTTTGTAACTACATTTTTTTCTGCATGTTTTAAGAGGCTAATACATTAAAAAACAATTATTAAGTTCTAGCCAACGCAATAAGACAAGAAAATGAAAATAAATATATACAGATTGGAAAGGAATAAAACTGCTTTTGTTTGTAGATGTCATGATTACTTATGCAGAAAATCTGAAAGAATTGACCAAAAAAATCTCCTAGAACTAATAAGTGATTATAGCAGGGTTGCAGGATACTAGGTTAATACACAATAGCTAATTACTTTCCTATATGCCAGCAAAGAGCAAGTGAAATTTAAAAGTAAAACCACAGTATCATTTACATTAACACCTCCAAATGAAATACTTATATATACTATAAAACAAAACAAAATAAAAACAGAAAATAATGTGTTAATGAGGATATGGAGAAATTGGAGCCTTGTGCACTGTTGGTGGGAATGTAAAATGATACAATCACTGTTGGTTTCACTGGGGAATTGTACTAAACAGTAAAAGAAGAACTAACACCAATCCTCCTGAAACTTTTTTTTTGAGACGGAGTCTTACTCTTGTTGCCCAGGCAGGAGTGCAGTGGTGCAATCTCGGCTCACTGCAACCTCTGCCTCCTGGGCTCAAGCGATTCTCCTGCCTCAGCCTGCCGAGTAGCTGGGATTACAGGCGCCCACCACCACACCCAGCTAATTTTTTTTTTTTTTTTGTATTTTTGGTAGAGACAAGGTTTCACCATGTTGACCTGGCTGGTCTCAAACTCCTGACTCCACCTGCCTCGGTCTCCCAAAGTGCTGGTATTATAAGCATGAGCCACCGCCCTCGGTCCTCCTGAAACTTAAAAAAAAAAAAATGAAGAGGTGGGAACACTTTGTAACTCATTCTATGAGGCCGGCATTACTGTGATACCAAAGTTAAAGGCACAAGAAAACTGCAGACCATTATCCCTTCTGGACACTGGTGTAAGAATTCTCAAGAAAATACTACTGACAAATCAAGTTCACCAGCATATATAAAGGATAATACACCACGACCACATGGTATTTACTCCTGGAGTGTGAAGACAGTTCAACATACAAATCCTGATCAATGTAATACACCACATTAACAGAACAAAGAAAAAGCCCATGATTATCTCAATTAGAGCAGAAAAAGCATTTACCAAAATTCAACATCCTTTCATAATAAAACACCCAACAAACTACAAATAAACAAAACGACCTCAACTTAATAAATGCCATATACTTAAAAAAAAAAGGTGAACATCACACTCAATGGTGAAGTACTGAAAACTTTTCCTGTAAAATCAGAAACAAGGCAAGGATGCCCACTTTTCCCACTTCTGTCAATATGCTGCTACTGGAAAGTTCTAGCTAGAACAATTAGGCAAGAAAAAGAAATACGTGGCATCCCAGTTGGAAAGGAAGAAGTAAAATTGTCACAGTTCACAGGTGATATCATATGTTAAAAAAACAGACAGACAAACAAAAAACAACAACAAAAAACTCTAAAGACTCCACAACAGCACTTGGGAAGCCCGAGGCGGGTGGATCACGAGGTCAGGAGATCAAGACCATCCTGGCTGATACGGTGAAACCCCATCTCTACTAAAAATACAAAAAATTAGCTGGGTACGGTTGTGGGTGCTTGTAGTCCCAGCTACTCGGGAGGGTGAGGCAGGAGAAGGGCGTGAACCTGGGAGGTGGAGCTTGCAGTGAGCAGAGATCATGCCACTGCACTCCAGCCCGGGCGACAGAGAGAGACTCCAACTCAAAAAAAAAAAAAAAAAAAAAAGACTCCACAAAATTATTAGAATAAAAACATTTAGTAAAGAAGCAGGATACAATGTCAACACATAACAATGAATTGAATTTCTATACAATAACACTGAACAATCAGAAGAGGAAGTAAGAAAAAGCAATCCCACTTAAAATATCATCAAAAAGAATAAAATACTTAGGAATTAACCAAGGAGTCAAAAGACTTGTATAACAGGCCGGGCACAGTGGCTCATGCCTGTAATCCTAGTACTTTGGGAGGCCAGGATGGGTGGATCACTTGAGGCCAGGAGTTCAAGACCAGCCTGGCAGCATGGTGAAAACCCATCTCTACTAAAAATGTAAAAATTAGCCAGGCATGGTGGTGCACGCCTGTAGTCCCAGCTGCTTGGGAGGCGGAGGAAGGAGAATTGCTTGTACAACAAACACCATAAAATACTGATGAAAGAAATTAAAGACATAAATAAAAAAATTCCATGTGCGTGGATTTAGAAGACAATATGTTACGATGTCAATCCAACCTAAAGTGATCTCCAGATTCAATTCAATCTCTATCAAAATCTTAATGATTTTTTTGCAGAAATAGAAAAGTCCATTTCAAAATTCATGTGGAATCTTAAGGGACCTCAAATATCCAAAGCAAGCTCGAAAAGGAAGGTAGAGAACTCGTACTTCTTCATTTCAAAACTTAACACAAAGCTACAGTAGTGAAAGCATTGTGGTACTGGCATAAAGACAGACCTATGAATCAATGGGATAGTATAGACAGCCTAAAAATAAACCCTCACATATATGGTGAAATGATATTTGACCAGGTTTCCAAGACCATTCAGTGGGGAAAGAACAGTCTTCAGCAAACAATGCTGGAAAACTGGAAATCCACATGCAAAATAATAAAATTTGATCCTTACCTAATACCATCTACAAAAACTAAGTCAAAATTGATAAAAGACCTTAATGTAAGACTTAAAACTGTAAAAATCTGAGAAGAAATATAGAACACAAAGTTTATGACATTGAATTTAACAATGATTCTATATGACACCAAAAATAGGAAACACAAGAAAAAACAGACAAAATAAACTTCATGAAAACATTTTAATTGTGCATCAAAGGGCACTAGCAATATAGTAAAAAGGTAATCTATAAAATGGGGAAAATATTTGAAAATCATATATCCATATATATGAATTTATATACACAGAAAACTCCTAAAACTGAGCAACTATAAAAAACAAATGATCCAATTCAAAACTGGGCAAAGGACTTCAATAAAAATTTCTTCAAAGAAAACATACAAATGGCCAATAAGCACATGCAAAGATGGTCAACATCAGTAATTTGAACATACAATGGGATCCCACTTCACAAGAACTAGGACGGTCACTATAAGAACAAAATAGGCTGGGCGTGGTGACTCACTCCTGTAATCCCAGCACTTTGGGAGGCTGAGGCAGGAAGATCATTTGAGGTCAGGAGTTTGAGACCAGCCTGACCAAATGATGATGGAGTGCTGCTGTGTACACTAAACTTTATGGCTTGGTGGGTCAAATAATGCCCAGTTCATGAAGGGCAGCTCAGGTCACACAGTAATTGGTAGCCCATGGTCAAGCACTGAGGTTCTACTAAGGCCCAGTAACAGGCCAAGAGCTGTCTCTCAAAAGAAGAATAGTTATCTGCAGATAATGGCAGGGTCTTGATCTAAAATCCTAAAGGCCTGCACTGCAATTCACCTATAGGAGCCTGTCAAAGACTCCATCAGCATTCCTGTCTGCCACTGAGACTTCAGGCAATACTGGATCGACTGGATCATATGGCCCCAGTGGCAGAGTGGCTTGCACAGCAGTATGGACCTCTTGCAGAGCCTTTTTCTATTGTGGGCCCTACTCAAAACTAGCAGCTTTTTGGGTCACTTGGTAAATTGGCTGGAGTAACAAACCCAAATAAGGAATAGGTTGCACCTAAAATCTAAATAGGCCCACTAGAGGTTACAATTCTTTCTTGGCTGTAGAGGGGGCCAAAGGCAACAACTTATCCTTCACTTTGGAAGGGCTATCTCAGCATGCCTCACACAACTGAACCCCTAGAAATTTAACTGAGATTGAACCCTCCAAATTTTAGTCAGGTTTATCTCCCACTCTTGGACACACAAATGTTTTATAAGTCTAGAGTAGTTGCCACTTCTCACTCACTAGGTCCAATCAGTACAATGTTGTTAAATCAAGTTTAGCCTAAACCTTCTTCCTTACATATTTTAACTTCAGTCTAAAGGTGTCTGTGTACATCATGAACTATAACCTAAATTGAGTTGTATGTAGACCATAGCCTACTCTCATGTCAATCAGCAAGTTTTGGCCAATCAAATGTGGCCAATTGTTCAAACTATGTTCAAATACGGGTAACACCGAGCTGTAACCAATTCAGCTGTTTCTGTACCTCACTCGATTTTCTGTGCACCACTTTCCTTTGTCCATAAAACTTTTTCTGCTACAGGGGTGCACTAGGGTCTGAGCCTACTCTGGCTCAAGGTGCTGCCCAATTCACAAATCATTCTTTACTCAATTAAAGTCTTTTAAATTTAATTTGGCTAAAGTTTTCCTTTTAACAATGTCATTAATGTAAAGGGGGCCAGTGTGATATCTTGTGGAAGGAAACAGTACACAAGATCTCTGCTAACTAAATTATGACATAGGGCTAGAGACTTGATGTATCACTGAGGTAACATAGTGAAGGTGTATTGCTGGCCATGCCAACTGAAATCAGACTGCTTCTGATGGGCCTTATGTATAGGGATGGAGAAAAATGCATTTGCCATATCAATAGCTGCCCACCAGGTACCAGGAGATGTGTCAATTTGCTCAAGCCATGAAACCATATCTACAGCAGCTCCAAGTGAATCACCATTTGGTTAAGCTGATAATCCACTTGTTCTCTAAAATCCATCCATCTTTTGCATAGGCTAAATAGGAGAGTTGAATGGGGATGTGGTGGGAATCACCACCCCTGCATCTTTCAAGTCGCTGATGGTGCCACTAATCTCTACAACCCTTCCAAGGATGTGGTATTGTTTGATTTACACTTTTCCAAGATAGAAGTAGTTTTAATGGCATCCACTTGGCTTTTATTACCATTAGAATCCTCACTCCACACACAGTTCAGGGAACCAAAGTAAGGATTATGCCAGTTGTTAAGCATGTCTACCTCCATTGTGCATTCTGGAACACCATAGGTCCATGTGTGTCAGACTATGCTGATTGCTGCTTTTACTCTGCTGGGTATTACAATAACTACATTCACTTTGCCTTTGTTACCTGAGTGTTGACCCTTGACCCCTGTCATCCTGAGATCCAATTACTCCCACTCTATTTACATTTTCCAACTGAATGGTTGTGGTTCCCTCTGTAAGGTCTGTCCTACAGAGAAGAGCAATCATGGAGCTCTTTCAGGATGCTAGGGCTTCCCTTACGAATTTATTTCTCAAAGTATTGGTGAAAGGTATGTCTTCTGGAACCACCCCGTGTGGTAAATAGGTCTTAAATGACAAATCCACTCTAACATTTTAACCTCCCTAACCCTTTTAATTCATTCCTCCATATTAAATTAAGAGAGATCAATCATCTCCAACCCACTCCTGGTGGGCCACTTTTTGACCCATGTTTCAGCCAACCAACCAAACTATTAGAGCCCTTTCTAACTCTCTGAGTTAGAAATAATATAATATTTCTGTAATATTAAATGCAGAATCTCTGCTTAGTGATCCCATATCTATACATTCAGCCTGATTTAACTTTATGTTTCTTCTACTATTCTCCCACACTCTTAATATTCATTCCCATATATGTTCCCCAGGTTTCTCCTTATATAAATCAGAAAACTCAAGTAGTTCTTTTGGAGTGTAGTGCACCTTCTCATGGGTCATACTTTATAACTCAAAGTAGGCCCTTTAGGGATGGCAGGGGTAGATTAGATCCTGAGGAGAACCAGCATTGTCTTGCATAGCAACTGCCTCAGAGGAAGCCATTACTATTTCCTCAGGATTAACTACCTCAGACTGACATAGAAATACTGAAACCACTGTGGGTGGCAAGGCTGCTACCACCAAAGGTGTGAAGATCTATGCCATTCAGGGTGGGGAGGCCACTTTCACTGGGATTGGGAAGGTTACTTTTGCTGTGGATGGAGAAACCTCTTCCACTAGCAAAGAAGATGCATCAGAATGTAGGGTCTCAATGTCTGTAGCTTTATCAGGCTCTTCCTACATATCCCCATTCCATCTTACAGGATCCCACTTTTTCTCAACCAATGCCATCACTTTAACAGTAGATATCACATGAGGCTGGGAGTTCAACTTGCTTTGTAATTCAGCCAATCACACAATGAGGTTCTGGGTTTGATTTTCAGGAATTTCAGCCCTGTGGCTACAGGAGATAATGATTTTTCACGGCACAACTACAAGTTTTTAAGTCATTTATACAGTGCACGAGCTGGAAATTCAAATCCCGAGCCCCTCCTTTTCTTTTACCACTTGGTCCTACATTAGAAGCACCAAACCAATGTCATTATATTTCTTATTTTCCATTTTCCAAAAATGTTCAAAAGTGTCATATACAGAGTCACTTAGCTCTTTGCTTCTTGTAAGTATTAGGAGTATCCAATGAAGATATTTTATATATCTGTAGAAACAGTTTACTCCATTGACTATGAGTACTTTCTGTTCCTCTAGAACCACTCTCAGTACCAAAATATTTTATTGGTCAGAGTTCTCTAGGGAAAGAGAACCACTGGAGATTGCACACACAAACACACACACGCACACATACACACACCCACACACACATTGGGAATTGGCTCACATGATTATGGAGGTTAAGAAGTCCCATGATCTGCCTTTTACATCTGGAGAAACAGAAAAGCCAATAGTGTATAGTAGTCCCCACTTATCTATGGGTTTTCCAAGACCCCCAGTGGCTGCCTGAAACTACAGAGTATGAAACCCTATATACACTATTTTTTTCCTATATATACATATTATAAAGTTTAATTTATAGATAGGCACAGCAAGAGATTAACCACAATAACATAAAATAGAACAAGGATAACAATACACCATAACAAAAGTTATGTGCTGTCTCTTACTCGCTGTCTCTAATACTCACCTATCTTCTTCGTGTTATGATGTGAGATTATAAAATTTCTGATGAAATTTCCAGAAATAAACAATTCATAAATTGTAAATTACACACTGCTCTGAATATCATGAATAACATGGGCATTGTGACATAAATGAAATTACCAGAAATAAGCAATTCGTAAGTTTTAAATTACATGCTGTTCTGAATATCACGATAAACTCTCACACTGTCCTGCTCTGTCCCACCCAATTGCAATTAGTCACTTAGCCATACAGGTTATTAGATCAACTGGCCCAGTATCACAATACTTGTATTTAAGTAATCCTTATTTTACTTAATAATGGCTCCAAAGTGCAAGAGTGATGATGTAATATTTTTGGATTTCAGTTGACTGCAGGTAGCTGAAACTTCAGAAAGCAAAACCATGCATAAGGGGGAACTACTGACATTTAGTCCATATGTAAAGGCCTGAGAACAAGAAGAGCTGATGTCCAAGAATAGAACAAGATGGATGTTTCTGCTCAAACAGAGAGAATGAATTCACCCTTTCAATGTTTGGTTCTATTCATGCCCTCAATGGACTGGATGATGCCTGCCCACACTGGTGAGGGCAATCTTCTTTGCTCAGTCTACTGATTTAATTGCTAATATTATCCAGTAACCCCCTCACAGACACACCCAGAAGTAATGTTTTACCAGCTAGCTAGGCATCCCTTAGCGCAGTCAAGTTAATACATAACATTAACTATCACATAAGGATTCTACCCAGTGTTAGGGGAAGCATGGACCTACCAACACCTTGGTTTTTTGTTTGAGACAGAGTCTCACTGTGTTGCCCAGGCTGGAGTGCAGTGGTGTGATCTTGGCTCACTGCAACCACTGCCTCCTGGGTTCAGGACATTCTCCTGCCTCAGCCTCCCGAATAGCTGGAACTACAGGCGTGTGCCACCACGCCTGGCTAATTTTTTGCATTTTTGTTTTTTAATAGAGACGGGGTTTCACCATGTTAGCCAGGATGGTCTCGATCTCCTGACCTTGTGATCTGCCCACCTGGGCTTCCCAAAGTGCTGGGATTACAGGCGTGCCTGGCCAACACCTTGGTTTTAAACTGCTAGCCTCCAGAACTGTCAGACAATAAATTTTTTTTTTTTTTTTTTTTTTTATTTATTTTGAGTCGGGAGTCTCGCTCTGTCCCCCAGGCTAGAGTACAATGGCACATCTCAGATCACTGCAAGCTCCGCCTCCCGGGTTCAGGCCATTCTCCTGCCTCAGCCTCCCAAGTAGCTAGGACTACAGGCGCCAGCCACCACGCCCGGCTAATTTTTTGTATTTTTAGTAGAGACAGGGTTTCACTGTGTTAGCCAGGATGGTCTTGATCTCCTGACCTCGTGATCCACCCGCCTCGGCCTCCCAAAGTGCTGGGATTACAGGCGTGAGCCACCAACGCCCAGCCAAATTCTTGTTGTTTTAAACTACCTAGTTTGTGGCACTTTGTTACAACAGCCCTGGGAAACAAATACACCTTCCTTGTTATCCACATGAAAAGATATTCTAGAGTCACTTTGTCTTATTTTAGTCAATAATTGGTAATTTCGCTTGGTTTAAACATTTTTTTACCCCAGTCCTAGAGTCAGTAATATCTCTGTAGAGCCATTATTCCTTGGAAAATAGTATTTCAAGATAATGATCTGGAAGCAAGAGGTGCTCCCAAATACTGGAGCACTGGACTGGTCATTGTTCGTTTTGGCTTTCTGGGGACAAATATATTTTATAAGATGAAACATTGAGTTTGGGTTGTTGTTGTTGTTAGGAAAAGATATTTCCTGCTCTTGACCTGGAATCAGAATCAGACATTTCTCCACAAAGCACTGGTCTTGAAATCTTATAATTTAGGTACCAAGTGTACTCATTACTACTGTGCTGGTCATTGTTTCTAGGCCTCTTCAGAGCCAGCAGGGAATTTTGACAAAATTCACCAAGATACTTGTAATTCAAATTCAGGACTACAGAATTTGTACTTATCCTCCTGTACCTTACATCTGCATCTTCTTTCTCCCATATGATAATGAGATTAGCATTATGAATCAGGAGACTGAGTAAATAAGATTGCCCTCAACAATGCAGGTAGGCCTTATCCAATCTATTGAGGGCCTGGTTCTCAAGAACAATTGGGATTAGATAATTAGAACATAATATAATTACTCATATTCTTTAACCCACATTTCACATAAAATTACCAAAATATATTTCCAAACATTATCACCAACAGTGCAAATACTAACAACACTTAAATTTTTTTGGACATTTCTTTTTATCCTTAAAAATATCCCACTATGGGTATCTAGTCAAATTATTGTGTTTGAAAGTCACTTGAAAAGTTCTTTGTGCGTTACATAATATCTGGTTAAGTTACTTAATTTTAGATTGGGGAATTGTTTTCAAAATTTAAGTTTTAAAACTAAGTAAAATATGTGTTTTCAGTCAAATCTAAAAAACAAAAGTACATTTAAAGAACTCTTTTTTTCCTGTCTTCTCCACACTCTTCTCTCCCAGTCCTTATAGGTAACCTTTACAGATATATACATATGGTTTATATTTCCTTTTCTTTTTTTTTTTTTTGAGAGGGCGTCATGCTGTCGCCCAGGCTGGAGTGCAGTGGTGTGACCTCAGATAACTGTAACTTCCACCTCCCTGGTTCAAGTGATTCTCCTGCCTCAGCCTCCCAAGTAGCTGGGATTTCAGATGCTTGCCACCGTGCCCAGTTAATTTTTATATTTTTAGTAGAGACAGTGTTTTACCATGTTGACCAGGCTGGTCTTGAACTTCTGACCTCAGGTGATCTGCCCTCCTTAGCCTCCCAAAGTGCTAGGATTACAGGTGTGAGCCACTGTGCCTGGCCATATTTCCTTTAAAAAAAAAAAAAAAAAGAAATAGTAAGCAAGTATATTACACACATTTTTGTATTTTCTCTTTTCTTAAATGGAGGCAAAGAATACTCTTCTACATCTAACTTTTTTCATTCAGCATTATATTCCAAAGATCATTCCATAGTTGGTACACACATATATATATATATATATATATTCCTTATTTCTTCTTCCAGCTGCATAGTACTCACCTGTGTGCATGTACTATAGTTTATTCAGCCAGCCTCCTTATATGGACATGTGGGACACGGACATATTATATAATCTTCTTATATAAAATATTTACTTTTTTGGGGGGTGGGATGGGTGTTAATGCAGTCCTACAATGAATAGTCTGGGGCTATTTTCTTATTTTTATAAGAAAAGATATATGTATCTGTGGGACAGAGTCCTAGATTTGGCATTGCTAGGTCAATGGGCAAATTCATTCATAACTTTTACTACACATAGTTGGGCACATGTGTAACTAAGCAATCTGATATATTTAATCAATAAATCAGCTTTCAGCTTAAGGAATCATCTCATTATATTAACATACAAAAATTATGCTGTGGGCCAGGCACGGTGGCTCACGCCTGTAATCCCAGCACTTTGGAAGGTCGAGGTAGGTGGATCACAAGGTCAGGAGTTCAAGACCAGCCTAGCCAAGATGGTGAAATCCCGTCTCTACTAAAAATACAAAAATTAGCAGGGCATGGTGGCAGGTGCCTGTAATCCCAGCTACTTGGGAGGCTGACGCAGGAGAATTGCTTGAATCCAGGGGGCGGAGGTTTCAGTGAGCTAAGGTCGAGCCACTGCACTCTAGCCTGGGCAACAGAGTGAGACTCCGTCTCAAAAAAAACCAAAAGCAAAAAAAGAACGCTGTGTACTTATAACCAGCTCAAGTCTGGCTGCTCATTGTTCAGAGGCTGAAAACATGAGAAGCGACGTGTAGTGAAAGGATAGCAACTTTATTCAAATATTAGCAGTTGGGGGATGGACAGGCTCATGCCTTTAACAGATCACTCCAACTTTTTGGGTTGAGTGAAGGGGTTTAAGAAGCAAAAAGATGTAGGAAATATGCAGGAGTAGTGCAGGAAGGTGTAGGTCTGTGTGCCTTCTTCTGAGGGCCATCTTCAGTGACTGCCTGCCTGGAGGCCCAGTTCACGTCATATGACCTCAGCTGGTAGTGCTGGGCTAATGGTTCCTAATCCCCCTTGAGCAGGAGGATTCTGCAGTTGGGGTCTCTCCCTCTAGTTTGTTTCAAAATTGGCCCCTGGAATTTTTAAGCAAGCACATCATTAAGATAAGTGAGCCCTGTTCTCAGAAGGGGCTGGTGGGAAAGGGACAAACAAAGTTTCAAAGTATGTTTCAAGGCTGAAAGCAAGCAAGAAAGAAAAAAAAAGTTTTAAAATGCATTGTGAGGCTGGGATGCTGTTGCATATTTACCACCTGAGTTATCAAAATTTGGCTAAGCTTCTTGTAAAGTAAGCATTGGCCACCGACATCATTATTAAAAAAAATTTTTTTTGAGACAGGGTCTCGCTCTGTCTCCCAGGCTGGAATACAGTGGTGCAGTCTTGGCTCACTGCAGCCTCCGCCTCCTGGGTTCAAATGATTCTTGTGCCTCAGCTTCCCGAGTAGTTGGGATTACAGGTATGTACCAGCATACCCAGCTAATTTTTGTATTTTTAGTAGAGATGGGTTTTCACCATGTTGGCCAGGCTGGTCTCAAACTTCTGACCTCAAGTGATCCACCCACCTCATCCTCCCAAAGTGCTGGGATTACTGACGTGAGCCACCACTCCCGACTGTTGTTGTTTGTTTGAGACAGTCTGTCTCCAGCTCTGGTGCCCCAGCACCACCTTGGTTCACTGCAACCTCTGCCTCCCAAGTAGCTGGGATTACAGGCACATGCCACCATACCCCACTAATTTTGAGCATTTCTAGTAGACACAGGGTTTCGCCATGTTGGCCAGGCTGGTCTTGAACTCCTGGCCTCAAGTGATCTGCCTGCCTCAGCCTCCCAAAGTGCTAGGATTACAGGCATGAACCACAACACGCAGCCATCATTATTCAAATGTAATGGTAGTGTTCTACAAAGTGAGTTAAGAACATCTTTCCCCAGCTTTGATGATACTGGTGTAGCTGTTACAGTTACCATTAATAATAAAACACCCACCAAATACTTGTCAGAGCACTTCCTAGTACCTTTGATCTTCCAACAACGATAGGTGATGGTGATTATTTCACCTTATTGACACACAGCGAATCATGGCACAATGTCACACAGTAATTTAGTGGCAAGAGTCAAACCTGATTCCACCAAAACTCCACATCAAGTTAACTTATTTTTGCTAAAAACTACAAACTGGTCTACACTTTGTTCTATAGAAAATAACTTAGAGCTGGTTGGTGTTTCAAGGCACGAAGTAGCAATTTCAAACTAAGTTACAACAGACAAAGACAATTTAAAAAGATTAAAAAAAATCTCTTCATCACATGTATAGAACTGATTTGTGTGGTCAGCAATTTCTTCTTATAGCCACCACCAAAAATTTGTGCATGTGAAAATTGGCAGTTTCTTTGAAAATGACAAAAACATAGGTGAAATCTGAATGCAGTATAATTTTTTTTTTGGTAGGACTGAAATATGTATGCTTTCAGCAGCTTAAATGAATGCTATGACTATGCACTACCCTTTAAAACAAGAACTTTCATTAAGATTAGTAAACTTGCTGGGCATAATGGCTTACAGCTGTAATCCCAGCACTTTGGGAGGCCAAGGCAGGTGGATCACCCAAGTTCAGGAGTTCGAAACCAGCCTGGCCAACAATGGTGAAACCTCGTCTCTACTAAAACTACAAAAATAAGCTGGCGTGGTGGCGTGAGTCTGTAATTCCAGTTACTTGGAAAGCTGAGGCAGGAGAATAACTTGAACCCATGAGGCAGAGGCTGCAGTAAGCCGAGATCACACCACTGCACTCCAGTCTGGATGACAGAGTGAGACTCTGTCAAAGAAAGAGAGAAAGAGAGAGAGAGAGAGAGAGAGAGAGAGAGAGAGAGAGAGAGAGAGCAAGAAAGAAGGACAAACAAAAAGAAATGATTAGTAAGCTCGAGGCATCTTTCTTCTTCAATTTTGTATCGTCCCAAAGTGCCCAATACTACTGAGCATGAGGACCTAAATAGGCTTCAAAACTAGTTTTGTTTTTTTCTTTCTTCACTATTTAAGAAAATGGAGTTTGATGGGAAGTCACGAGATTTTAGTTTAAACCAATTTCCACGATCTTTTTAGACTCTGTTCTTTCTTGGCATTGTTGCTAAAATAGTCATTTGGACAGTAAAATACTTAAATGTTTGGACATAGAAGGTTTGGTGTCATTTTGTGGACGGTATAGCAAAATTTATACATTGATTTTTTTCCCTTTTCTTCTCTTGTTTTACAGCTATCTACTGTTTAGGCTGCATATTAAAAGAAAGACGCAACATTTTATCTCCCAATATAAATCATTTTGAAGTTAAAAAAACACACACAAACATTCATCACAAAGAGAGGACTATTATGTATCTATCTAAGTACATGGCTGCTACAAAGTATGAGATCAAACAGCAAATCCTGTATAAATGTTTTATAGAGTAGAAAGAGCTGTTAAAGTTAGAAACATCATTCAAGCTGTAGGAGACCAACAATAAAAAGTTCAGATAGAAACAATTTACATATGATGCTAAATATAATCTTACTTGGGAGAAGTTTTCTCTCACAAATTTTCAGTTTTGTGAATTAAAAGGCTGCAGCTTCTAAGTATTCAGTCTTACAATTTTCGTGAAAGAACAGAAAATATTTCTTTCTGAAACTAAACTGGATGGCACACATATGTTGCAATGAAGGCATATAACAGCTGTTGAGGGACTGGGAAACCAATATATTGGAATGGAATCCATGATGGCTAGATGCCAGACACACAAGCAATCTAAGTTCCTGGGTAAATATTAACCAAGTGCTTAGGTCTTTTTGCAATCTAGGTGTAAAGAGAGAAGCCAACTCAGAGCCTCCAGGGAGTCTGATGGTCTTAAGGAGGCCAAGACTGGGTTTTCCGCCATTTTAATCCAGTTACTACATTCCATTATTTCAGATTAAATCTGTGAAGAGCAAACCTCATAGCTTCTCTTCCATGTCCTGTCTGCAGTGGTTTTAACTTTAACTGATGGCAAAACTACTCAACCATTTAGTCAAGAATACCAAGTAGTAGGGAAGAAAACTAGGTGGAAAGTGAATGATTGCAGGTGCAAAGCGTCTGGAAGTATGTATACAGGGAAGCAACAAACAGTCCTCTCAATACGTAGTAAAACTTACCAGGAATGGTATTGTTTAGTGTAACTTTTTGGCTTGTCACCTGAATATTAAATGAATTACAAATGTTGATAGAATCATAATTTTATATAATATACCAAGAATACTGATTTCCTGTGATTTTTTTCTTTAAGTGTCCCAGACCATGAAGCTGTACAGGAAACTGGGAAGCAACTAAGGGTTAAGAGGCGAACGGACTTGGCGTGAAAAGAAATCTCAGGGTTCATAGATATTCTCTACACCCATTCACAGTCCCCCATTTTCTGGGTATTCAAGGCCTCTGGTTTCTCTAATCCCTTTCTTCAAGTCTTGGCAGGATGCATTTTTTTCCCTCTCTGGTAATACGCTTTTGATATTTTTCAAATCCGGTTTCACCAGCACAGAACTTTGACATTTCGTTTTGCTTTGTCTCTGGAAGACAAACTCCCTCACTCATCCAAGCGACATTTCAAGTCCCTCAAAATTCCCAGGGACAAGAAAATTAGGTATTATGAATTCTGCCTTCCAAAGAGCATTCTCTGTTACGCTTGCAATGTCGATATAAAGGCAGGATTTGCTTGGGCAGAATAGGTCAAAAGCTTAGTGAATTGCACACGGAACACAGCCTGCTTGCTCTCTTAGAGCGAGAGGCCATGAGAGTTGCTGGGTCAAGGGCATGCATTTCAATGTGATCAGTCACTATACGTTGGCCATGCGGAGTCGCAGTATTTTGGCAATATTTTTAAAAACTAGGGAAAGTTACTGTGCTGTTATAATCCAAAGGCTGGTGGGGTTTTATTCCCCCTCGCATCTCCACTAGCGTGATAAATTATTTAAAGTACGTGGGCTAGTAGAGAACTAACCTCTGGGTAACTTAAGCCTAGTCTTCGTAGCCTACCCAGTGTGCAAACAAACGAATCATAGGTTACTAATTCTGGAATGTTAAAAGTGGGCCCAGATCGGCTTTTACTCCCTTTGGGAAATCCTACACAACTCTGCGCGCGAAAGACCCACCCTCGGTGAGGCGCGAAAGCCGAGAAGCTTAGAGTCAAAGCCTCGCTGACAAATCAAGAGATGACTCCGCATTTGAAACCTTCTCGAATAGGAACGCGCCAGAGGACGGAAGCTACGCCACGTGACCAATCCTACTCCGCGGCCATTCCTAGTGAGGCAGTAGGCACCGCCTCTGTCACATTTCCTAGCTCCTACAGCGCGGGACCGGGCGGAAACGTGCGACAAGAGGCGGTCCCACCTAACTTCGGAGTGTCACTAGAACTCGCGTCTTTTCCAGCAATGCTTTGCAAGTACTTCACCGCAAAGAACTGCCGCAGACTTCCGCCTGGGTGCTAACCACGTGATCACGCGAGCGTTGGAGAGGCGTAGGTCCGACTACACTACTTCACTCCCCGGGCTCAGCCAGCCCAGCACCCGCCACGGCGCGTGACAACGCGGCTCGCAGCGGCCTCCGCCCCGGCGCGCCTGCGCACGCGGCTCTCGCGGTGTCTCGCGCTCAGCCCCGCCCACATCTGCCCCCGCCCTTTCCGCCCCTCCCTCCCCCTTCACCCTGTTTCTCGGCGGCGGCGGCGGCGGCGGCTCGCGCAGCTTGTTGGCTCGCTATATAAAGGAGAGAAGCGGGCGGACCGGACGGCTGGAGCTGCAGCCGGTGGCGGCAGCGGCGGCGCAGGGAGCGGCGACCGGTGGTGGTTTCCCTCCTTGGCGCGGGGTGGGGAGCGGCCAACGCCCCCCGGACCCCTAAAGGGTCGTGGCTTTTTTTTTTAAGGCGATTCTCGAGGTTTTTAGCTGCGGGAGGAGTGCCCCCCTCCTCCTCTCTCCGCTCTCCCTTACTCCTTCAGGATTGATTTAAAATTTTTTTCCCCAATCTTGCGGTGATTTGGGTCACCCTCCGGGTGTTTTAGTTTTTTTTTTTTTTTTTTTGGTTTTGTTTTTATCTTGTTTTCTTGGGGTTGCCCCCTCTTGTTTGTGTTGTGTGTGGAAATGGCGAACTCGGCAAATACAAACACCGTGGTAAGGACGCAGGTGGGCGGGCGGGGGCTTGTTCAGGCGGCAGCAACGGCCGGCACGGGGCGGGGGCGGGGACGAGCGGCGGACTCCTGGCCTCGCTTTCAGCCGTCCGCGCGGCCGCCGCGCTTCCGCCTCGGGCGGATCGGGCCGGAGCGCGGGCGGCGGGCGCGGGGCGCGAGGGCTCGCGGCGCGGGGCAGGGCGCGCGGCGGCTGGCCGGCCGCTGGCGGGCCGGGCCGCGGAGGCGGTTGGGCCGGGCGGGCGTGCAGCCCCGGCCCCAGACCCGGCGCCGGGAGGAGAGGGCGGGAGGGGAGGCCGCTCTTTTTCCGCCCCCGAGGGCCGTCCGTGCTGGCTTGACGACGGGCTTTCCGAGCGGCCTGCAGAAAAAAACCGTGTCTGGGGACATCGGGCGAATCCCCGAGACCCACAGTGATCCACTTTAATGCAGTGGAAGAATAATGATTACTTTGGGGGTTACTTAGGTTTTTTCTGGCTGTTGTGCTTTGGGAACCTTCACTGGGGCCATTTTATGTTTTAAAAAAGGACGAAGGTTGGTTGAAAAGCACTTATCTCAGTTCCTTCCGAATGGGTAAAATGGCGAAGGGGAAGACCCCCATCGTATCTTCGACTAGCAGAAGCACCAAAACAAACAAAAAAAGCCTGCAGTGGTCCGAGTGTCCCCGCTTTCGCCTTGAAATTTACCTACTTCTTCCCGTTGGTCCCTTTTTGGTTACTTGCGATCACGTAGGTTTGCAAAAAGCAGTCACATAAATAACCTTTTCAGTCACCAACGCAATGTGATCACTAGTCCACCCAACTCTTATTTTTATGATGACAATAAAACACGTTTTTGCCCTGTCCCAAATGCCGCAGACCGGCCCGCGGCCGCCCGACACCGTACCGTTGGCGACTCGGGTCGATCCATCATGGCTGCGGCCGCTTACCCTGCTTTTCAGTCCCTGAGCCTTGTGGTCCTCCTCCCTTTGGCTGCCCTGTTTATATAGAGCCATTGCCGCTCTCTAATATAGACTCTGCCAGGATGGGAAGGTGCTTTTCAGTCCTACGTCACCGCCTCTCCATTTAAACACCAGATCCGGCTTTAAATAGTGAGAGCTGCTGAGAGCGGGGCTGGGAGGTGCGTGCTCCCGAGGCGAGAGCCAGGCGCGTGCAGAGCTCAATTTATTTCTAGGTCCTTTTTTCACGCTGTAATTTCTCACCCGTCGGGGGCTGCTTTCAGGGCCCCAAGTTTTGGTTTTGTTCCTAGCAGCAGCCAGGATTTGCCTTCTTTGTTTGCTAGGGGAAATATATCCGAATCGCTGACCCTTTTTATTTTGTTTACAGTTTTCAAAATTTATAATTTAAAACAAAGAGTTTTAGATCAGATGGTCTAGCCATTTTTCTTGTGTGCATTATTTTCGGGAATTTAAAAAACTGTTTTCTACATTGAAAGTGTTAGCTGCAGAGGACTCGGTTTTGGTAGTGTTTTGTTCAAGTATTCAGGAAATATGTTAGAAATATAGCTCCCAATATTTCATTATGTTTTCCTATAGTAAATATAAAAGACACGAGGCTTTTCAGAGAAATAGATAAGTACCTAAAGCTTCAGTATAGGACCATTTATGTGTAGGATAATCATGAGTAATTAGAGAGAAGAGACATGCTGCAAACTGGATTAAAAAAAATTCTAAGTAGAACTTTATTGCCTTGGATATTAACATGGGTATCCGGTGTAAAAATTATTCCAATTTATCTTCCAGCATTGCATCAGGGAATTAACATTTTTGAAGGAAACCTTCTAACAAATCACTTATTAATGCCACTAGTGGCCCTCTTATTTACCAGTTCTTAAGTTTGAAATAACCTGTTTTTTAAAAATCAGGACAAACCTAAATTGTATTTCGTGAAAGACAGAAACTTTGCCTCAAATATAGTGTAGAATTTTAAGTAATAATTTAGAAATTGCTTGTTTCAAATACTACCTATGTGCCCACATACTTTTCAAAAATTATCTTGAGGGCTTTTCAAATTGTGAACAATTCTGCTAAATTGCTCATTAGGCATGTATTTTGTGAAGAGTACACATGTCCCTTCTTTCAACTATAGAGCTTATGAAGCTGTTAAGTGGTCAAGTTGTGAGTTCATTAAGACACAAAAATAAAATCTTAAAGAATGATTCATTAAGTAGAGAGTACTAGAAGAAAGCAGATTTATACCTATACATGTCTGGATCTCCAAGCAAAAGGTTTTTAGAGGTAACTGACTTCAGAAACACCAAAACACCGTCTAGTTTACTGAAAAGCATACATATTGTCAATTTGAGATTGATACTCCCAATTTAAAATATATTGCCCTCCTAATGCCTTGATGAGTCATTATTGGTTAAAACACACACAAACTTTACAGAGATACTTTTGTAATTCAGTTAAGTCACTTTAGGCAAGATGATGTCCGTAGTCAGATATACTTTCCTTATATATAGAATTAGAATGTTAAAGTAGGGACTACAGAAATGTGCGTTTTACAGATGAACAAACTTCAAGAGGAGGATTTGGCAAAATAAAGCAGGTTAGTGAGTGAAACAGTAAAGCAAGAACCCAGATATTTGAATTGGTTTTCTTGTAATGAGAAGGATTAAATAGTTTTTAATGGTTGAGGTAAATTGTACTGACAAACTCATTTGTATTTTGTTTTCTGAGACAGGGTCTGGGCCTGTCACCCAGGCTGGAGGGCAGTGCTGCAATCTTGGCTCACTGCATCCTCTCCCTCCTGGGCTCAAGCCATCCTCCCACCTCAGCCTCCCAAGTAGCTGGGACTACGGGCACGTGCCACTATTCCTGGCTAATTTTTTGTATAGACTGAGTTTCACTATGTAACCCAGACTGGTCTTGAACTCCTGAGCTCAAGCAATCCTCCCAAAATGCTGGGATTATAGGTCATTGCAACCGGCGTCATTATTTGTAGTTTTCACAAGGCAAGGACACATTTTCTTAGCAGTTCCCCTGTGTCACAGTGTTGCTGATAGAGATGGTAGTGAAACACATATTTCTGTTTGAAGTTTGCTCATGAGAACAAACACTTGTTTTTTTTTTGGTAGCCATTTAACCTTAAGCAAGGTATGAAACACAAGTAATGAGAAAACATCTAAAAAGCTTGTTAACCATAACTCTCTGATAATGGGTAGGATTTATAACCTGGCAACTCTAGTTTTGTCAAGGCAGCTCTAGTTTTGTCATCTGACATGACGTCTTTTTGTCTTACAGGTTAAAAATAGGATGTGGATTGGGCTAATTGTTCTATCTCCCACCTTGTAGTTTTTAAAAAATTTTTTATTTTTTGAAAGTTCTTTCACATCTATTCTCATTTTGCCCATTTTACCATTCAACCTTCTAGAAGCCAGCTCCTTTACTTCCCGCTCCTCCTTCAAGTAATACCAACAGTGCTAATTGTAATAATAATAATAAACATTTAGAGGGTTTATGTTCATTATAATGTTTCATAGCATTATCTTGGCAGTAGTAGAGGAGAAATTCTGGGAAGGAAATCAGTGTACCATGTTTCTTTGGGACCTTGAGACCTGTCATTGTGGGTGTATGAGTAGTTTAATGGTATAGCTTGAAAGTACAGACTGGGTCACACAACAGAAGTTAGGTGATTTTTAAACCTAAATGTTCATTAGGTTGCAGATTATTACCAGGCAGATGACTCCCGGACATAAGGTTCTCCAAAGTCTAAGATTTAGTGGTGAGGTAGTAAAACATACAACAGAGTTCAAACCAAGCATGGAATAGTAGAAGCCAGACATAAGCAACCCCTGAAGCTGTTATTGAACATTACATTAGGTATTTTGACTATAACATAGGAAATTATAATTGAAAATTGTATGGATCTTGTAGGCATAGGGACCATCTGTTTATGAATTGCATTAATCTTAAAATTTTTATTAAAGTATGCAGTCATCAAATCCAGTTTATGGCAAATGATGGTGGTCGTTATCTTTAAATTCATATGTAGTTAGTTGGCAAAATGACTATTATATCTGTTTTGAATATTTGTTTTGAATTATACATTGTAACCTGTGAAAAACTGTCTTTATCAAGTCTTTTATTTTTCCTTTAAAGCCTAAATTATACAGATCTGTGATTGAAGATGTCATTAATGATGTGAGAGACATCTTTCTGGACGATGGAGTGGATGAACAAGTACTGATGGAACTAAAAACTGTGAGTTTGTCTTTTAAAATATTCCTACTTTTTCACCCCAAATCATTTTCTTTAGTCAGAGATGAATCTGTAATTTTTCTGTAGGGTGAACGTATAGTTTAGTGAAGTGTGCTGGTTTTAAATCCCAACTGTACCATGCATTCTTCCTCTGACCTTAGGCAAGCTGCATTTATATTTCAGTTTCTTTATATGTAAGATGGAAATTGGTAGTATTTACCTTATAGGTTTGTTTTGAGGATTAAATGGAATAACCATATAAAATCTTAGCACAATGCCTGATAGTAGCATTAGCAGTTATTATTGGATAGTTAACATTCTCCATTTTATGGTCTAATTACTTGACATGCCTGGAAGAGTTTTCTTGCTTTCTTTTTTCTTTTCTTTTTTTGAGACAGGGTCGGGCTCTGTCGCCCAGCTGGAGTGCAGTGGCACAATCTGGACTTACTGCAACCTCCGCCTCCCAGGCTCAGACCATCCTCCCACCTCTGGGACTACAGGCACATGCCAGCATGCCTGGCTAATTTTTGTATTTTTGGTAGGGATGGTTTTCACCATGTTGTCAAGGCTGCTTTCGAACTCCTGGCTGCAAGTGATCCTCCCGCCTCGGCCTCCCAAAGTGCTAGGAGTATGGGCGTGAGACACAGTGCCCAGCCTTAATTTTGCCTTTTTTTAATGGTCTTAATGTACCTGTATTCTAAGTGTGTTTTAAGTTGTAGGGATTAAGTGGTTGATAAAAGAATTTTAGGTTCTTGAAGTAGACCCTTTATGTAGGCCAAATGTTTTAAATATATTTTACATTAAGAGCTGGTTTTCTGTATCTTGGATTTAAGCAGAAATATTTAGTTTTTTTTATTGGCAGTTGTGTTTTCCTTGCAGTGTAATGACTCATGAAATTGTGGAATATTTTTGCCCTGTTGGTTAGAATAGTGGTTCTCAAGGTATATAGTTCATGGAGTCCTGGGTTCTCCCCAGGGGTTCTTTCCAGGGGTCCACAAGGTTGACTAAATGCTCAAGTCTGGAAAATCATAGTTTGCCTTCATTCTTTCAAGTAAAAGTTGTATTCTATGAGAGAAGTGACCAGTTAAATTCACAACTCCAGTGCACAGATGCTTTTCCTTGAGATAACTGTAAATAAGCAGCAGAAATGCTGTATGCATACTTCTCATTTCTGAATATTAAAAAGATGTGGACTCAGTGTTGATACTAAGAAATTTGATTGTTTGATATTCTGTAATGAAGTGTGTTTACACTTGAAAGATCTGTATAATTCATTGAACTTGTATTTTCTGAATGTCCAATGCATAATGTTGGAAAATTCGTTCAAAATGCAAGATGAATTAATGAAATTTAACAGTATGAAAAGTTCATAGTTATATGGTTTCATATTCTGCATTGTAACTAACTTGTAAGAAACTATCACTTAAAAGTACCTTTTCTTTTCCTAACTACTTAACTGTGGGAAGGCAGATTTTCTTTGTATACCTCAACCAAAACAAAGTGAAAACACGGGCAGATATGAGAATCTAGCTATTTTCCTTTAAGTTGTTTGTCATTCTCACTCAATTTTATTTACTAAAATATGACTATTTTCAGAAAACTGTTATTTATGTTAACATATAATGGATCCATTATTTCTAAACAAATTAGTAAACATTAAAAATGTGTTATAATTTCTGTTACTATAAATACAGGTGGGTATAATTCACATACAGAAAAGCTCTTTGAGGGTCTCAGTAATTTTTAAAGTGATAAAGCATCCTGAGATGAAAAGAGTTTTAGAACTGCTGGTTTAGAAGTTGAGTATTAAGCTCCTTTAAGTCTATGTACAAATAAATAATCACAATTAATAAATGTTAAGCAACATTTGTTGTGGTCTCATTTATCCAACATAGGTGTGGAGGCTGCAGCTTGGCAACCAGTTTATTTTATGTAAAGCAAATCTCACCTTGATTGTGGTGATGAAGTAGGTCTTGATGTATTTATTAATAGATATCTGCAGGAAACTTCTCTAGAATTTTCAATAAGAATATTCCTGTGTGAGGAGTTTAAGACCAGCCTGGCCAACATGGTGAAACCCCATCTCTACTAAAAATACAAAAATCAGCTGGGCATGGTGGTACGTGCCTGTAATCCCAGCTATTGGGGAGGCTGAGGCAGGAGAATGGCTTGAACCCAGGAGCTGGAGGTTGCAGTGAGCCGAGATCGTGCCACTACACTCCAGCCTGGGTGACAGAGCAAGACTCTGTCTCGGAAAAAAAACAAAAACAAGAATATACCTGTGTGAGGTAAGAAAAATATATAGGTTGAAACAGATAAGCAAATATGTATTTACCTTGAAAAAAATGTAAGGGTTACTAATAGTGAAGAGTAGGTATCTAAAAATGCAAGTGTAAGAGTGCTAATTCTGAGACATGAGTTGGAAGAAGAACAATATAACTTGTTCAAGTAGCATGAAGTAACTGAGGGATGTGAATAATAAAACAAGCTTATTTTGATTCCTTAGTGTAACATGGAATGAGTTTTTTGCAATTTATGTTATACTTTTATAATGGTTGTCCTTGTAGTTTTGTGACCTTGTATAGAAAATGCAGCATTTTTAGGTGTAGAAAATCAGTTCTAAAGATGTTAGGTAATTTTCTCTAGGTCAAATTCTAGTGGTCAGTCTGGGTTGTTACCTACTCTTCCTTTTCACAATGAAAATCCAGAGAATTTATTTTTCCTATCTTTAACAGTAGAATCGAGACGTCGTCTTGAAGAGAATGAGCTATCTTTGGAACTAAATGTTTCCACCTCCATTTTTATTATATATGACTTTTTTGGTACATATTTTATGGGTAACACACTGATTTTTAGTTTAATACTTAGTTTTTAATGACAAAAAATGTGACCTACTCAACTTTGAATCCCCAGCTTCTACCGCAATGTCTGGGCATATGTGGTTGGCATTCAGTAAGCATTTGATTGAACTGTTTGATAACAGATATGGCACCTGAATCTAACTGAACAAAATAGTGTAATATTCTTGTTGTTTTTAAATGGGCCATACTCTTCTATCTGGGTTGTATTGAAGTTAAAAATAAAACTGTTAGACTAAAATGAGTTTATTTTAATTCTCTGCACTGAATTTCTTCAGGATCTCATTAGAATTTCTAGAATATGCCCTAGATTTAACAGCTGGACAGCCAGCATTGTCCAATAGAACTTTCTGCAGTGATGGAAGTGTTCTATATCTGTGCTCTTCAGTAGGGTAGCCACTATCCACATGTGCTTATTAAGCGCTCAAAATGTGGTTGGTGGAACTGAGCAACTGAATTTTTATTAATCTAAACCTAAATCACTACATATGGCTTGTTGCTGCCATATTGGACTGCTCAGGTTTAGACATTCTTGCTTAATAAAACGAAGTTTAATTTCATATTTTATGGTTTAGAAACACTGGCATTATTAGCTCTAGCCCCTCTCTCCACTTTTTGGGGCCATTTTACAAACTTATCAAAAGCTTGTATAAGGCTATAAAGGAGGCAGTGGTGAATTAGATTGAGGACAAAGATGAATGATAATGCATGTAATTTGAGAGTTAATGAGGTAATGCAGAAAGGGAGATGATAAGAATATTTCAACCCAGTCGTTGAGGTTATCTCTTGAACCACTGTGGGCCTACTTTAATGTGTAAACTATGAGAGGTAGAAAAAACACAATAAAATACAGTCCTGGTTTTCAATAAATCTATATTTGAATATAAATGTGTTTTGGATTGATGAGTGTCTATGGGTGGGAATGACAGTGTAGAAATTCTCTTCAAAGTGAATGATAAAATCAGCCGGATTTCTAGATTTTCCGACCTGCCTATGTCCAGACATCAAGTACTGTGGGAAATATAAAACATTTTTTCTCTTTTTAATAAAACAAATAAAATGAGAAGAGTTGCCTCAATTGGAAGTATATCTGAAATTCAGTTTATCTGCCTCTGGTTCAGATTTCTCAACATTGGCATTATTGACATTTTGCACCAGTTAATTCTTTGCAGGGGCTGTACTATTAATTGTAGGATGTTAGCAGCACAATTGGCCTCTGCCCACTAGATGCCAGTAGCACCCTTCAGTTGTAACCAAAAATGTCTCTAGACATTGCCAGATGTCGCTGGGGGGCAAAATCACCTCTGGCTGAGAACCACTATTCTAAATATACTCTAGCTGTATACATAAAAAGTACTTGATATACTCTAATTATATATAAATATTTGGACCATAAGTTGAATAATAATCTACTATTTCATTTCATTTACTCTTAGGGAAAGCTCTGTTTCTCCAGCATTGTTTCTTGGGAACCCAGAAATGTAATATATTTTATCCAGGAGCTGGATGTTTTGTGAAAGTAGGAGAATCCTTCAGAATTTCTAGCTCACCATGTTGCCAGGTTTAGCCACCTAACCTCTGGGCTTGTGGTGTGAGGGGCTGCAATGCAGGTCTCTGATATGGCCTGGAGACATTTTCTCCATGGTCTTGGGGATTAACAGTAGGGAAGCAGTAAGGGGATTAACTTGGGGAGCAGTAAGTCCCCTCATCCGTAAAATCTCATGATTTTATATTCCAAGTAGACTTGGAATGTGCTTTGACAAAGTCATTTAGCTAATAAATGATAGAGCCACGAACCTAGCCCTTTTGCATCCATGTGACATATACAGTACTTAGCAGTAGGAAGGAAGGTAAGAGAGTTTTGTCTAGATCTTGGGTTGTTGGTGGGTGGCACCTGAGATGGTTTTGAGGGTTGGTGACCTGCTCTGATAGCAGCAGTCCAGTTTAGAGACTAGGAATTTGAACTAGTACTGGGATTAAAGGGAGGCAAGTGAGGGTCCTGGGGTGCAGAATACAAAGAGACATTCACTCTCTAGCCCTGACTGGGTCATTGGAGTCAGACCACCTGGTTTATATCCCTATTCTGTCTGCTATTAGTTAGAGTGATCTTGGATAAGCTACCTAACTTCTTTCTCATCAGATTCTTTTTCTGTAAAAGAAGATAATAATAATATCTATCTTACAGGATTTTTGTGAAAAAACTAGTCTGTACATGTTTTTATAAAGTACACAGAATTTAGTAAGTTTTAGTTACTAGTCTGGTTAACACGATATACAAATGTACACCTGAATCATTTTGGGTACAGATGAATTTTCTCCATCTAATTTCAGATAACCTTGCAAAGATTAGTATTCCTGATTGTTTTCAATACTGTATTAGTGGCTGCGTGCGGTGGCTCATGCCTGTAATTATAGCACTTTGGGAGGCCGAGGTGGGCAAATCACTTGTGGTCAGGAGTTTGAGACTAGCCTGGCCAACATGGTGAAACCCCGTCTCTACTAAAAATACAAAAATTAGCCGGGCGTGGTGACACGTGCTTGTAATCCCAGCCACTGGGGAGGCTGAGGCAGGAGAATTGCTTGAACCCAGGAGGCAGAGGTTGCAGTGAGCCGAGATCGCGCCTTTGCACTCCAGCCTGGACAACAAAGTGACACTCCACATCAAAAAAAAAAAAAAAAAGAAAGAGAAATATGCTAGTATGATTACTATTGCTAAAATAGTGTTTCATTGTTTATTTTATTTATTTTATTTTCATTATGTTGGTCAGGCTGGTCTTCAACTCCTGGCCTCATGATCTTTCACTTCAGCCTCCCCAAGTGCTGGGTTTACAGGCATGAGCCTCCACGCCCAGCCTCATTGTTTATTTTAATTTTAAACAGTTTATATCTAATATTTTGATAAAGATTGTGTGAAAATGGAATTGTAGAGAAACTATAAACATTAAATTAATTTGAACTTTATGGTAATTGGCATCATAAGCTTAATACAAAGTACTTGTATGATACTCTTTTTGCATGTCTTACATTACCTAGAACCAGTATTATAGTACTTGGTAAATAATGATTTTCAGTAGATTATCCGTCTCTCCCAAAGCTGTTGGAAATGTGTGGGGCCATGTTCAACATTTCATGAGGATTTTTGGCGTTTACTAGACAGCAGCCAGGAATGTTGCAATTCCTGCATATTTCTTGTGGGACCATTCTGTGTGATAAAGAATTGTCCTGCCCAAAATGTCAGTAGCATCCTTACATAGGAACAGTATTCTAGAAGACAATAGTTTTGTTTTCCCTCTTTGAAGTTAGATCCTGAATAAGACAGTTGCTGCCTAGAAGATATTCATAGTTTGATAGAAGTGGTAGACTTTGTGTGGTAAGTACAAAATAGAAGTATCTCTTATGCATAGAGACAGTGAGTGATGGCTTTTCTTTGAGGCTGTTGAGACTTTGGCATTTGTCTTATATAGGGAATTGTGGGAGAAAACTGCTGATCATAAGGAATAGTCCATTAAGGTTACATATGATACATTCAGGGACCTCCAAGTAATTTGGTACTGTGAGAAAATAGAGTTCAAGTTGTAGTAGCAATTGGTGTATGATAACATGCTATACTAAGGAGCTTGGTCTTTAGAGTGAGGATTATCTGGGGTACTAGTTAAAATGCAGATTTTTGGATTTTCCAGAGAGTCTGGCTTGATAGGGGTAGTAAAATGAGACCTAGGAATCTTTTGCAAATAAGTATTCCAGGTTGTTAGATGGTGTATTAGTTAGTTTTCACACTGCTAATAAGGACATATACACACTGCTGATAAAGACATACCAGAAACTGGGAACAAAAAAAGGTTTAATTGAACTTACAGTTCCACATGGCTGGGTAGGCCTCAGAATCATAGTGGGAAGTGAAAGGCTCTTCTTACTTGGCAGCAACAAGAGAAAATGAGGAAGAAGCAAAAGCGGAAACCCCTGATAAACTCATCAGATCTCGTGAGACTTACTCACTATCACAAGAATAGTATGGGAAAGACCGGGCCCTTTGATTCAGTTACCTCACCGCTGAGTCCCTCCCACAACATGTGGGAATTCTGGGAGATAAAATTCAAGTTGAGATTTTGGTGGCGACATAGCCAAACCATATTCTGTCCCTGGCCCTCCGAATCTCATGTCCTCGTATTTCAGAACCAATCATACCTTCCCAGCAGTCCCTCAAAGTCTTAACTCATTTCAGCATTAACACAAATGTCCACAGTTTGGAGTCTCATCTGAGACAAGGCAAGTCCCTTCTGCCTATGAGCCTGTAAAACCAAAAGCAAGCTAGTTACTTCCTAGATACAATGGGGGTACAGTTATTGGGTAAATAAAGCTGTTCCAAATGGGAGAAAGAAATTGGCCAAAACAAAGGGGTTACAGGGCCCATGCAAGTCCAGAAATCCAGCAGGGCAGTCTTACGTTAAAACTCCAAAATGATCTCCTTTGACTCCAGGTCTCACATCCAGGTCATGCTGATGCAAGAGGTGGGTTCCCATGGTTTTGGGCAGCTCCACCCTTGTGGCTTTGCAGGGTAGTCTTGCTTCCAGTTGCTTTCACGGGCTGACATTGAGTGCGACTTTTCCAGGAGCACGGTGCAAACTGTTGGTGGGTCTGCCATTCTGGGATCTAGAGGACTGTGGCCCTCTTCTCACAGCTCCACTAGGCAGTGCCCTAGTAGGGACTCTGTGTAGGGACTCTGTGTAGGGCCTCCGACCCCGCATTTCTCTTCTGCACTGCCCTAGCAGAGGTTCTCCATGAGGGCTCTGCCTCTGCAGCAGCAGACTTTTGCTTGGCCATCCAGGCGTTTCCATACATCTTCTGAAATCTAGGTGAAAGTTCCCAAACCTCAATTCTTGACTTCTGTGCACCCGCAGGCTCAACACCACATGGATGCTGCCAAGGTTTGGGGCTTCCACGCTCTGAAGCCACAGCCTGAGCTTTATGTTGGCCCCTTTCAGCTGGAGTGGCTGGGATACAGGGCACCAAGTCCCTAGGCTGCACACAGCATGGGAACCCTGGGCCTGGCCAGTGAAACCACTTTTTCCTTCTGGGTCTCTGGGCCGGTCATGGGAGGGGCTGCAGTGAAGGTCTCTGATGTGGCCTAAAGACATTTTCCCCATGGTCTTGGAGATTAACATTAGGCTCCTTGCTACTTATGCAAATTTCTGTAGCCAGCTTGAATTTCTCCTCAGAAAATGGCTTTTTCTTTTCCACTGCATTGCCAGGCTGCAAATTTTCTGAACTTCTATGCTGTGTTTCCGTTCTAAAACGGAATGCTTTTAACAGCACCCAAGTCACCTTTTGAATGCTTTTCTGCTTGGAAATTTCTTCTGTCACATAACCTAAATCATCTCTCAAGTTCAAAGTTCTGCAAATCTCTAGGGCAGGGGCAAAATGCTACCACTCTCTTTGCTAAAACAGAACAAGGGTCACCTTTGCTCCATTTGCTAACAAATTCCTCATCTCCATCTGAGATCACCTCAGCCTGGACCGTGTTCATATCACTATCAGCATTTCCGTCAAAGCCATTCAGCAAGTCTCTAGGAAGTTTCAGACTTTCCCACATTTTCCTGTCTTCTTCTGAGCTGCCCAAACCATTCCAACCTCTGCCTGTTACACAGTTCCAAAGTCGCTTCCATATTTTCAGGTATCTTTTCAGCAATGCCCCACTCTATTAGTACCAGTTTACTATATTAGTTTGTTTTCATGCTGCTAATAAAGACATACCCAAAACTGGGAACAAAGAAAGGTTTAATTGGACTTACAGTTCCACATGGCTGGGGAGGCCTCAAAATCATGGCAGTAGGTAAAAGGCTCTTCTTATGTGTTGGCAGCAAAAGAAAATGAGGAACAAGGAAGAGCGAAAACACCTGATAAACCCATCAGGTCTCCTGAGAATAGCATGGGAAAGACCAGCCCCCATGGTTCAGTTACCCGTCCCTCCCACAGCACATGGGAATTCTGGGAGATACAATTCAAGTTGAGATTTTGGTGGGAACACAGCCAAACCATATCAGGTAGGTAGGTAGGTAGGTAGGTAGGTAGGTAAATAAATTACTTTACTCTGTGGTTCCAGTTTTTAAACAGAGGATAGCATATTTATAAATTTAAAAAAATTCACCTTGATAACAGTATAGAACAGTGTTTCTCAAACTTCTTGACTAGGACTCTCCTTAAGAAGTAATAGTATTTAACATTTTGAATAAATATATGCACAAGTATATGAGTGTATGACAAATCTGCAAAAGTTTTTTCTCAGTACAGCACAGTGATTTTTTCTTTCAATTTTATTTTGTTTACAAAAAACATTCTTAGGGGAGAGAGGGAGGGAGAAGGAGAAAGGAAAGGGAGAGAGGGACAGGGAAGAGGAGAGAAAGAGGAAACAGAAGGAGAGAGGGCTACAAAGAAAATTCTAAATTGACTTTGAATCACTAGTGGGTTGCAGTCCTCAGTTTGAAAAACATCAGTTTAGATTTTAAAACAGTTCTCACTTTAGCATCCATCAGAATAACCTGAATGAACAGTTTGTTAAATTAGATTTCTGGTTTTACCCCCAGAGCTGCTGATTCAGTATTTTTAACAAGTATCCAGGTGATGCTGATGTTGGGTCTAGAACCGCATCTTGAGGATCACTGATTTATAGAGGATAGACTGGAAGGGCAAGCGTACACTGGAATGTCTGCTCTGTAAGGTCAAGCATATTTCTCAGGTTTGTTCACAGTGTCTTCTCAATGCCTGAACAGTGTTTGGCATATAGGACATAATTATTTGTGGACTGTATGGCTTGATGCAGGAAACTCAAGCGCTCAGTCACTACGTTACTACTATTTGCAGTACTGCTGGGCAGAAAGGACCAGGGCCGTGTCATAGAGATACATTGGAACAGTGAATCAGAATAGACGGTAATGGTGGGCTGTTGGGGTGGATTGTGACTCCTAGGTCATTTACACGGGAGTCTAGGTGAGTCATGGTGCCCAGTACTTAGCCACACATAATGTGTATTCTTTAATATTTGCCATTATCATAGGAGCTTCGTTGAAGTGATGGGTCTAGATTGCTGTGGGTAAACCAATTGGAGGTGATAAAAGTGAAGCATAAAATTTAGAAAATTACAATTTAAAACACTTTTTAAACAAAGCATTAATAAGACTTTTTTTACCTTGATTTTTGGCTCACAAGAAACAGACTTTGTTTTGTTTTGGAAGAGAGGAGAAGATGTAGAAGGTTTGGGTGATAACAGACTGTTTGGAAGCCTTACTATATATAATACATTAGTCATAATGTGTTTTATTTAGCATGTGAGTATCTATTTTGATGGTGCGCTATGCTGGATGCCCACTTTACAGAGATGAATCAGACACAACATGGGTTCTCAAAAAGTAGTGCTTGTTACTACGGGAAGAAGCTAGCTGTCTTTCGCCTGGGATTAGCAGAGACTTAAATTTATTCACTGGAAGTGAGTTTAGAAGTAATCTAATCTGATTGGTTCCCCTTTTGGGTAAAGAAGATGCCTAAGACAAGCCTGTAATCTCAGCACTTTGGGAGGCCGAGACGGGCGGATCACGAGGTCAGGAGATCGAGACCATCCTGGCTAACACGGTGAAACTCCATCTCTACTAAAAAAATACAAAAAACTAGCCAGGCGAGGTGGCAGGCGAATGTAGTCCCAGCTACTCGGGAGGCTGAGGCAGGAGAATGGCGTAAACCTGGGAGGCGGAGCTTGCAGTGAGCTGAGATCCGGCCACTCCCCCCCAGCCCCGGCGACAGAGCGGGACTCTGTTTCAAAAAAAAAAAGAAGCCTAAGAAAGATAAATGATTAGGTTACATAAGTGGCCAAACCAGGACTAACTGGGTTCTTGACTTATGGTATAAGGCTTTATTAAACAGTTAATGCCACCACCATTGCCACCAATAATAATATATTTTGATCACCAATTTTATGTAACACTGATAATTGTTTTACATAGATATGCCATTTAATCCTCTCAACAACCAGTGAGATAGATCTTGTTACCATCTCTCTAAGAATAGACTTCAGGTAAATCTAAATACCGTGCCTGCCAGTGGGATTCCCTAGGAAATTGACGTTAATATTTGCTTTTTCAGTAAGCCATTAGAGATTTAGTGGAATTGTTACTAGCATCAAGACAACAAATCTAGAATGTCTGGAATGATTGAAAGGGTCAGGAGATTATAAAAAATCTCTACGGCGTATGACCAGGCATGTTGGCTCATGCCTGTAATCTCAGCTCTTTGGGAGGCCAAGCCGGGCAGATTGCTTGAGCCCAGGAGTTCGAGACCAGCTCGGGCAGCATAGTGAGATCTTGTCTCTATTTCTTAAATAAAAAATAATAATAAAAAAATAAAAAACTCTCTGTGAGTATGGCAAAGGGACGTTCTTGAAGAATCTGATAGAAGCTTAAGGTCTCAATTAGGCAAAGGATCTGATAGAAGCTTAGGGTCAATTAGGCAGTATCCCAAGAGCAAATCTTGGAAGAGAAGACAAAGTATGTATAGAGCCTTGTGTGCGGAATGATTGAATGAAGTTTTATTTGCATTTTCAGGGAATAGTTTGTGACTTTTTGGCTAGTTTCTTATAAGGCTAAGGCTCCAGAATGAACACTAAACCTGGTAGAGAGGAAATGTGTTAGGTAGAAGAATGAAATCGTTGCACATGTTTTCTTTTCTTTCTTTTGTCCATTCTGATTTTCCCATCATAGAACCTAAGGTGAAATGAGAAAATAGAAATGGCTGAACAGAAAAGGATTGCCAATTGGCATAATGGAAGAAGGAAGGACATTTCAAGAAGTGTTGGGATAACTACTAAGACCTTCAGGCATCGCCGGTTCTTTTTCTTTCTGTAGGATTGGACAGGTGGAAAGTTAGGCTTTTCTTCTTTGGGGGATTATCTCTGTTTCTTACTGTTCTAAATGAATTTATATTTTGTATGTTATTTGAGAATTTATGTTTTTTATGTTGAAGCAGAAAATTTTATATTTTGTATTTTATAAGGAAAAGTTCCATATAAAAATAGTTTAGTAATGATTTTGATATTATAAAGGATAATCTTTGATTACTAAAGAAGTAGCTTATATGAAACTCATTGCTAAATAATAGCTGCTGATTAAGGAATTACTATAGAAAGTTTACTGAAGATAGAAAAAGAAACAAAATCTCCAGTACTCCGATGTGGCAAAAATGAGGTTTGATACTTTAAAATTTTGTTTTGTTATTTACACTTGGGTTAGAATTATAGATTTGTTGTATTTCTGTGTCTGTATCAGTTTTTAAAATGGAATAACTTTATAAAGAGATTAATAAAACTGTTGTGTTCGTCTGTCCAGAGTTATTTTTCACTTAGAAATCTTTAATGTTCTTTGCCTTAGTTATGGGAAAACAAACTAATGCAGTCCAGGGCAGTAGATGGATTTCATTCAGAAGAGCAGCAGCTTCTACTGCAAGTTCAACAGCAGCATCAACCCCAGCAGCAGCAGCATCACCACCATCACCATCATCAGCAAGCTCAGCCTCAGCAGACGGTACCTCAGCAAGCGCAGACCCAGCAGGTCCTTATTCCTGCATCACAGCAAGGTGAGACTGGATTTGTTTTCCTACTTATGACTTGGAAATTAAGTTTGTCATTATGAAAGAAGAGAAATATTCTACATGTCTTGGATCTTGTCTTTTAAGGGGCGCATGGAGAACCTAAAAATAAACAAACACAAACTCCTATGTTGATTTCGGGCTTTTTTTCCCCTTTCTCTTGGCTGAGGGGTGTGGGTGTATGTAAATGTATATAAATTTGTATAAAATGTAGGTTGTATATGTAGAGTAATGGTAGACAGGTAATTTACTAATTGAAAGCCTAAGTTGTATTACTGTTTAGTTTTGAAAAGGCTATGTAGTGATGGATTTCCTAAAATAAGTTAAACCTAAAAGGTTTATTTACTAAGGGCTCTATTATTTTATATGGTAAAATAGTTATTTGCTTTCTCTGTGAAACATGTTCTTTCAGAGACATGTTTCAGATTAGTTTTTAAAATATATCTTAAATTCTAGAGTTTTTTGTATACTTTGGCAATCTGAAAATTCAGTTCCGTAGTAATTTATGTAAGCCTAAATGGACTAAATTAGATTTATTATAAGTTAAGCGTGGATATATAACATATCTTAATTTATATTTCTTGGATTAAAGCTAAGAAAAAGCAAATATTCGTAGACTGTGTCCATAGTGCTTTGTACTCTGCAAGTCATTTTATAGATACTGTTTCATTGGCACCTTATAAGGGCTTTGTAAAATAGCCCTTGGCTCAGTTTCACAGCTGAGGAAGATCTGAGCCCAGAAGAGGCTAAGAAACTTGATCTGTATTTTCTCTCATGGCACACATCTATTCAGTTATAAAACTTTCTGAGCATTCTAATTCAGTGCATCTACTTTTATGGGAGAGGACACTAGAAGTAGATGAAAAGTTCATTTTAATGTGATCATTTAGTTACTTATTTGCCTCATTTGACAGTATATATATGTGTCTTAAAATTGGTAATGGTACACAGTAGAAGAGCCTATTTGGGTTATTTTACTGTTGATATCTAGTAATTTTCATACCTAATTTTAGTGTATACTTTGTATCAAATAATTTTATCCTTTTATTATTTTTTGATGACTGTTCTTCCTGTTGCCTTCAGAGCTGGCATTAGGATTTTAGGTCATCATAAATTAAAATACGATTTTCTTCACTCAGAGAATATTAGGATAATGGAGATATCCGTCTGTTCTCTGAAATTTGCGGAATCAAACATTTAATTCCTTTTATGCTTAAATAACATTGCCATTATTTCTGATTTGTATTTTTTCCAACTTGGGCCGGTTCACCACACTTCAGGCAACCTAGTGGTCTCTTGCTTTCAGGAGCCCACCATATTGATGCCGAACTTAGTTGGACACCCAATCAGCATAGCGCACTGTAGCCCAGAACTCCTGGACTCAAGCGATCCTCCCACCTCAGCCTTCTGAGTTGCTGGGACTACAGTCATGCATCCCCGCATTCGGCTGATTTGTATTTTTTAAACAGCTGATGAAAGTAGCATGAGTCTGTCAACTGTCATATTGGAAGAAAAGGACTATGTAGATTTCAAAAACTAGTCACAACTTTTTGAGCTTACTTTTATTGGATTAGTAACTCATTGCAACAGTGGTATCATTGTATCAGTAAAACAGTTACCCTTGAGTTAAGACAAAATTATGTTTGAAAACATCCAGTTTACTTAAGAATGCATAGAACTGTGTATGTGTGTATGTTTAGGTGTTAAGTAACTCACTACTTCATGTTCCTAAATTCCCTTGCATCCTTAGGAATTGTCACTTAAATTTTTTTTTTTTTTTTTTTTTTTTTTGAGATGGAGCCTTGTCACCCATGCTGGAGTGCAGTGGCATGATCTCGGCTCACTGCAACCTCCAGTTCCCGAGTTCAAGTGATTTTCATGCCTCAGCCTGACACTCAGCTAATGTTTTTGTATTTTTAATAGAGATGGGGTTTCACCATGATGTTGGTCAGTCTGGTCTCAAACTCCTGACCTCAAGTGATCCGCCCGCTTTGGCCTCCTAAAGTGCTGTGATAACAAGTGTGAGCCAACACGTCTGGGCTTAAATATTTGTGTTTTCTAGTATAGGGTGGGTATATCACAGCTGTTATTTGCCATATAAATGTCCTGAGATCAAATGATTGAAAGCATTTGAGTGCAGAAAACATGGAAAACATGAAAAAAGTTTTCATCATTGTATGTAAAGTGTTCTTGTGATCAGAAAATAGCTTCATGGTTCCTTGTTTACATGTGTACTTGTTTTTTTGTAGCCACAGCACCACAAGTTATTGTTCCAGATTCTAAGTTGATACAGCATATGAATGCATCAAACATGGTAAGACTCAGAATGTAGCAGTTTGATTGGCTATACTTAATTCTAACTCAAACTGTGATTATGCCTATATATGTCATATATTAACAACTTGAAGTTTATTGAAGACTCAGGCAGAACAGCTATTTTAGTTTCCTGAATATTGGATCTGAAGTTTAGCTTGGTACCTAGACATTAAGGTTCATAAAATTATGGAATTGTTTAAGAATACCAAAATAATGGTGCTTTGTGAGAGTTACTCCATTCCCTACTATTTCCGGAAAAGTTTTAGGGTACCTACCAAACTTATAATGCCAAGTATGGTTCTGTTTCAGGAGACCTAGTAATTGCAAGAGGGTGGGAAGGCTAAGAATTGTGAACTTTAAAAAAATGAAGATGAACTGTTGGGATAGTTCAGTATAACTATTTTTAAAATCAAGCATTTAAAAATATTGCTTTGACTTAACCATGGTGTAGTCTAATAAGTCATTATAGTGTGTAAATAACCATAGAATACATTTTAACCAGTTGAGTTACATTAGAAGTTTTATATTTCTGAGGACTATCCACTAAACTTTACAAGTCCTCAGTCATATTTTCAAATTACATTTCAGACATATAATATTTCTCAACAAATGTAGCATAGTTTAACTGTGAACTTGAAAGAACTTCTTCAGATCCTTAGAAAATCTTT